>NC_137010.1:56475968-56890968 GCF_032717465.1 Coenobita brevimanus
CTTCCCATCCTCGACTATCCACCCATCCCTACACACACCTTCAGCCACACTCAACTAAGGAAACTACAAACAATCCAAAATAAGGCTCTCCGATTTGCAACCAACCAACACTACCCCTACACCTTAACTACAGAACAAATACATACAATCACCAAAACCAAACCCTTGAATATTAAAGTACACAACCAAGCCAAAAAAATATGGGAAAAAATCGAAGAATTCGATAACAAAACGTCTATTATCTATCTATTGCCAGACGCCTCAATCCCGTTTGGGGTGGCCACAAACAAATCGCCTTCAAGTCGCCCTGTCCCCCGCCATTTCACTCCCCTGCTCCCAACTCACACCCCCCTCTCTCATATACCTCTCCACCCCATCTCTCCATCTCATCCTCGGCCTCCCCCTCCCTCTTTCCCCCTCCACCTCACTCACATACACTCTCTTCGTCAGTCTTTCACCCTTCATCCTCTCCACATGGCCAAACCACCTCAGTGTGTTCCTCATAACGCTTCCTATCACATCCACATCAACACCACAACGCTCCTTTATATCCTCATTCGTCAGCCTGTCTCTCCATGTGACTCCACAGGCTCCTCTTAAATAACTCATTTCCACGGCTCTCACTCTTGACTTGTGTCCTTCCAACAACGTCCAAGCTTCACTTCCGTACGTTAGAGTTGGTATCACAATACTGTCATGTAGTAACTTTTTCACTTCCATGCTCACTTCCCTGTTTCTTATCACTGCTGGAAAGGAACCTCATCTTACACAAATGGTTCCCAAGCAGCCTAAAAACCATAGCAGAAAACCCAGACTCTGTCCCCATCTACTAAAACTCCCACCAGAACTACAATCCCAGCCCGACCTAACTCCCGCTAGCGAGTCCCGCATCTCACAACGACCCACATCCCATACACTCCCTATGAAACTCTACGGGAACGAAATGAACTCAAACCAGTTACCCAAACAGTACCCGCATCTACCAACAAACACTGACAAGTGTCCACAAAAGACTGCAATACTGTTGCTAGTCGCCAACAAACCACCCGACATCAACCACAAAAAACAACGAAACATTTAGCTAGCTGGCTAGTTATACAAAACAATAAACAAACAAATAAAACAAAATTAATAAATACAACAAATAAATATATAAATAAAATTATTAAACAAGTAAACAATTAAATAAATAAATAAACAAACAAACCATTATACAAAAAAAAAAAAAAAAGCAAGGTGGCCAGCCCACCATCTTTCCACTCCTCCTTCCTTCCTCCTTTCCCACTTTTCCTTCCTCCTTTCCCACTTGTCCTTCCTCCTTTCCCACTTGTCCTTCCTCCTTTCCCACTTGTCCTTCCTCCTTTCCCACTTTTCCTTCCTCCTTTCCCACTTGTCCTTCCTCCTTTCCCACTTGTCCTTCCTCCTTTCCCACTTGTCCTTCCTCCTTTCCCACTTGTCCTTCCTCCTTTCCCACTTGTCCTTCCTCCTTTCCCACTTTTCCTTCCTCCTTTCCCACTTTTCCTTCCCCTCCACACAACCTTCCTTCCCCCCCTTCCTTAAAAAAAAAAAAAGAAAAAAAAAGAGGAAGGTAGGTCAAATGGTGGGTGACAGAGCGACTTGGAGGCGTTTTGTCTGCGGCCACTCTTTGCGGGATTAGGGCGTCGGGCTATAGATAGATAGATAGATCTATCGGTGGATAAATCAATAATTATTTGGTGTCACGGTAGGGTCAGGCTCCATATTACCTCACCCTTACCAGCTTACTTCGGCATTTGTCAGGTTAATATACATAATACATTCACTGTTATGTCCATCCATCTCTCTCATTCTCCTCATCTCACCCTGTTTACTCCCCTCATCATCATCATCATCATCATCATCATCATCATCATCATATTTCCCAGTTCTGTATTATATAACCATCTTTTTTTTTTTTTTTTACATACTACATAAATGTAAGATGTGTTGTACTTCATGAATATAGGATATGGCTGTATGATAGGCCAGCCAGTTGCAAGTAATGGTGTGTGTGTGTGTGTGTGTGTGTGTGTGTGTGTGTGTGTGTAATTCACCGGGTCGGTCAGGATCACTTGATGGTCGTGATCGTCAGCTTTTACCCTCCCGGAAGGGAGCTGAGAGCTCATATAGTCCGATCTAAGGGCAAGGCTGTGACCACACACGCACACACCAGTCCCCTTGCTCAAGGGGGACAGTAACCACCCACTTCGTCAGTGAAACTTTTCGCAACGTGTGTGTGTGTGTGTGTGTGTGTGTGTGTGTGTGTGTGTGTGTGTGTAAACTTAACCCATTAGCTGTGGTGGCTTCTCTTCAGTTAACATAAAATCGCTTACTGTATGCTGAAGTATATATACATATATATTTATTTTCCGGTCACAGCGTTCATCTAGCACGTCATATACTGTTCAGTTCTGCCGAGTTGCTCTTAGCTGAACGTATCGATGTAACGTTAGCCAAAACAAAATACCGTCTTTGTAACTAATTCGCATCTTACAGTTTCGATATCTAATCTCATTGTTCGTACATCACGATACTTTAGGCAGACAAGAAAATAATCTCCCGAAATAGAAAACGCTAGTTACATGGATAACTGATATATTTTTCGTTCCTGGACTAGGCACATTTTACCCCTCTCCTATTCTGTCCTACTTTAGCCTAAACCAACCCATCCTAACCTACTTTTCTCTGCCCCTCCACCACCCTCCCCCAGCCTACCCTGCCCTAGCGTTCCCTACCCTATCCTACCGCTGAGGTCTCCTGTAGGGATACTCGTTCTTCGGTTTTTGCCAGGCTTAGGGAGGTGGAGGAGATTAAGGTGTTGGACATCCGTTCTGGGGGCGGAGAGACTTACAACATCCCTTTGTCTTGTTGTAAACTTTGGTCTACCCTTTCCCTGTCATGACACTTCTCCGGAGTCGATAATATTCCCCATGCAGTGGTGAGGTACCTGGATGATGAAGCAGTGTGTGTTTTTTTTTTTTTTTTATAGGAAAGGGGGGGGGAAGATAGGTTGTGTGGAGGGGAAGGGAAAGTGGGAAAGGAGGAAGGAAGGAGGAGTGGAAAGATGGTGGGCTGGCCACCTTGCTTTTTTTTTATGGTTTGTTTGTTTAATGGTTTGTTTGTTTATTTATTTATTTATTTAATTATTTGTTGAATAATTTTATTTGTATTTTTATTTGTTGTATTTATAATTTTGTTTTATTTATTTGTTTATTGTTTTGTATAACTGCTTAGCCAGCTAGCTAAATGTTTCCTGTTGTTTTTTGTGGTTGATGTCGGGTGGTTTGTTGGCGACTAGCAACAGTATTGCAGTTCCTTTTGTGGACACTTGTCAGTGTTTGTTGGTAGATGCGGGTACTGTTTGGGTAAACTGGTTTGAGTTCATTTCTGTTGCCGTAGAGTTTCATAGGGAGTGTATGGGATGTGGGTCGTTGTGAGGATGCAGGACTCAAGCTGGCGGGAGTTAGGTCGGGCTGGGATTGTAGTTCTGGAGGGAGATTTAGTAGATGGGGACAGGGTCTGGGGTTTTCTGCTATGGTTTTAAGGCAGCTTGGGAACCATTTGTGTAAGATAAGTTATTCCTTTCCTCAGTGATGTTTTTTAAGGTGTTGTACGTTTCCTGTTATCAAATTCTTTCGATTTTTTCCCATATTCTTTTGAAAGCTTGGTTGTGTACTTTAATATTCAAGGGTTTGGTTTTGGTGATTGTATGTATTTATTCTGTAGTTAAGGTGTAGGGGTAGTGTTGGTTGGTTGCATATCGGAGAGCCTTATTTTGAATTGTTTGTAGTTTCCTTTAGTTGAGTGTGGCTGAAGGTGTGTGTAGGGATGTGGGTGGATATTCGAGGATGGGAAAGATACAAGTGCTTTGACTAGGTGGGTTTTAATTTTTATTGGCATGTCTTTGAATCTGTATAATCGACTGAGTGCTCCAGTGGCTTTTTGTCTCCTGTCATTTGTGCTAGCGAGGTAGCCTGTTGGAGTTGATCTTGAAATCCTAGTATTTTCCCTTCCTCCTTAAATTCAATTAATTCGTCATTAATTATTAGTGGCTCTTTTCTTTTTGTTTGCTAGTTGAATTACTGAAAATTTATTAATGTTTGATTCGTATTTTCCACTGATTTTCATAAGCGTTTATTTTCTCAGCTTCTTGTTTGGTTCTGGAATTCATAACGTTCCTTGATGGGCCTGGGTAGTTTACGATCTGGGTAATATCGTCGGCATAACTGATATTTATGCCGTGTGTTGCTTGAGGGGTGTTACTTGTGAAGATGGTGAAAAGAGTTGGGGACAAGACACTTCCCTGGGGACACCACAACCCAGAGACGGCCCCAAGCTGGCACCAGTGTAATTATTTATCTTAATTTTTGGCTTTCCTATCATCTAAAAAAAATCGCATAGGATTTTCTCAGTTATTGTAGGGAAGTTAAGGTGGAGGAGTTTGTGTTTAAGACCGAGGTGCCACACCTTGTCGAAGGCTTTCGTGATGTCCCTGAGGACCACGTGACACTGACCCTTGTTGGCTTTGTTTATTGCAGTATGTTCTGTTGCGACGGCGATAGCATGTGTGGTGCCTCTGTGGAATCGGAACCCGTATTGGTTTGTATTGTATAAGTCATTGCTTTCTAGGTGTATTCTTAGTCTATTGTTAATTATTCGTTCTAGGATTTTTCCAGGGACTTCTAATAGAGATATTGGTCTGTGGTTTTCTACTAGATGAGGATTTTTATTCTTTTTAGGGATTAACTTTATTGTTGCTTCTTTAAACTTGCTTTTTGCATTAAATATGTGTCTCAGAGTTTCTTTGGCTATGCTGGGGAGGTTGGGTAGAATAGTTTTGTTGACTCCGGTTTCTCCTGGGCAGGTTTTTTTCATGTTTTTTATGATGGCAGTAATTTCTCCTTCCGTGATGGGGGAGGTAAAGATTGTGTCAGAATCTAGTCTGGCTGGGTCTGCTGAATGATATGGAGTGAGTCTGTCGTGGTTGTTGATTAGATAGTCTCTTACGTTGTTTTCGTGTGCTTGGTCGTTTTGTTCTTCGTCCTGTTCTTGAAAAATGGATTCCCAGTGTGACCTGTGGGTGTTTGCTTTTTCTGAGGGGGAGTGTTTTCTTTCTCCGTGGGGGTCAAGTATGTAGTGTGGGTCGGGGTTAGAGTAGCCTGAGAGAGTTTTTATTTTTCGCCAGAAGATGGTGGGGTCGTTGTATGAGTTGGCGGTGTTGGTAAGGTGGAGGGGGGGAGAGGGAGGAGGAGGCCGAGGATGAGATGAAGGGATGGAGTCACGTGAGAGGTATATGAGAGAGGGGGTGCGACGTGTGAGTTGGGGCTCTCCCCAGCGCACGTCACGCACCTCTCTCATATACCTCTCCACGTGACTCAATCCCTTCATCATTCCTCGTGCTCCTCACCTGCCTCTCCCCCTCCACCTCACTTACAATTACCCCACTCTCCTTCCCCCCCAGCTCACACCCCCTCCCTCATATACCTCTCCTCCATCCCTTCATCTCATCCTCGGCCTCCCCTCCCTGTGCCCCCTCCACAAAATTTCAGGTGGTGATTAATGTTTATAAGTGAAGAAACATTAAGAACACGTTTTATCAATGTTCCCTGTCCATATTCTCAACATGTTTCGTTGCAAAGGAAGCTCCCTAACACCTTTTCCTGTGTGATTTATTTGCCAAACTACACATTAACAACCTCTTATTTGCTTCTTATCCCGTGCATGAATAACCCAACAGATCTAGATAGATAGTTAGATATATATATATATAGATAGATAGATAGGTAGATAGACAGATGGATGTGGATGACAATGGATAGATTGATAGATAGAAGGATGGATGTGATGGATAGATAGAAACAACAGAGTACAGGAGCACTTTATTATTTCTTGTGTTGATGTTATAAAGTTCCTGCAATTTAGATGGATGAGGCGGCAATTTTACTCCCAGGTTAAGTAGACAGTGAAGGTGGGCAGAGAGAGAGAAGGAGAGAGAGTGGGTGGGGTGAGTAGGTGTCTGGAAAAGGAAATGACGAGATGTTTTTTCTAGGAAGATGGATGGGTAGATGGGTAAATAGAGGAGCCGCGGTGGCCTGGTATAGTATAACACATTAGCTTAAGTGGCCCCTGAAGGCTGCGTCTGTCAATTCTGTAAGCCTTGCTGCCACACTCCCCCACTGACCTCTCGTAGGCTGGAAGGGCTATTTTTAGGTGGCCTTGGTACAGCCCAGACCATTTACCCTCCTCCCTCCCCTCTCACTGTGTGTGTGTGTGTGTGTGTGTGTGTGTGTGTGTGTGTGTGTGTGTGTGTGTGTGTGTGTGTGTGTGTGTGTGTGTGTGTGTGTGCACGCATTTATTATTATTATTATTATTATTATATTTCGACTTTATTTCCACACCACCCACAAGAGGTGTAAAAGAAGTTCTTGGCGCGTTTTGCCAGTGTGGGTATCTCTTTTCCTCTCGTAGGAACCGAGCACAGTTCGTCGTAGAACACTCTTTCATTAAAATTCGTCAAAGAAATTCAGCAATGGGTCTTGTGCTGTTGCCGTTTCTTGGGAGACATAAATTCATTACTTTCTCTCATTATCTCTTGCTTCTTTAAGCATATTCTTTTTATTGTTCTTTTCTGCTTACTTTTTGTTGCCTCAGCTGTCCTGGCAAGTAGCAGCTTTGGATAAGCTGGTAATAAAAATCCCCCTTCTCCTTCTCTCTGCTGAAAATACTGGTTTTTTCACATTGTATATAACTCCTTTGGCTTGACTGTGCAGGTGTTTTGATTGAGGCTTTGGAGAGGCATCCATTGTCCTTTGAGCGAGGTGCGGAAGGAAGGGGAATGGAAGCGCAGAAACAGGACAGTGGTGGCGTGTGTGTGGTTGTGTGTGTGTGTGTGTGTGTGTGTGTGTGTGGCGTGTGTGTGTGTGTGTGTGTGTGTGACCCAATTATCCGGCCTCGAAAGACCTGGCAGCACAGCATGAGCAACCTCTGCCAAGTTGTACAAAGTTCTTTGTAATTACTATAACAAAAAGCGATTCTTTCATAAAAACCTTATAGCTTTCTTTGTATAAAGTAAAACTATACTAGGGCTGTACCAAAGCTATCCACAAATATTTTTAGATGAGCTTTGCCTGTATGGGAGGTCAGTTGGAAGTATGGCAGAAGCGCACAGCTGACAGGCACACTGTAGGGGCCGCTTTAAGCGTGTAGGATTTCCAAAGCTACGGGATGCTTGTAGTTTCATATCATCATCATCATCATCATTCTTCTCCCACTATTATACGCCAGGATCCCAGGGAAGGGAGTGATAAATCTCATTGAGAAACTTTTTTATTTTCTTCTAATTTTCTTCTTTGTTTTCGTTTCCTTCTCCTCGGTAAGAAAAATTAAATTTTTGGTGAGTGAGTCGCCAAAAACATTTGGCTGGTTCATACCTGTTCATGTGGGACTAGGTTTAAAATGCGCGCCAATGTCTTCCCATTCTACATGAGATATACGTACTGCTTATAGAGGTTCTTTTATTTTTCTAACGTATGCTTTGGAACAGTACAGTATATTTATCCTTTTGCTGCATGTACTGTGTTAGTACCAGTGATGTTCGTGTTCTGTTCATTCTTGAATGCCTTGTTACTGTAGAACAAACTCGTACGAACAGTTAAAGACTAAAATGAACGAAATAGCACTCAAAATATCGTCTGAAATAAAATAAAACATGAGTATCAATATTTTTCACTGGAGAAGGCGCGCTGATGGAGCGCGCCTGGTCTTTTTTACAAGCTGTGTACGGTGAAATTAGTAATCGTGATGTTGGCTGTTTGCTCATTATTTTATACTCATTTTTATTGCAGGACAAACACTTACGAAGAAAAAGAGACTTAAATGAATAAAATAAAGCACAAAAAATAACGTCGAAAATACAGTATACACATTTACACCAGCTGCCTATGTAATATCACATGTTATTGTTCATTGTGTATATTGTATTGGTAATGCTGTATTCCGTTCAACCTTAAATGCACATGTAGCCTTATAGAAAATCACACTGAGAAACAATATGATACGTAAATGAATAATGTAGCACGAAAAAATAAGGCCAGAAATAAGAAAAGTATGAAACAAATGTGAAAAATTACGCGATGCCTGGCAACCCCGGCTGACCTTGACGTGTACAGGGGCGGTAGAGGGAACGATGAAAGGAAAGAGCTTGAAAATAGAGAAATGCTTACTAGGTTAATGGAGGAGCGAGGAGAGGAGAGAGATAAGCAAGGAGGAAGGTTTGGAGAGTTGACCGAGACAAGAAAAAAGACGATAAAAGAGATTAAAAAAATTGAACGAAATGATGCAAAAAATTTAGGTTCTTGTAATTCCTCTCATGCCTTCTGTCATTGTGCCTGTGTTTATCGTTCAGTGTCTTTATTTGTTTCCCCCTCGCTCTCGCTGCTCAGCATTTCTCTCTCTCTCTCCTGTCCCAATCCTTCCCCCCACAACCCTCTCTCCCCTTCCTTTCTCTCTCTCTAATCACTTCCCCACTTTACACTCCTCAATCAATTTTCTCACCACCCTTCTCTCTCTTTTTCTTTCTTTCTCTTCCTCTCTTTCTTTTCTTTCCTCCTCCCACTCCTTTCGGTGTCTCTTCTTTCCTCTTCTCTCCTTTCCTCTCCTCTCTCCTTTCCTCTCCTCTCTCCTTTCCCTCCTTTTTTCCCTTTATCTTTTCTTTCACGTTTTTCTCTTTTCTTTCTCACTTCTCTTTCTCTCCCTTCTTTCCCTTTTCCCCGTGTATTTCTTTCCCTCTTCTTCTCTTTTCGACATCTCCTTACACTTCCTCTTTCTTATGTCGTCTGTGTTCTTTCCTGTATCCTACCTCCTTTCCCCCTTTCATCTCCTCTTTTTTCCCTTTTGCTTTCTTTTCCTTCCCTTTCCTGTTGTTTCTCTTTCTCTCTCCCCTCTCATGTATCCCTCTCTGTTCCATTCTCTTTTCCATATACCCCTTAACTTCATCTTTTCTTTCTCCTCTCTGCTCCTTTCCACATTCTTCCTTCCACCTTCCTTGCATTCTTCTCTTTATGTACTCTTTCCTCTATAATTCCTCCTCCTCCTCTTCCTCTCCCCTCCCCCCTCCACACACACACACACACACACACACACACACACACACACACACACACGTAGGCGCCCCAAAAGTACGGGACGGTACTGTAGGGAAGTACGGTACGGTATGGTATTTTTTCACCAGTAAGAACGGTGCCAAATTACGGTACGACATTTCTTTAAGTACGGTACGGTACGAAATTCCTTTTTTTTCCGTGCCTTTTCCGTACCCATTGCCGTGCTTAATTATTCCAATGTGACTGTCCACTGTCCAGAATAATCCAGATGACAAATACTGACTTGTAGATAGGATAACCTAATTGTTTCCCTGACCAATGTTTTAAGATATAACCTTATGTTTTAGCGTGTGTGTGTGTGTGTGTGTGTGTGTGTGTGTGTGTGTGTGTGTGTGTGTGTGTGTGTGTTACAGACTTATAAGGTAATATTTCTGGTCAAGCTATAATGAACATAGAATAGTGTATACTTTTAGATGGGAGACATGTAAGTAATTACGAGAAGCATATGATAATGGTTATTATATACAGTATATTTCTATTATCTGACATTTGTTTTGCTGTACGTATCTCGTATATTCCTTGCCCACTGTAGGCCTACAGAGTTAAGTGATTAATTTATAGATTTGATTATACAATAGTATATAAATAATGATTTGGATTAGGTATTTACTGTAGGGCCGGCTGCAGCATTGCTACGTGACCCGTTAAGTGGTTGAGTTTTATCATAGTCTGATTTAAACACAATTTTTCACAGAAAATTCTAGTACAATCCAAATCAGTAATCCTTAATTTTATTTAATCCCATTGCCATATGAATGTAAATCAAATGTTAGGTCAATTACCTCACACACACACACACACACACACACACACACACGCACACACGTAGGCGCCCATGAACACGCATTCTACAACATCCCCCCCCAATCCGTATGCCACCCTTCATCCCCCCCCACACACACGTACACACACACACACACACACACACACACACACACACACACACACAAGACTATATTGAAATGGGGAGAGTCGGACGGGAAAGGGAGTGGGGAAAGTGAGAGGGGAGTGGGGGGAGTAGGCAGGGTGGACGTGGGAAAGGATTGCAGAAAATGAGAGAGGGTGTGAGGAGTGTGAGAGGGGAATGGGGAGAGTGGGGAGAATGAGAGGGGAGTGGGGAGAGTGGCAGTGGAAGGGGAGTGGGAAGAGACTGCGGAAAATGAGAGAGGAATGTGGAGAGTAGGTCAGTGGGTAGAAAGTAGGTTCAGACGGAGGGTACCACAGCTATAGTGACGTTTGATGACTTTCCTTGGAGCAGCAGAGAGAGAGAGAGAGAGAGAGAGAGAGAGAGTGTGTGTGTGTGTGTGTGTGTGTGTGTGTGTGTGTGTGTGTACGCAGTTACTCTTATGCCTGTTCACAATCGTGTGTGTATTAAAAAAAACTGTCATGAAAAAAATCCCTTCTTATGGCCAAGATATAATTTTTTCTGCTAAGGTTTGACCAGCTTTTCTGGATCGAAACGTCTGTGTGATCCCCCTCCCCCCCCTCTCTCTCTCTCTCTCTCTCTCTCTCTCTCTCTCTCCGTCATTGCCTACAGCTAAAGACAAAAACACAGACACATTATATTCACTACAGTGCTTTTCCCTGCCTCACCCTGGCTCTGCCTCCCTCTCCCTGCTTTTTCCCACCCGTTTCTGCCTCTCCCTGCCAGTCTCTGCCTCACCCTTCCTCAGTGTACGTGTGTGTATTTGTACGTGTGTGAATTTGTGTGTGTGTGTGTGTGTGTGTGTGTGTGTGTGTGTGTGTGTGTGTGTGTGTGTGTAAGTTTGTGTAATTATGTGCCTGTGGGTGTATGTGTCTCACCACAATGCACCGCTAGACACCCACTCCACCCCACCACCAAACACCTTCTTCATTTCTTGCCACAGAAAACTTTAATATTCATGGATCATTTTCAAAAATCAAGTTCGAGTATGTTTTACCGTATTGTGATGAAAAAAAAAAAAACTGCAATATTGGGATCAGATATGAGTACAGAGATGTTTTATATAAAGTGCGAGACTCAGTGGGCAATACGTATGGTGTTAGCTTGGCTGGTGCAGGGCATCTGTGTTACCATGGCAACCTGCCCACCTCACAACACACACACACACACACACACACACACACACACACACACCTCTATCAGCAAGGCCCATCATAGAATACTTGTGTTTGTGTATGTGTGTGTGTGTGTGTGTGTGTGTGTGTGTGTGTGTGTGTGTGTGTGTGTGTGTGTGTGTGTGTGTGTGTGTGTGTGTGTGTGTGGTGATGTGTGTGTGTGTGTGTGTGTGTGTGTGTGTGTGTGTGTGTGTGTGTGTGTGTGTGTGTGTGTGTGTGTGTGTGTGTGTGTGTGTGTGTGTGGTTGTGTGTGTGTGTGTGTGTGTGTGTGTGTGTGTGTGTGTGTGTGTGTGTGTGTGTGTGTGTGTGTGTGTGTGGTTATACGAGTATGTGGTTGTGTGTGGTTATGTATGTGTGTGTGTGGGGAGTGTTGTTGGGTATGTGGATGTGTTGTGTTCACGGTGGAGTAAGGCATGAACGGTTTGATGTAGTTGCATGTGTGTGTGTGTGTGTGTGTGTGTGTGTGTGTGTGTGTGGTTATACGAGTATGTGGTTGTGTGTGGTTATGTATGTGTGTGTGTGTGTGTGTGTGTGTGTGTGTGTGTGTGTGTGTGTGTGTGTGTGTGTGTGTGTGTGTGTGTGTGTGTGTGTTAGTTCACTACACGTCAAACGACTTTGGTTATACATAAGAAGACGTGCTATTAAAGTTTGGGCACAACTATAATGCAATGTTCTATGAAGTCAACTACACTCATAATAACGCGACGCTTCGTCTCCTCTGTCTGTCTCCTTACCCTGCGTCTGTCTGTCTTCTATCTGTCTGTCTCTGTCTTCCTGTCCCTCTATTGCAAACCACAAACTTCTCAACTCTCCACAACGTCCTAGATTATCATTGTATCACGCAGTATATTATTTTTTCATTGTAAATGGCCCAAATTTTCGTCCTTTTGCAGCTTACTTCACATGGGTCATTGGCAGAAACGGACAACGCTACGGCTCTCTGTCCATACCACTTTTTTGTGACTTACATTTTCTAGCATTAATCTATTGCTACAACTCAGCATTCAGGTTGGAGGGATGGAAAATTTGGGCCAAGTTAGAGTAAAACGAGTACAGAATTAGCAGAAGCCAAATAGCATACCTTTGGAGGGTGCAGCGTGAACAAGGCAAGATCGCAGTAAGGAGGACAATGGAGGGAAATCCAGCAAATCCAAGCAACAGCCTATGAAGTGACGCCAACAACACTTGTGTCTCACACTCGGTTCAAACGCCCGTCCACTTTATCACTAAACACCTGTGGTTCTGAAGTATGACAAGAGAAAATAAAAAAGTGCCAAATTCAAGTGTCAATGTAAGTGCCAACTTAAGTGTGAACAAAAGTGCCAACTCAAATGTCAACTTAAGTGCAAACTCAAGTGCCAAATAGTGTCAGCTCAAATGCCAATTCAAGTGCCAACTCAAGTGTCAAGTCACAACTCAAGGCCCAACTCAAATCCCAATACATGGCCCAACTTAACTGTCAATTAAAGTGACAACTGAAGTGCCAACTCAAGTGGTGACTTAAATGCCAACTCAAGTGTTAAGCTCCGACTCAAGTGCCAACTTAAGTCCCAAAACAAGTGCCAACTTTACAATTGCCAACTTAAGTCCCAACACAAGTGTCAGTTTAAATCCCAACTCAAGTAGCAACTAAAGTTCAAACTCAAGTGCCAAATCAAGTCCCAACACAGGTACCAACTTGGGTCCAAACACAAGTACCAACTTAAGTCCTAACACAAGTACGAACTCACGTCCTAACTCAAGCGCTACCTTAAGTCCAAACTCAAGCTCCAACTTAAGTCTCAGCTCAAACGCCAACGTATGTCCCAACCCAAGTGCCAGCCTAAGTCCCAACTCAAGCACCAAACTAAGTCCCAACTCAAGCACCAAACTAAGTCCCAACTCAAGCACCAAACTAAGTTCCAACTCAAGGGCCAACCTACGTACAAAAGTCCCAACTCAAGAGCAAACTTAAGTGCCAACTCAGGTGCAAAACGGTCCCAACTCAAGTGCCAAATTAAATTCCAACTCAAGCGCCAACCAAGTACAAACTCAAGAGTAAAGACATAGGCAAAAAATATCTTTAACTTCTGCAGTAAATTTCAAAGCATGGACAAGAAGTATGACGTCTGGAACTGTCTCCCTCTGTCTGTATTTCCTGCTTCCTATGATCTCCAGTCTTTTAAACGCAGTGTGTCCAGGCATCTCGAAATGATCGGATCTTGAATTTGGCTCTCTCTTGTATTTTGTTCTTCTCTTGGAAGGAACAGTTATTGTGGGCTCGTGGCCTTTGGTTCCATCTTCCTCGCACAAAAAAAAAAAAAATGTGGAGTAATGAGAAAGAGACGGAGGCGGGTCGGAGGTCGTAGAAACAGGGATGATGATGCTGGAAAAAAACTTACGATCTTATTTCTGTCGTAAATTAAGATTTTTTAAAAGAACAAGAAGGAGACGAGGATTAGAAGTACAATTTGAAGTCCCAGGTTCGTCTAAAACGCGAACCTGGTGGACTGCAGGCTGAGGGCGGTATCCTAGTAAGGCTATGAAGCTTACTAACACCTCCTCCTTACCGATTTATTTCTAATTCTGCTCCGTTACTATATACTTGTGTGTTATTCATGCAATCTATGTCGATATTGAAAAGACATAAGGAGGAAACCCGGGGATATTAATGAGTGGTTTGGAAGATAAATCGCTAAGGAAGAGGTGTTAGGGAGCCTCCTTACACGACGAGAATACAGGACTGAATCTCTCTCTCATCTGCAGCCTTCCATAAAAAAATACAGGTAAGCTTGCTGTTCTTTGTGTAAATCCTGTCATAGCAATAACAGGTGCTGGAGAGGAGAGTCTTGGCCTCGTGGCTTCGATAAGACCGCGTGGCTCTGATGCCTGGTCACACAAACGTCCCTCAGTTGCCACCCTATTCCCCAAAAGAGTAATGGTGGACTGTAGCAGAAGGGTAACTTTAGCCAGGTGTTTACTGGGTTCACATTTCAGATGAACTTGAGGCTGTATCAGCTACCAGTACTACTAAGATTTCTCACTGCACGTGGGAGGAAGCCGGTCACATCAGGACATATGGAAGTGAAAAATGGCTGACGAGGAAAGGGAAACGAATGAATTAATGAGAGAAGAATAAGAGATGAAGGAATGAATGAGGGAGAGATGAAAGTGAATGAATAGATATGAAAAATAAAAAGGAGCAGGTAAAAGACAAGTCATAAAGAATTGTCAACGTCATCAGCCTCACTTTGTCAAACACCAAGTTTTCCTGCTTAGGTTCTTGATTTTACTCCCATCTTCAGCTTTATGTTAGGCTTTCCTCTCTCGTCTGCCTTTTATTTTGCTGATCCTATTATACATATATTTCCTCCTCTCTCATTTTTTTTCATTGAACATTTCTTCCTTTCTTTGTCTTTTTTTTCTTCAGATTTTACTGTGTATTCCTTGCCTCTTTTGTCACTTTTTTTTTTTTATTGTATATTATGTTTAACACCACCTGCCTACCTGTCAGCCTGCCAGCCAACTAGATTGCTTTCTTGCCTGCATACTATATATTCCTATATGTTTTGCCTGGCGCTGATGAGAAGCCTGTGCGTGGTGGCGTTGGACACCCTGGGTGGAGCAGCTGCGACATGCATCCGCGAGCCAAACCTCCATATATTTCCCTGCACCTCGCCGTGGGGAGGGTGTGCATGGAGAGTCTGTTTACCGAAGTGCATGATGGCAACAGAAGATGAGGAAGATACGAGTGATATGTCTGCATGACTAATGTGCCTGAGGGTTCTGCTATCTGAAATGCATGGTGGCTATTGCCAATGGACAGGAGACTCAAAGGGTGAGACAGGCAGTCAGACGGACGGGTAGACAGAGCAGGTTGTTGCTTAACATCGGTTAGTCTAGCTGAGCAGACCCGTCGACCACAATCAGAAACTGCTCCTACGGGACCGTCGTACAGGTACAGTACAGTACATGCAACGTGTAGATATCCGTAACCCCAGTGTGGTAGACAGCGTCTCACAAGAGTCAGACCAAGGCCCTTCTCATGGCGAGGTGCAGGAAACTATGAGTGCACAGTGCCACCACGTGTAGGCTCCTCCTCAGCACCTGGGGACGAAGGCTGACAGGTAATGAAGACAAGAAGAGGGAGGAAAAGGTGGTGACGGCGGCATTGACAGGGAGGAGAAAGGCTTGGCGTTAACAGTGTGGGTGATGTTCCCGGTAACTAACTAAGCTTTACGACCACACGACACACCATTTATGCCCCTCTCGTTGGCATGGCACACCGCAACACTTCTTCTTAAGCCAATTATTTTGCGTATCACACCTTATTGTTGCTTTAAGTGCTATATTATTATCCGTTTAGTTTGCCTTAGTAACACACGAGGATACTTTGACCCATTAGGCAAGGTATTTAAGGAAGGTTTCAGGATGTATCGTCAGCCAGCACGAACACCACCTTTTGTAAAGTGTTGCCCTGCAGGGAGACACAGCCACGGAGGAGGAGGAGGAGGAGGAGGAGGAGGAGGAGGAGGAGGAGGAAGACAACGACGACGACGACGATGATAATAATGATGACACGCACGCACGCACATGCACCTGCGTTGACTGGAATATTAATATCCTCCAGTGTTCCGTGTTGTTGGAAGAGGTAGGCTCGGCAGGCAGTGAAGCAGACAGGGAGACAAGAGAAGCATGTAGACGCACGCTGAGACACTTTTGTATGTCCCGTCACCAGAATATGATTTTACAAGACGCAGAGGCAAACACACGCACCCTAACACACTCCTGCATGTCCCGTCACCAGCATATGATTTTACAAGACGCAGAGGCAAGCACACGCACCCTAACACACTCCTGCATGTCTCGTCACCAGCATATGATTTTACAAGACGCACAGGCAAACACACGCACCCTAACACACTCTTGCATGTCCCGTCACCGGAACAGGATTTAACAAGGGGCTTAGACAAGGTAATGAGAATTATGAGAGGTAAGTTCACCCGACTCGAGCAGGCTGTGACGTCAGGGATAAGAGAGAGAGAGAGAGAGAGAGAGAGAGAGAGAGAGAGAGAGAGAGAGAGAGAGAGAGAGTGTGAAAGAAAACGAATGTGATGGTATACCAATGTAAACTGGCAATTTCCGGATCATTTGGTAGGTGTTTAGTGTTGCTATACTCTCAACCAGTGATCTCTGTCAATATTTTCAGTTGTGTCTCAATCAACCAGCTTACAGGCACCTGTGACGTCGGATCTATCTGTATGACCATGTATACGACATTCCTATATTCTCTGAAAACAGATAGTCCTTCTTGAAGACATGTTTTATATTTCAAAAGCATAGCATTAACTTCTTCATTTCTCTGCATGCAGTTTAGGATGCAAATAAAAATAACCCATATAGGCTGGGAAGTCATATCACAGGGCAGGTAGGTGAGTGGCTGGCAGGGACCCTCAGTCTGGATTATCTGTGACGTCATGCACAGACAGACACGTTTTTGCCCCCCCCCCCGTGTTAAACTACCTTATATTCTCTTTACCTTGGGCGTAGAAGAAAGATAACATTTTAACACGTGTTTGTAGGCACCATTTCAAGTCAGGGGTATATTCTAAAATATTACAAATTTCTATATGCAGCTGGTACTGTGTATTGGAGGAAAACGGAAGATAAAATTTACAGGCAATAATGGAACTGTATTAAGCAACCGCCATCCTCCAAAACAATGTCAGATGTTTTTGTAATAGCAATGAAACTTTATAAAGGACGCGTTATCAAGAAGGCGATCCGTAACATGGACTCTGTAAATGTTAACAAGAATCACAGACGCTAGCTGACAGGAGCACATGCTTGGCTTCGCGTGTAAACCACAACTGTCAACTCTCTCATCTTCCCTCACACAGACACGCCAGTTGTTACTCGTGCCCTGAGGTTGACTAGCACGAAAAATCTTGCATAAGGATGAAATAAACTGCTAAATCTGTCCTACGTTGTAGCTTTCCTGACTACGTGTAGACCACAACAGCCAGTCTCTCTCATCTTCCCTCACAAATACGCCAGATGTTACATTGTGCTCTTAGGTTGTCTGAAGAAGAAAAGCTGCTTAGGGATGGAGAAATAATATAGCTAAATATGTCCAAGACTAATATCCAGTATCACCTAACGTTTGTGCGAGTGGCAGAGTTTAATAGTTATAAGGCATCTCTTGCTATTGCCCATTGTTATGTAAAATATTCTCTCCTCAGTCTCTGCTTGTCCTTTACCCCCCTCCCTCCTTTCCTCCATCTCCCCATCCCTCCATTTCTCTCCCTCTCCCTCGGCTTCCATCGATCTCCCCCTCCTTGCTCTCCCCTTTCACGTCGCTATTTTTGACAGCTGCCCATCTCACCCACGCCGGTATTCGTGACCTGTTTTCCTCTAAGCATCAAGCTCTGTTGGAATCATTCTCTATTGGTTCCTCGATATTTTGGCTACGAAATTCCCTCTGTATATCAGCGTCCTAACAAACCCAGGGCACCTGTAATATTAAAACAATAATGCTTACCCCTTTCAATCTTATGACGAATTATTCACGCTGTCCCTAAAAGACTTTAGAGACTCTTCGGACTGTAGTTCTTATATATAGTCGTAGATATAGCCTTCATTAACCCCCTCTATTTTTTTCAGGCAGGGAAGAAGGAACTAATGGCCAGAAGCAGGCAAGATTTTTACAAAAGAAAATTGAAAAGAAAAAAAACAAAGCCAAAGATGAAGTTAAGAAATAATTATGAGATGTAAATTAGAAAATGTCATGCTTTTGAAGGGGTTAACATCATTGCCTAGACTAAGCCTCGTCTTACTACAGGGCAATTTTTTCACTTTATAGAAACACCGTAATGGGTTAGTCTCAAAGAACGTCCTTCCTCTGAAAATTAGGAGTATTAACGCCTAAGTTTTTATGCATTTCAAAAGTTTAGGACCCCAAACTGAACTGACAGCTTATATACCCTCTCCGGGAGAAGGTTATAGAGATGAAATTATACTTATTAACAGTGACATAAGTTTTATTATACTCTAACGTGCCGATAGGTAGAGGTGGCAACAACATCCACTCTCCTGTAGTGCTGCCTACTTCTTTGTTTCAGTCCTCCTCTTCCTGTATCTTTCATCCTTCCTGTCATTATTCTACCCACTTCAGGAGAGTGCATCACGCAACAAGCCCAATGGTTCCCTGTTACCCAGAAAACCATATGCAACGCTGAGTGGTAACCATACTCCCACATAACAGGCCGATGTGCAGCAGACTATGGTGCCCCTGTTAAAAAAGTCCAGTTCTAAATGTGACATTTATCCAGGTAATAAACCGATACTCTTCCCACTGCCTTGTTATGGCGGGGCGTCGTCTGCTGCAGGAGAATATCACTTCAAAGCATGGTTAAGTCACGTCTCAAGAATTACTCTACCCGCCACACATACAATATTCCTCAGATCAGGCCCCCCTTTTATAAGTGACAACAATTGTGTAAGTCTGCATAGGTTAAGGAAAGTGAAAGAACAGTATTGATTTACAAAGTAAATACATTCACACCCAATACACACGTAAAACTACATTAACTGAGAATGACTGTGTAAAGTGTACGGTGTATGACAACTTGTAGTCTACTCCACATAGCTATTTTCATAGCTAAATCCATAGTTATTCTCAATTTCTTCCAAAATATTTCCTGGCCATACCTTACTACTTTCTTCTACTAACTTTGTTCACTTATCCTTTATTTCCTATGTCCTTAGCAATTTCTTATATCTTCCACTTTATATCCCACCACACTTTCTATATTCTCCACATTTTTTCCATATCCATACAACTTAATGGGTTCACAAGGATTTTTATGGCCACACGTTAGTCAAATTTCACTGCACTATAGGCGCCTTGCTCAGCCTTCTCTGCTCCCACAAACTGCTGCTGTCTGCGGCTGCGGTAGGCCACTTGCCGAGATGGTACTTAACATCGATAGTCTGGAATTCTTGAAGTAGACGGTATGAGAGGGGCGAGAGAGAGTGAAATGAGGCGAGGATGTGTGTCCGTGAGTGCTGTGTGCCGGCTACTGCTTTTACCGAGACCTCTCACCCATCCAGGTCACGTTGGTTTTGCAGTGACATCATCGTCCACTCACCAGTCTTCTCAACTCGACTGAGCAGCCACGGCACATGTGGAGTTTAAAGCATTATTAATACACTTTGGTAAAATGTAATGTGTAATGTGTTTCAGACATTCAGCCACTCATTCCTCTCAGCCATACTCATTCCTCTTAATTACGAGATAAGTGGAATATGAATGAAAACTGAGGAAAACTTTCTATTCGATCCCAGACGAAGCAATGATAAGCAATTAAATCTCGTAAACATTGAACGAAACATACACTGAATGAAGAAACCACTTGTTGGACGACGTAAGAAAGAATTAGCTTAGTTCTGCACAAATAATACGCTAATTTTTAGGAATTTAATGTCATGACTTAGTCAAGACGAACCACCCTGCAGGGGCGGTTGCTTGGCTCCAATTGGAGTCTGGTCAGCTAGACACTGCGGGTTTAAACCAATACTTGTTAACGATTTTCTCGTCAAGAGGAGTTAAACGACTTTTTTAACCCTTCCAGAGCGACACTTGAACGAACCATAGAAGCTTTAATTGACCAAAACCCTATTCAGTCCGAGCTGACTGATGGGAAAAAAGGCAGACTAATACTGCAGGTACCAAAACAATGGAGGCAGTAATTAAGTGAAGTGAAGAGTCAACATTGTGCCAGCCACCGACCCAATATGGTGAACAAAATGTGGATATGGGGGTCAGAGGGTCAGGGTGTAGGAGAGAATATGGTGGAAAAATGCTGGTAGAACAGAAATTGATCATTACTTAAAACAAACAAACACACACACACTAAGGTTCACTGTCAAAACAGACCAACAACAGTACAACATGAACTGAACAAGCTATCAAAGGCTAGCCACGAAAAACGTGACGGTAAATACATAACTAATAAAATGAAAAAGTGAAGCAAGTGACGAACACAGGTCACTTTTCAAAATAACCACACCAATTTCCCTCACGATTTCTTTATTTTCGTCAATACCTTGATGTAAAAGTACCTATAAATCTAACTAACCCCGTTGTCAGTCCTTAATCTTGCAGTTTAAAGCCACTGCTCCACGATATGGAAAAATACAGGGCACAAGGGAAGGGGCTATGCTGCACCGCGCCTCTCATCACTACTAGCCAATTCCCACCAAACCGTACCCACTCCCTGGATGACCTACCCCACTTCGTCGTTATTGCTACAGCCCAGCACTTTCCTAAGAACAACCCCCAAAACAAAAACCACCTCCCTCTATATGTGGCTGTCGTAACAATGATTAATATATACATAAACATTTCAGCTGTACACATGAATTAAATGCAGATTTACAAATATTCAACCACCAGTGTCACTCAAATCACTCCTATCACCTATTCTTAAAACTATCACTATCAAATTTAAGTCCAAAATAAAGCTGTACAAGTAGTAAATATAGAACATACCTCCATAAATGGTTAATATCCGACTACCACCTTCCCACTAGATACATCAAGCTTTAGTTCAACGGCTGGATCCACTGTCGATGTCCTCTAACATCAGTCACTAATTTCTCCAACTTACTCCCTCACGTATGGACTCTGGTCTAGCGCCGTGCAAGGTTATTCACGTCCCATTGCTCCTGGTTAACTAACTAATTTCATGCAGGTTTATTTCACCTCGACTCTGAATGAAGCACCACAGCTTCACGAAAGCATGAATATCAGTATGAAGTACTCGACTCCACGGAGGAGAAAAGCTACGGAGTAACGAGTCAAGGTTAAAACTGCGAGGCCATTACCTTCACGCCATCTAGTGCACAAGCGAGATAAGGGAGAACGGGATATAAGAGAACGGTTACGGGGTAGACTATGTTTAGATTATGAATCGGGAATATATAAGCCTTCCACGTGACACTAAGTTAGTCTTAAATAATTATATTGTGCATGAGCATCCTTCACCATTGATAACATGAGGCTGGTGAATAGTGTCCCATATAACGTATTTTGAGACAAAGATTCATTCCAGTGATAAAAGTCTTTGATCCGGAATATAATGGATGTATTAATGGAACGCTCTGGTAAAATTACAGCTATAAACTCATTCTACAACTCCCTAGCACCTCTTCCTTAGCTATTTATTTTGCTTATTACACCTTGCTCTCCTACTGTGCTGTATAAATACTTCAAGCTTTACCATAATCTGCATAAAAAACGTACAAAAGGATGTTAATCAGCCTTGTCCAAAAATATATCGCTAAGGAAGTCTTTGGTTGACTAGTGGGAGGTGCCTGTGTGTTACCATGGCAACCTCTCACACCACCAGTTACATACACACATTTTCCCACCAGCAAGTTCCATTAGAGAGTATTGTGTGTGTGTGTGTGTGTGTGTGTGTGTGTGTGTGTGTGTGTGTACAGTCATGCGTGTGCCTGCACATCTCACCGCAATGCTCCGCCAACACCCACGACACTTTTCTCCTTAATTTCTTACCACAGAGACCTCTTACATTCCTGGATCGTTTCAAAAACTTGGTTCGACGTCGTTCTTACATATTATGAAGGAAAAAAAGGTAACTGTTGATATAAATGTTCGTACAAAAACATTATATATAAACTGCGGGAGATATATTCTTTTCACATTCACTTGGCCCAGATTTTCGTTCTTTTGCAGCTGATTTCACGTAGTTCAGTGGCAGAAAGTACAATGCTATGGCTCTACAACCTTGCCTCAGCACATCTTCGTGACCAGCATCATCATCTAGTGTTCATCTATTGCTACAACTCAGCATTCAGGACGGAAATAGGGGAGTTTTAGGCCAAGTTAGAGTAAAAAGAGTATAGTGGACAATATTCATAGTCTTGCCTTGGTTAGAGTGTGGCTTGGTTAGAGTGTGTTACACACACACACACACACACACACACACACACACACACACACACACACACACACACACTCCTTTCCCCACCATCAAGTCCTACCTTAGAATACTTGTGTGTGTGTGTGTGTGTGTGTGTGTGTGTGTGTGTGTGTGTGTGTGTGTGTGTGTGTGTGTGTGTGTGTGTGTGTGTGTGTGTGTGTGTGTGTGTGTGTGTGTGTGTGTGCAATTTTATCAGTGTGACGTGTGCGTGTGTGTAGCCATGTGAGGTTATTTCACGTACATGTGTAGGTGTGTAAGTATAAACAATCTTATCAGTAGGTGTGTATGTGCGTGTGTTTGACGTATATGTGTTGGTGTCTATACGTGTGTATGTACTGTACGTGTATGTTTCGTGATGTGTGTGTGTGTACGTATGCATCTATGTATGTAGTGTGTGCACATTTGTGATAAATGTATGTAGATGTGTGTGTGTGTGTGTGTGTGTGTGTGTGTGTGTGTGTGTGTGTGTGTGTGTGTGCGTGTATATATGAAGTATTTGCGTGTGTGTATGTAGTGTGTGCATGTGTATGAAGTGTGTGGGTGTATATGAAGTGTGTGCGTGTGTATGAAGTGTGTGCGTGTGTATGAAGTGTGTGCGTGTGTATGAAGTGTGTGCGTGTGTGTATGTAGTGTGTGCGTGTGTATGTATGTATGTACGTATGTAGGTGTATACACGTTATCTTATAGCTCTACATTTTCATACAATTAGGGACTTGAGAGAGAGAGAGAGAGAGAGAGAGAGAGAGAGGAAGGCCGTTTACTGTGTGTGTGTGTGTGTGTGTGTGTGTGTGTGTGTGTGTGTGTGCATCAGTACTGAGGCTGGGCAGTTACAGCTAACTGAAGAACGTGGGCAAGTAGGTAGGCAAGAATAAACGTAAGTAGGTAGGTAAGTAGGTAGATAAAGAAGCATGTAAAGTAGGTAGGTATTTAGATAGGTAGGTAGGTAGATTGGTAGGTAGGTAGACAGAAATAGGTGGGTAGGTAAGTAGGTTGGTAGGTAGGTAAGTAGGTTGGTAGGTAAGTAGGTTGGTAGGTAGGTAGGCAGGTCGGTAGGTAGGCAAGAGTAAAGTAGGTAGATAGGTCAGTAGGTAGGTAAGTAGGTAGGAAGGTAGGTAAGTAGATAAATAGGTAGGTAGGCTGGTAGGTAAGTAGATACGAAGGTAGGTAGGTAAGTAGATATGTAGGCAGGACGGTAGGTAGGCCATTAGTATGTATAGATGGAGATACCTAATAGACAACAGACAGACAGACGGGATGGATGAAAGGAAGGAGGGAAGGAAGGAAGGAAGGAAGGAAGGAAGGAAGGAAGGAAGGAAGGAGGGAAGGAAGGAAGGAAGGAAGGAGGGAAGGAAGGAAGGAAGGAGGGAAGGAGGGAAGGAAGGAGGGAAGGAAGGAGGGAAGGAAGGAAAGAAAGGAAGGAAGGAAGGAGGGAAGGAAGGAAGGAAGGAGGGAAGGAAGGAAAGAAAGGAAGGAAGGAAGGAAGGAGGGAAGAAAGGAAAGAAAGGAAGGAAGGAAGGAGGGAAGGAAGGAAGGAAGGAAGAAGGGAAGGAAGGAGGGAAGGAAGAAAAGAAAGGAAGGAAGGAAAGAAAGGAAGGAAGGAGGGAAGGAAGGAAGGAAGGAAGGAAGGAAGAGGAAGAAAGGAATGAATGAATGAAGGATAGAAGAAAGAAAGGAAAGAAGTAAGTAAGGAAGGAAGGAAGGAAAGAAGGAAGGAAGAAAGGAAGGAAGGAAGGAAGGAAGAATGGATGGAAGGAAGGAAGAAAGGAGGGAAGGAAGAAAGGAGGGAAGGAAGAAAGGAGGGAAGGAAGAAAGGAGGGAAGGAAGGAAGCAGGAAGTAAGGAGGAAGAGAAAATGACTAGGGAGAGGAGGGGGGGGGTGGAGGGAGTGGCTGGGGACGAGAGTCAAGGAGACGGGCTGGGGACGCGCCAGACGAGAGAATATGATACGTCAGGCGCGTCCCCAGCCTGTCTCTTCTGGCCTCTCGTCCCCAGCCACTCTGTTCGTCTGTCTGTCTGTCTGTCTGTCTCTCTGTCTCTTTCTGTCTGTCTGCCTGTCTGTCTCTCAGTCTGTCTCTCTCTCTGCCTGTCTCTATGTCTGTCTGCCTCTCTCTCTCTCTCTCTCTCTCTCTCTCTCTCGCTTTGTCTGCCTCTCTGTCACTCTGTCTCTATCTCTCTCTCTCTCTCTGTCTCTCTCTCTCTCTCTCTCTCTCTCTCTCTCTCTCTTTTGTCTGTCTGTCTCTATCTCTGACTTTCTCTGTCTCTCTCTCTCTGTCTCGTTCTGTCTGCCTCTCTGTCTGTCTCTCTGTCTCTGTCTCTCACTTTCTCTGTCTGTCTCTGTCTTTCCCTCGGTCTCTGTCTCTCTGTCTCAGCCTGTCTGTCTCTCTCTCTCGGTCGGTCTGTCTGTCTGTCTGTCTCTCTCTCTCTCTCTCTCTCTCTCTCTCCCACGTGTCTTCACTGCCTGAGCTTCTCTATGAAGGGTGGAGTCATCAGAGTACGGGTGGATAGGGTTAGATGTACAGCTTAGAAGGTCAGTGATGAATTAAAGGAAGAGAGTTGGTGATAGGACAGAGCCCTGAGGAACACCACTGTTGATGGATCTAGGAGAAGAACGATGGCCGTCTACAACAGCGGCTATAGAACGACCAGAAAGGAAGCTAGCGATGAAGGCACAGAGAGAAGGATAGACCCCGTAAGACGGCAGTTTGGAAATTAAAGATTTATGCCAGACTCGATCGAAAGCCTTTGAGATGTCAAGTGCAGTGGCAAAGCTTTCGCCAAAGTCCCGAAAGGAGGATGACCAGGAATCTGAAAGGTATGTAAGAAGATCGCCAGTGGAGCTTCCCTGACGGAACCCATACTGGCGATCAGAAAGAAGGTTGTGATAGGAAAGATGCTTTAAAAATTTTCTGTTAAGAATTGACTCGAAAACTTTTGAGACACAGGACGTTAAAGCAATTGGACGATAGTTAGAGGGTTGGGAATGGCCACCCTTCTTTGGGACTGGCTGAATGAGAGCAAACTTCCAGCAAGAATGAAAGGTAGTTGATAGATAAAAGTGAAAGAGTTTACCTAGCCAGGGTGTGTGTGTGTGTGTGTGTGTGTGTGTGTGTGTGTGTGTGTGTGTGTGTGTGTGTGTGTGTGTGTGTGTGTGTGTGTGTGTGTCAGTATGAAGTGTACAATGTGTGTTAGAGTGAAGTGTGGCAGTGTGAAGTTTCCTATCTATCTATCTATCTATCATCCACCCATCTATCTATCTATCTATCTATCTATCTCTCTATATGTCCACGTATCTATCCACCCATCCCTCCATCCCTACAGCCATCTATTTATTTATCCATCTATCTATCAGTCTATCATCCATCAATCCATCCATCCATCTATCTATCTATCTATCTATCTAAGCTAACAGGCGAAATATTACTTAGCTCTTAACGCTACTGACTGGCTGGTTGACTGGCTGGCTGACTGCCTTCCCCCTGACTTTCTTCATGGCTTGCTGTGGAATTCCTTCAGTTCCTTACGTCTATCTGTCGACAAGAATCATCATCATCATCATCATCATCATCATCATCATCATCATCATCATCATCATCATCATCATCATCATCATCATCATCATCATCATCATCATCATCATCATCAATATCATTATCATCGTCTTCATTATAATTATTATTATTATTATTACCAGTATGATGATGATGATGATGATGATGATGATGGTAGTGAAGCATGTGTAAGAGTAAATGGACATCTGAGTGAATGGTTCACGATCGGCGTGGGCGTGCGACAAGATTGTGTGATGTCCCCATGGTTGTTCAATATATATATACATATATATATATATATATATATATATATATATATATATATATATATATATATATATATATATATACTGTATATATATATATCTATATATATATACATATATATATATATATATATATATATATATATATATGGGGTGATGAGAGAAGTAAAAACACGAGCAATGGAGAGAGGGATGACGTTGGTAATGAATGGTGATGGATGGAGGATCTCCAAAATGTTGTATTTGGATGATGACTGCTTGCAAGTACCTGACAAGAACTTGGTAGGCAAGTGCAGAGTTTTGCTGATGTCTGTGAGCGTCGTGCCTTGTCAGTAAATGTAGAAAAGAGTGAAGTGATGGTTAATGAGAGAGAAGGTGACTCCCAGTGTGATGTTACAGTGAATGGAGAGAGACTGGAACTGGTGAGAGAGTTCAAATACCTGGGTACAGTGATAGAAAAGAGAGGAAAATGTACAAAAGAAGTGGAAGGTCGAGTAACGCAAGGAAGGAAAGTAGCTGGTGCTATGAAGGCCTTGATATGAAACAGACTTGAGTGTTGCAATTGCACTAGGCTTACATGAAGGACTGTTAGTGCCAAGAGTGTTAGTGCCAACTTTAACATATCGATGTGAGACTATGGCGTGGCATGAAAATGAAAAGTCGAGAGTAAGAGCAGTGGAGATGCGACTGGTGAGGAATGTATGTGGAGTACAGAGGGTGGATAGGATACGAAATAATGTGACTCGTGAAAGATGTGGAGTGAGGAAGTTGGTGACACCAGAATCGAAGAGAGTGTACTGAGATGGTATGGTCATGTGGAGAGAATGGATAACAATAGAGTGGTGGAAAAGGTATATCTGAGCGAATTTGAAGGAGAGAGGAGGCGAGGTAGGCCAAGGAGAAGGTGGAGAGATATGGTGGATGAGTGTGTGAGAAAGAGATGTATGGAAGTCGGTGAGGCTAAGGGACGGACAAGAGATCGAGCTGGCTGGATCAATGTTGTGCGGAGCACATAACCAGGGATTTGGCAGCCCTTTTTAACGTGACAGAGTCCGGACTGACTTTATCAGATAAGTATATGAGAGGCTACAGAAGTAGGTGAAAGTTTTTTTTTTTTTTTTTTTTTTTTGTTGCTTATCTGATGGAGCCAGGATTCCGGGGGCTTGAATGATGAGTGAATGGAAGCGTGGCTCATTGAACTGGGCATACCTAGGCTTTCTGGACTTTGTTACTCCTCACCCTTACCTAGGGCGGGAAAGGAAGTCCGGATGATGATAATGATGATGATGATGGTGTTGATGATGATGATGATGATGATGATAATAATGATGGTGATGATGATGATGATGGAGCAAGCTGTGTGGCTAGAGTGAGGAGTGGTTGGAAGAAGTTCAGGGAGCTGTTTCCTCTCCTGACATTGAGAGGACTCTCCCTCCGTGCTAAGGGATCTTTGAATGCAGCATGTGTTAGGAGTGTAATGCTGTATGGTAGTGAGACCTGGGCAGTAAAGGAAGAGGATATTCGCAGGCTCAAATGTACAGAAATGATAATGGTTAGGTGGATGTGTAGTGCGCCCCTGAGTGCAAGGCCTGGGGGGGGGGGGGCTGGGTTTACGATGGAAGAGTCGAGAGGTAGGATGTGACTAGAATGTACTGGTGTTGTGATTAGGAGGGGTAGATTAAGATGGTTTGGGGGGTAGGATGTGACTGGAATGTATTGATGCTGTGATGAGAAGGGGTAGATTGAGATGGCTTGGGAGGAAGGATGGGACTGGAGTGTGTTGGTGATGTGATGAGGAGGGGTAGATTGAGATGGTTTGGGAGGAAGGATGGGACTGGAGTGTACTGGTGTTGTGATGAGGAGGGGTAGACTGAGATGGTTTGGGAGGAAGGATGGGACTGGAGTGTATTGGTGCTGTGATGAGGAGGGATAGACTGGGATGGTTTGGGAGGAAGGATGGGACTGGAATGTATTGGTGCTGTGATGAGGAGGGGTAGACGGAGATGGTTTGGGCATGTGGAGAGGACGGGGGAAGACTATTGGGTGCAGAAAGTGAAAAGTGTTAATGTTGGGGTTTGGGTTGCGATAGACAGACCGAAAAAGACTTGAGACGAGATCATAAGGGATTGAACAGGGAGGCTGCCAGAGATCGAGCAGCATGGAGAACAGCCATTAGGTGACTAAGGCTGACGCATGCATGTTGGAGCCTTTATAAACGAAACGAAACTAAAAGAAAAAATGAAACGAAATGATTATCGTATTTATTGCCCATTCTCCATCATCACTGCTGAGATATAACAATAGATTAACAGTGGAATACGATGCTAGTCACTAAGAAGTGCTATGTAAGTGAAGCCGAAGCATTGCCTTCTTCTGCCACTTAGCTACGTGAAATAAACTCTCATATGATGCTAGTCACGAAGAAGTGCTTTGCCAAAAACAGCTTCCATGTCATCTTGCCCTTCAGCATCTGTCTGTCTTCCCTCCTGCTCACACTTTCCTCTTTCTTCTCACCACCACATCCCTCCACCTCTTCCTCGGCCTCCCTCTCCCTCTCTCACGCTGCACCTCACTCACATAAACTCTCCTAGTCAGTCTTTCAATCTCCATTACCTCCACATGGCCAAATGATCTCAGGGTACTTCTCCCAACACTTTCAATCACATCCACATCAATACCACAACGCTCCTTCACTTCCTCATATGTTCGTCTGTCTCTCCATGTAACTCCACATCCACATTAACACCATAACTCTCCTTTACTTCCTCTTTTGTCTGTCTGTCTCTCCATGCAACTCCAGATCCACATCAACACCACTACAACCTTCCACTTCCTCATTGTCTCTCTATCTCTGTTAACTCCCCATCCACATCAACACCACAACGCTTCTTTACTTCTTCATTTATCTGTCTGCCTCTCCACGTAACTACACATCCACATCAACACAACGCTTTTTCACTTTCTCATTTGTCTGTTTGTCTCTCCACGCAACTCTACATCCACATCAACAAAACAACGCTCCTTTACTTCCTCATTTGTCTGTCTCCACTAACGCAATATCCACATCAACAACTCTACGCTACTCCTTTGTCTGTCTGTCTCTTCACGTAACTCCACATCCACATCAACACCACAACGCTCCTTTACTTCCTCATTTGTCTCAGCGTTACCATAAAATACACAATGAAAGAAAACGTAATTTTTGAACAAATGTTATGGTATACTCGTGTATTATGAGTATAGCAGGTGTACTATGAATCATGAAATAAAACATATCCTGATTGGTGTGTATTGAAGTTAAATGATTAAAATACCCAAATAAATCTTCAGTAAATGCTAAACTGTAACTAATTAAGCGACATAAAGACATAAGTTTATCTACACACGACAAATAATAAAGTGACTAACCATGTACCTAATACATTCGATAGTCTATCCCTGCACAATAAAAGAGTGTATGTGAGTGGAGTGAAGGAGGGGAGAGGAGGGGGAGATCAAGGATGAGATAGAGGGATGGAGTAGAGAGGTGTATGGGAGAGGGAGGTGTAAGTTGGGGGGATGGAGAGTGAGAGACTAAGCACGAATTGATTACATCCGTTTATAATTTCTAATCGTGAAGTGATGCTGGCCATCATACTATGCCAAACTCATTCACTGTTCACCTACACACGATTTGCGGCGAGAATTGCTTTTGTCATTCCTGAACACTTTTAATATGACCGTAAGTGATTAGCATTTGCCTTGTTAATAATTTGCCAAGTAATAAGGCAGCAGAAAGTGAGATGTGTGAACATTAGGGTTAGGGTTGCGAGAAGCAGACCGAAGAAAGCCTGGGGCGAGGTCAATGAGTGTGACCTCAGGGATAAGGGACTGGACAGGGAGGCTGCCAGAGATCAAGCATCATGGAGAGCCGCCATTATGTGATCAAGGCCGATGCATGCAAGCAGGATGGAGCCTTTATAAACGAAACGAGACGAAAAACGAAGCTATGATAGCACCGTACAGCTGGCCTGGACATGGCACTTATACTGTAGTTGCCACACAGCAATAAAAGTGATTTTGTTCCCACCAAACACTATCAGTCTGATGTAGCCATTCAGTCAGGAGATCATTCCAACACACTTCTCACTTTCTACACCCAACTGTCATTCTCCACCCTCCTCAAATACCCAAACCATCTCAGTCTACCCCTCCTCATCACAATACCAGTACATTCCAGGGTGTTTACTGTGCACGGCCATGTAAGGCAATGCACACACGGGGCTGGAGGTGGCTTGGATGAACACAGAGGACTGGGGTGACCTAGAGGTTCACCTACCACCACAGCAGGGGGTCAGTGCTCATGTTTCAACACTCCAGCCATTTTGGGAGTGTTGCCACTGAGAGGATATGATAATAAACATAGCGTCAGTAAGGGGCAGTGTCTGGCTGCCATCCAACGAGGGTGACGCTAAGTACCCGTGCACACGTCAGTCCCGGCAACACCCTTCACTGGTGCACTTAGGGTGGTACCAGTGCAAGAGGCCAAAAGAACACCGGGGCAAGGTTTGTCATGAGGAGTGGCATTATTTGGTGATGTCATGAGGAGTGGCATTATTTGGTGATGTCATGAGGAGTGGCATTATTTGGTGATGTCATGAGGAGTGGCATTATTTGGTGATGTCATGAGGAGTGGCATTATTTGGTGATGTCATGAGGAGTGGCATTATTTGGTGATGTCATGAGGAGTGGCATTATTTGGTGATGTCATGAGGAGTGGCATTATTTGGTGATGTCATGAGGAGTGGCATTATTTGGTGATGTCATGAGGAGTGGCATTATTTGGTGATGTCATGAGGAGTGGGATTATTTGGTGATGTCATGAGGAGTGGCATTATTTGGTGATGTCATGAGGAGTGGCATTATTTGGTGATGTCATGAGGAGTGGCATTATTTGGTGATGTCATGAGGAGTGGCATTATTTGGTGATGTCATGAGGAGTGGCATTATTTGGCTCCTCCACAGCACCAAGACATGTCACTCAGCAAAACCAAACAGGAGATGGAGCACGAGGAACCTGCCGAACTCAGTGTAAATATGAGAAGGCCAAAGACACAACACATACGGTAATGACGAGACCAACACAGCGGCAACTGAGCAAAATATTGGAGGTGACCGACTACTTCAAGGATTAATAGATATGATTTCAAGGTGGCGATCATCATCCACTCACTTGATGTAGTGCTGCCTACTTCTTCCTTTACCTTTATCATTCTTTTTCTGTGTCTGCCCTCCTCTCTTCCTATTTCTCACCATCATCCACTCACTCAATGTAGTGCTGCCTACCTCTTCCTTCACCTTTATCATTCTTTATCTGTGTCTGTCCTCCTCTCTTCCTATTTCTCCCATCTTTCCTGTCACTTTTTATTACTCTTCTTTCTTTTTCAGGTGGCTTTACATTGAGTGACAAGCCTAATGGTTTCCTGTAAATCAGAAAACATTTATAACGCTGGGTGGTAACCATATAACCAACCCATACGTGTTCCCTACGTGTCAACAAGTGGGTTGGTGAAGGGCTAGTGCCCCTCCTCGTAAAACAACTAACTCGAAGACAAATGGCCACCCCTTACGGGATTATAGCGTCTGGCGATAGATAGATAGATAGACAGCTACGGGATTATGAAGTCTGGCGATAGATAGATACAGTAGATACTGGATTATGGTGTCTGGCAATAGATAGATAGATAGACGGATAGATACGGGATTATGGCGTCTGGTGATTGATAGATAGATAGATATGGGATTAAGGCGTCTGGCGATAGATAGATAGATAGATAGATACGGGATTATAACGTCTGGCGATAGATAAATGCAGTAGATACTGGATTATGGTGTCTGGCAATAGATAGATAGATGGACAGATTCGGGATTATGGCGTCTGGCGATAGATAGATAAATAGATAGATACGGTATTATAGCGACTGGCGATAAATAGATAGATACGGGATTAATGGTGTCTGATTAGATAGATAGATATGGGATTAAGGCGTCTGGCGATAGATAGATAGATAGATAGATACGGGATTATAACGTCTGGCGATAGATAAATGCAGTAGATACTGGATTATGGTGTCTGGCAATAGATAGATAGATGGACAGATTCGGGATTATGGCGTCTGGCGATAGATAGATAAATAGATAGATACGGTATTATAGCGACTGGCGATAAATAGATAGAACGAATAACTATCTAGCTATCTATCTATTGCCAGACGCCTCAATCCTGCAAGGAGTGGCCACAAACAAATCGCCTCCATGTCGCCCTGTCCCCCGTAATTTCACTGTCCTGCTCCCAGCTCACACCCCTCTCTCTCATATACCTCTCCACTCCATCCTTTCATCTCATCCTTGGCCTCCCCCTCCCTTTCTCCCACTCCACCTCACTCATATACACTCTCCTCGTCAGTCTCTCAGTCTCCATCCTCTCCACATGGCCAAACCACCTCAGTGTGTTTCTCCTAACGCTTCCTATCACATCCACATCCACACCACAACGCTCCTTCACTCCCTCATTTCTCAGTCTGTCTCTCCATGTAACTCCACATCCACCTCACTCACATACATTCTCCTCGTCAGTCTCTCACTCCCCATCCTCTCCACATGACCAAACCACCTCAGTGTGTTTCTCCTAACGTGTCCTATCACATCCACATCCACACTACAACGCTCCTTTTCTTCCTCATTTGTCAGTTTCTCTCCATATAACTCTACATGCTCCTCTCATTTTTTTTTCATGCAAGGAAGAAGGAACCAAAGGCCAGGAGCCTGAAAACCGTTCCTTCAAAGAAAAAGAAAAATACAAAGGAGAGCCAAATTCTAGATCCGTTTATTTCGATGCCTGGACACACTGCGTCTGAAAGACTGGAGATCATAGGAAGTAGGAAATACAGACAGAGGTAGACAGTTCCACAGTTGACCTGTTGCATAAATGAAGGACTGCCCAAAGGATCCTAGTGAGATATACCACCTTCCCCTCCCTCTATAAAACAACGATAATAAATACAAGGAAATTATAGTATATGTAAAGACAGCGAGGAAAACTATTTAGTATGTGTTTGTTTATGTAGATGCATTTCTGATGGATTGATAAGTCTACAGGAAGTTGTTACATAAGAAGATGGAGGGTGCGCGGTTCTTCACATCGCTGTCTATCTGTCTTTCTATTGCCAGACTCCTTAATCCCGCAAGAGGTGGCCGCAAACAAATCTCCTCCATGTCGCCCTGTCCCCCGCCATTTCATTGCCCTGCTCCCAGCTTACACCCCCTTCTTTCATTTACCGGTACCTAACTCCAGCCCTCCACCTCATCCTCGGTCTCCCCCCTCCCTCTCCCTCCCTCCACTTAACTTACATGCATCGTCTTAGTCTTTTATTCTCCAGTTTCTCAACGTGTCCAATAAGGCTTAAAGATACAGTAATACACAACTCTGTACGCTAAGTGTTATGCACAGCTTTGTATTACTGTGTTTACGTATAACTATTCCTACTTGTTTTTATGTATTTGCTTTAGAACCCAATGTGATTATACAGTGAACTACGCTATGTTGTAGTTTCCTGCCTCTTAACACTATCTTGGAGGGCGCGGGCTATGGCATTATCCCCAGCTGACACCCCCCCCCCTCCTCTCCTCGGCTCTAAATGGGTAGCGTGTAATTTTTCCCACGTGCAGGTCCGTCGCTTATTTGTTTTTCCACATTAGCAGACGATTTCCACGGAGCGGCAACCCTGTCAGCCTGTCTGTCTCTCCACGTAGCTCCACATTCCTCTCAGATAACTTATTTCCACACCACTTTTCACACTAATAAAGACGATTTGGCTCAACTGAAAGAACAGGCAGTATCAAAGAACTGACGAACAATATCCTGCCTTACCTTTGTTTATCTCGGATAATTGGGCAAGCTGTTTAAACACTATCAACACTGAGAATAGACACACAGCTCGAGCATCCTTCCCCTCTCACGGTTAGAGGGTGACTGACGGGAATCACGGGATTCGAAGCTCCTTCTTCTTCTTCTTCTTTTTTTTTTTTTTGAATGCAAGAAAGAAGGAATCAAAGGCCAGGAGCCCGCAAACCGTTCCTTCCAAGAAAAAAACAAAAACAATACAAAAGAGAGCCAAATTCACGATCCGTTTATTTCGAAATGCCTGGACACACTGCGTCTGAAACACCGGAGATCATAGGGAGTAGGGAATACAGACAGAGGGAGACAGTTCCAGAGTTGACCTGTTGCATAAATGAAGGACTGGAAGTAACGGTTAACTCTTGGATTAGAGAGCTGGACAGAAAAGGGATGAGAGTTTGTTGCTAGAAGGGTGCTACGCACCCGTCGTAGAGGTGGAGGGATGCAAGCAGACAGGTCAGAGGAGCAGTGACCATTGAAGTAGCGATAGAAGAGAGATAAAGATGCAACAGTGCGGCGAAGAGACAGAGGTTGAAGGGAGCCAGTAAGAGGAGGAGAGTTTATGAGACGAAAAGCCTTTGACTCTACCCTACTGAGTAGAGCTGTATGTGGGGAGCCTCCCCGTACACGAGAGTTGTACGCCACACAGGGGCGAATAAAATTGAACTCTAGTTCGAAATAAAATGCTTGTTTTTATTATGCTGATTAATATTTATCTTTAATATTAATCCTTTCAATATATCTATCTATGGACGCCTTCATCGGGTAAGGAGTGGCCACAAACAAATCGTCTCCATGTTGCCCTGTCCCCTGCCATGTCGCTACCCTCCCCCAACTTACACCCTCCTCTCATATACCTCTCTCCTCCATCCCTCCATCTCTTCCTCGGTCTCCCCCTCCCTCTCCCCCCCTCCACCTCACTCACATACACTCTCCTCGTCAGTCTCTCACTCTCCATCCTCTCCACCTGGCCAAACCACCTCAGTGTGTTTCTCCTAACGCTTCCTGTCACAACCACATCCTCACCACAACGCTCCTTCACATTCTTATTTGTCAGTCTGTCTCTCCACGTAACTCCACATGCTCCTTTCAAATTATATATGCTTGAATACAAATAAATGGCTTAAATACCCTTTGTTTTCACCTAAGGGAACCTGACAAGAGGAAGGGAAGTTATTGGATTTAAACGTAAAAAGACGAGTTATTTCTATCTTTCTTTTCACCCGAGGGGACTGGGCAAGAGTAATTTCCATGGCAATTAATACTGAAATATAAGGTATTTTCACTGTGTCAGATAATCTATTGTTAGCCCAAATAGTTTAGAAGAAATTGTTATAAATGCTGAAATAAATATACACAACTTAAAGATGTGTTTCTTTCACCTAAATTGGGTATGGATTTCTTGGGGGGTGTTTATGTAGGGTGGTTTATATATTACGGTACTGGATGGACTACTACTACTAATGATGATGATGATGCTACGGCTGCTGCTGCTGTTGCTACTGCTACTACTACAACTGCTACTACAACTACTACAACCGCTGCTACAACTACTACTATACTTAGTTTTTTTTTTTTTTTAAATCGAGGCAAAGATGCACTTGATAGGTTGGTGATGACTGAATGCAACATGTCCAAATAACATGGTATTTCTGAGAATTACTGGTAATTATTTGAAATACAATGATGTTCTTTGGATGTGTTGCATTCAGCCAAACATCACCAACCTGCTGAGTGCATCTTCTGATTTAAAAAAAAAAAAAATCTACCGCTGTTACTACTACAACTACCACTTTTAGAAATAATACAAGCAAATCACGTCCATCCATTTGGGAATTATACCGTGCAGCTCAGCAGCCAGCCTCATAATACAGTTCACCATTGGAGTTGTAATGTGAAGGTTATCACTAACCATAATACAATCTGTTGGCCCCAAACACACCAGCCACTGTCCTTACCAACCATATGCCAAGACTTTATCATCATTCATTCATTCACTCATCATCTAATCCTGTATTGCCCCATGAGGAGTGCAAATTGGTCCTCACATTTATGATGAGAATGACCAGCCTCACTCATCCCTGAGTGACAATACCTGAGCATTAAACCCTAACCATCCTTTGGATATTAACTTGCACAGGCTCAATCCGATTGGAGCACCTTAATTGCCCACTAAACCATCAGGCGCCATAAATTGGTTATATGATTACCACCCAGCGTAGTAAAAGGTTTCCTGGTGTACAGGAAACCATCTGGCGAGGAAAGAATGAAGGAAAAAAAGGCAGATGAGGAACTACAGAAAGAACGAAGGAAGAGAGGAAAGGGCAGGCATCCAAGAACAGCACTACATCGAGTGGGCGGATGGGGAGTGCCCCCACCAACTATAAAAAACTTTATTACTACTATATTTTTTAGTATTACAGTGTCAACAAAAACTTTAATCTATTGGAGTTCCTTGTCAATGTGACTCAGTCACAGTAGCTTCGTAATCCACACCTGCCAGAGAGACAGGCCTGAGGGCTGATGGTCTTGTGCCCCTGAGGCATAGCAGTGCACACCTCACAAGGGAGTAGGACAGTTGACACCTCATCCAGGCCATAACGGAACTCTGACGTTGACGCTTCTTAGAAAGAATCTCAGCCAGTCTCGAGAGAATATGCTCGCCTCTGGACCCATCCCACCTGATGTTGTGAACACAAAGGCGATGAATCCAACGTGGTACAAAAGTTAGATCCTTTCTTGATAGTCTGTTTTTTTTTTTTTTTCTTGTTAATTGCTTTTGTGTGCAGCCTCGAGACACAGTTCACGATGACATGCTGCCATAGGATCAATTACCCTAATGTTGAAGAAAGCCCTCTGTCCACGTGTCCGCAAACCTGCAGCACTGACATCCACTCTGGCATCATTTGATGTGTTTGCTGTTCTGTGGGTGAAGTGCTCGCCGTCTAGGGGCAGCACAGCTGGCTCTGTGGTGACATCATGGCATATTTCCGGCAGCATTTTGGCAGTGACGTCGCGTACACACAGCCTGCCTTCTTGCACACCATTGCATGGTTTGCATCAAAGACAGTGCCACAGGAACAGTGTTGAGGTAGGGTCTACTACTGCTACTGCTACTACTTGATTTTAGCTTGCACACACACACACACACACACACACACACACACACACACACACACATGCATGCATGCATATATACATACATACACATACAAACACGTGTGTGGTGTACGTGTGTGTATGTGTGTGCTTATATGTATATATATGTATGTATGTGTATGTGTACGTGTGTGTGTACGTGTGTGTATGTGCATGTGTGCGTGCGTGATTCAAAGCCAGAAATTCACAGTTGAAAGAGTTAAAAACAAAATGGCCATCGTGAGAGTCCAGTCACGGACTCTTACGGGCGAACACGAGACCAATGTAACGAGCTGGCTTGGTCAACAGATGGCATTGTGGTCGCCGGTGTGTCGTCTGTTTGTTTACATAAGTTGACAGGCGGGATGTGAGGGGGCGTGGCGGTACAAATAAACATGGCTCTCAACCCTGGACACCGCTGTGTTGTTTGTGGGAAAAACCCTCTAACTGGAACTAACCTACGGTTTCGTTTCTTCCCAAAGGACAAAAAGGGGTGCGTAAAACAGATGTAACAAACTGTTATGCATAAACAGTTGTACTACGGTCATAAATGTTGGTGCAGATTAAGACGTCAACAGCTGAAACTGGGCCTCGGCACGTACACCTAATATAGAAATCTGTAGAAATTACTATGTTTCATTACACGTATGATAAAGGATACGTTGGGCATTGATAAGGGACATGTGAACTTGCTGAGGTAATACCGCCACACTGGCAACGCAGGATATTATTTACCGGCCCTCACACAATCAATATTGATTGACAATATTCATATATGATGCCGTATTATTGATCTTGTGAAAATGACAGTGAAGATATGCACCATCTATTATTAAAGGATATTACTCGTATACCGATAACGGGAAATTACTATTATATGCAGGTGTGGTGCGGTGAGGATCTGTCCGTTCTCCACTTTGGGGCTAAGATGCGAATGATTGTGTTTGAATGGATGAGTAAATGGGGAGTGTGTCGTCCTGTCTCGGCAACCTCCTTTTCCCTGGGGGAAGCAGCCTAGGTATATATATATATATATATATATATATATATGAGTTCACACTCATCCTCTGCCCTGGGAATATCTTAGTGAACCACTCCTGACCTTTACCTGGAAGCCTGTGTTATAGGGAACCCATCTTCAACGCCTTCTTTTGCTGTAAACCATGAGTATCAGTTTTCTCCTTGCATTAGTTCATTAATCTTCTGATGGTGAATGGCTTTAGGTATTTATATTGTTTTTTTCTTAGGTTTAGGGTTGTAATTATTGTATGTTTAGTTTGTTAAATTAAATGAATAATCAACCAAATCATTATCAATCTACCCTGTAGTTTGTCTAGTTGCATAGTGTTCATGATCCTTCTCTTTTCTTATTGCTTTCCATGGGTCTTCATAGGGTAGATACAGTTAACTACTCCCCATGGATCCTCTGCCCTGGGAATATCTTAGTGAACCACTCCTGACCTTTACCTGGAAGCCTGTGTTATAGGGAACCCATCTTCAACGCCTTCTTTTGCTGTAAACCATGAGTATCAGTTTTCTCCTTGCATTAGTTCATTAATCTTCTGATGGTGAATGGCTTTAGGTATTTATATTGTTTTTTTCTTAGGTTTAGTTAGGTTTAGGGTTGTAATTATTGTATGTTTAGTTTGTTAAATTAAATGAATAATCAACCAAATCATTATCAATCTACCCTGTAGTTTGTCTAGTTGCATAGTGTTCATGATCCTTCTCTTTTCTTATTGCTTTCCATGGGTCTTCATAGGGTAGATACAGTTAAATACTCCCCATGGATCGTATTTAACTGTATCTACCCTATGAAGACCCATGGAAAGCAATAAGAAAAGAGAAGGATCATGAACACTATGCAACTAGACAAACTACAGGGTAGATTGATAATGATTTGGTTGATTATTCATTTAATTTAACAAACTAAACATACAATAATTACAACCCTAAACCTAACTAAACCTAAGAAAAAAACAATATAAATACCTAAAGCCATTCACCATCAGAAGATTAATGAACTAATGCAAGGAGAAAACTGATACTCATGGTTTACAGCAAAAGAAGGCGTTGAAGATGGGTTCCCTATAACACAGGCTTCCAGGTAAAGGTCAGGAGTGGTTCACTAAGATATTCCCAGGGCAGAGGATGAGTGACAGGACCTATTTCAGCTAGACAGACATTTACAGTAATGGTGTTTTGAGGGGTTGCTGTTGCTTGTTCCCATAGATTTTAAATTTTCCTTGATGTATTTAGCATTTTGGTATTAGTGTGAAACTTGTTTCCATTCGATTTAAAATCCTTGATGCAATAAACATTTTGGTATTTGTGTGAACTTGTCAGCACATAGGTTTATAGGTTCAGGAGTCTTCATAGAACTTATCTTTCATTTTTAACGAAATACAGGGTCGTTATAAGTTCTATCAAATGTGGGGAATATATCCGGATCGTTTATAATGCCGTATCCCACGCTCCAGTGAGGTCTACATCTGCTAGTTGCGATAGGGCAAGTGGCTAGTTTGATACACTCACTCTTCCAAGTCCCAGATTATTCAAGAATCAAAGTTGTTTTGTCTTATCCTATAATCAGGGGTAATCCGGATCATGCTAAAAGCCGTCATCCTCCGCTCTTAATCATAGACAACGACTTTCGTAAGTTAATATTTTGGTCAAGGCTCTGGAAGTTTCCAGGACTTCAAAGAGTTTTCTTCCTGTAATCTGTGTCTAAAATATAACTTACCATAATTTTCTCATACATTTTAATCATGTTTGACCTTCAAAAATTTGTTGAAAATCCTAGCCATGAGCAATTAAAAGACTTAAAGAAAGATGAGTGGAAAAGCATTGCTACCTACTTCCAAATAGAAATTGAATCTCGTATGACAAAAGAGGTCTTAAAAAACACAATTATAGAGTCTTTAGTTCAAAGGGAAGTCCTGGGGACAGAGGCTATTGATGTTTTGACTCCTATGAGTTATTCCTTTCCTACTAGGGTTGATAATCCTTATTCAACTCATACTAAACAAGGACACAGTGACCCAGTGGAGATGGAAAGATTAAGATTAGAATATCAGCTTAAGATAGAACAATTAGCTCAAGAAAAGATAATGAGAACAGAACAATTAGCTCAAGAAGAAAGAATGAGAACAGAACAATTAGCTCAAGAAGAGAGAATGAGAACAGAACAATTAGCTCAAGAAGAGAGAGTAAAAATGAAAGAATTACAAATAAGAGAGCTTGAAGCAAATGCAAATTCAAACCTTAGGGAAAAGGAAATTGAATTGAGAGAGAAATTAACTGCGTTTAAACCACACAAGGAAGCTGCTTTATTGCCTCAGTTTGATGAGAATGATGTGGATGGATTTTTAAACACATTTGAGCACATTGCCAAGAAAAATGAGTGGCCTGAACAACACTGGATATCAGTCTTGGTCCCAAAGCTGATCGGAAAAGCTCAGAGAGTTTATAATAGTTTTGATGATAAAAATGATTATAATGGTTTAAAGACTAGTATTCTTCGTGCATATTCAATTTCTCCTGATGGATATCGACAGAAGTTCAGAAAACATGTAAAATCAATTTCTCATACTTATGTGGAGTTTGCAAATGATAAATTAAGACAGTTTAAGAAATGGCTTGAAACAACTAACACCTCAACATTTTCAGACCTGGTTAATCTCATGGTTTTGGAAGAGTGGAAGAGTAAGTTGCCATTCACCATCCTGAAGCATGTGGAGGAGCAAGGACAGAAGGATCTCATGAAAGCAGCGGAGTTGGCTGACGCCTATGATTTATTGATGGGATCTCTAAATAACAGGAGTGGTTCCATCTCAGGTGTTAAGTACTCCTCTGGTGTAAGCTCCGGTATGGTGGGTGGTAAGCAGAGCTCTTCACACTTGATGCCTTGGACTCAAAATATCTCCAATATATCCTGTAGTTATTGCAAAAAGCCAGGTCATTCTATCCAGTCCTGCAAACACCCTAATTGTAAAACTTCAAAAAACATGTTTAACCCCAAAGAAAAATCTCCTCATGAAATTGAAAAGCCAGTAGTGACTTATGATTCAAATAAGCCTCATCAGAATTCCTTCCTTCCTTTTATGTTTCAGGGTACAGTCTCACTGAATAAAGATGATGAGTCATATCCCATTACTATCTTGAGAGATACTGGAGCATCTCAATCAATTTTGGTCAGAAATGCTATTCCTTGTGTATCTAGTGCCTTCACTGGGGAGAAGGTGATTTTGTCTGACCTTTCATCTAATCCCTCCTATCCCTTAGCTGAAGTTTATCTCCAGTGTGACCTTTTATCTGGAAATGTTAAAGTAGCTGTCAGAGAAGACCCTTTGCCAGTCAAGGGATCTCATCTGCTATTGGGAAATGATTTGGCAGGAGAACTCATTGTGCCTATGGTTTCAGTGGTTGAAAACCCTTTAACTGAGAGCCCAACTGAGATTCTAGATACTGTTGCTCCCCACTTATTTCCCTCCTGTGTTGTAACTAGGTCACAGAAGGCTAAAAAGAACAAAATCAATCCATTACCACCACCTGCTCCCAAGGAATATCTGCTGGATCAGACTATCTCAAAAGAAAACCTAATTAAAGCTCAGAAGGCTGATCCATCACTTGCTACCCTGAGACATGCTGCAGTCGAAGGTAAAGACCTAAATACATTGCCTTGTTTTTACTTCCATGATGGCGTTTTGATGAGAGCTTATGGACCACCAGAACTAAAACATCTTGATACCTGGTCAGAAATCCACCAAGTTGTGATTCCCAAATCTGTCAGACAATCCATTCTTAAACTGGCTCATGACGGGATAGCTGGTCACCTAGGGGTCTTAAAAACTTACAAAAAAATCCTACAACATTACTATTGGTCAGGTCTTAGAAAGGATGTTTCTACTTTTATAAAAACTTGTCATGTTTGTCAAGTGGCTGGTAAACCTAATGAACAGCTTAAGTCTGCTCCACTCCATGCAATTCCTGTAGTGACAGCACCTTTTGAAAAGGTAGTTATTGATTGTGTGGGACCTCTACCTAGGACAAAGAAAGGTAACCAGTACTTATTTACTATCATGGATACTGCAACAAGATACCCTGAAGTCTATCCCCTCAGAAATATCACCTCTAAAACTATAATGAAATCCCTGCTTCATTTGTTCACTGCATTTGGCATCCCTAAAGAAATCCAATCGGATCAAGGGACGAATTTTACCAGTAGGCTTTTCAAAAAAGTTATGGAGGAACTAGAGGTTAAACATGTCACTTCCTCGGCTTATCACCCACAATCCCAGGGCTGTTTAGAAAGGTTCCACCAGACCTTTAAATCAATGTTGAAAAAGTATTGCTTGGAAAACCACAAGGAATGGGATGAAGGCATAGACTTTCTTCTTTTTGCTATAAGGGAGTGTCCTCAGGAGTCTTTAGGATATTCTCCATTTGAGGTATTATATGGACGACAAATAAGGGGTCCCTTGAAGCTTCTGAAAGATCAGTGGTTTAACAGCACTACTCAAGAAAGTCCATCTGTATCTCACTATATTGATAATTTAAGATCTAGATTATCAGAAGTCAGAACGATTGCTAAAGATACCTTATTAAAGGCTCAGTGTAAAATGGAAAGACTTCAACATCCATCGTCTGTTGCACACAGTTACTCCCCAGGAGACAAGGTCTTGCTCTTTCTTCCCATTCCAGGTAGTCCCCTCAGGAGTAAATTCACTGGCCCATATGTAGTTGCCAAAAAACTATCAAAGTTGAATTATGTAGTACACACCCCAGATAGACGTAAAGACTCTCAACTTGTTCATGTGAATTTAATGAAACCTTATTTTACTAGATGCCCAGAGGAGCACTATGCAGAGAGAAATGAGATGAACCCTGTACTGTTTGTGGGAACGGAGCCAGAGCCAGAGCCAGAGACTTCAGACTTGACAAACCCAGAATTGGACCTACCCCAACCGTCCGGTAACCTACCTAACAGCATGATCATGGAATCTCTATGTGATTACCTATCAAGTTTGACCAACATACAAAAGGATGACCTAGAATTGTTATTGAAGTCTTATCCTGAAGTTACTGCTGATTTACCAGGGTTTTGTGGTCTCTTAAAACATGACATACGGTTGGTTAGCGATGCTACTAGTCCAATTAAACAGCCAGCATATCGTCTTAATCCTTTAAAAATGAAAGTAATGAAAAAGGAAGTTGAATTCTTAACTGCTAATCACCTTGCAGAACCAAGTTTTTCTCCTTGGGCTTCCCCATGCCTTTTAGTTCCAAAACCCGATGGAAGCCACAGGTTCTGTACAGACTATCGTAAAGTCAATAAGGTCACTGTCTCTGACTCTTATCCCCTACCACTCATAGAGGACTTAATAGATTGCATAGGAAACTCCGAATTTATTAGCACAATTGATCTCCAAAAAGGCTATTACCAGATAGGTATGACAGACAGAGTTAAACTAATATCTGCTTTCATAACCCCATTTGGGTTATATCAGTACACTGTAATGCCATTTGGGTTATCTAATGCTCCGGCCACATTCCAGAGGATCATCAACTTCATCACACAGGATTTGGTTGGGACTTCAGCTTATCTGGATGACCTTGTGGTGATGGCTGACCAGTGGGACGAACACCTGACACGTCTCCATGCCCTCTTCAACAAACTAAAAGAAGTAGGATTTACCATCAACTTAGCTAAATCTACTTTTGGAGACTCTACAGTAACATATCTTGGACATGTTGTGGGACAGGGGCAAGTTCTACCGAAGGAGGCCAATGTGGAAGCAGTTCTAGCGTTCCCAACTCCAACCACCAGAAAGGAAGTCATGAGGTTTTTGGGGATGGCCGGTTTCTATCGTCGTTTTTGTAAGAACTTCTCCAGTGTTGCAGCTCCACTGACTGATCTCACCGCACTTCGAACCCCCCTCAAGTGGACCTCTGCCTGCGAGACTGCCTTTCAACGTCTGAAAACTTTTCTTGCCAGCAGACCTGTCCTCAGAACTCCTGACCACTCGCAACCTTTCCATCTTCATATCGATGCTAGTGGAGTTGGGGTTGGTGCTGTTTTGCTGCAAACCAACCCAGTGAGTGGTGTTCTCCATCCTATTGCCTACTATTCGTCGAAGCTGAAAGGACATCAACGGGGCTACTCCACAATTGAGAAAGAGGCTCTAGCTCTCGTGCTAGCAATCAAGAAGTTCGAGTGCTATCTTCGCCACCATCCTCATCCTACTACTGTCTTTACGGACCACAATCCTCTTGTATTTCTCCAGACTATGAAGAATTCCAATCAACGGATTCTACGATGGGCCCTGCTTGTTCAGCCATTTAATCTTCAAGTTCAGCATATAAGGGGTGTTGACAACATTCTCGCGGATACCCTGTCGAGACATCCCATCGAGGCTACAGAGTAATCTACCTCCTTCGTGCTTCCACTGCGTAGGTCTTTGTGGGGGAGGTGTTACGGCTATAATTATTACTCCTCCGCCTCATCCCTCGTGAACTCCCATCTTTTGACTGAAGTCAAGCACTCGTCCACCTCACGCTACCAGCGCTCCATCTGTTGACTGGATTTGATACTACTAGTTTCCCAACATGTCACCTGACTTTCCCTCCCTTTTTTCTGTGTGAAGCGAGGTTGCCTGATTATCTGGTTTCCCGCGCAAGTTCAGTTCACACTCATCCTCTGCCCTGGGAATATCTTAGTGAACCACTCCTGACCTTTACCTGGAAGCCTGTGTTATAGGGAACCCATCTTCAACGCCTTCTTTTGCTGTAAACCATGAGTATCAGTTTTCTCCTTGCATTAGTTCATTAATCTTCTGATGGTGAATGGCTTTAGGTATTTATATTGTTTTTTTCTTAGGTTTAGTTAGGTTTAGGGTTGTAATTATTGTATGTTTAGTTTGTTAAATTAAATGAATAATCAACCAAATCATTATCAATCTACCCTGTAGTTTGTCTAGTTGCATAGTGTTCATGATCCTTCTCTTTTCTTATTGCTTTCCATGGGTCTTCATAGGGTAGATACAGTTAAATACTCCCCATGGATCGTAATACAATTTAAAGAAAACTACTGGTTTCCAAGGGCTGAACTTACTTGTAATGTTTCTTATATATGGACACAAAAACTGTCAGAAGTTTGCTAAGGCAATTACAACCATTAAAACTAAATACAGTAAACCCTTGATATAACGACCCCTGGTATTGCGAATTTCGGATATAACAATTGGCCAAATCGTGACAGAACTTCCCCCGGATTTTGCGAACAAAGGTCACTAAATGAGAGGGAAGTTCGGGAATTAGCCCACGGTGACAACAGCATCCCTTCCTGACACATTCTATTGTATTTATATATACAATTTCATACAGTACTGTATTTATATGTGCAAGTTCATAAACCATTGAATTCTCCATGTAAAACTTCAGAGTTAATTTAAGTTTGAGCGTGTAGGGCTAAACGACTCCCCTCAATAGTGAACTGAGTTCGGTAATCCCTTGGAAATACCAACCCCTCATATAAAGCAAACTTTCAGACATAGTGACCCATCCCTACCCCCAGTTATAGTCGTTTTTTTTCCACCTGATGTAAATGTCAGCAATCAACATCCTGCCCGCCATAGCAGTCGTAAACATTACCAGTTTACCACTCGCCTTCGGACAGTGCTGCCGTCAACACCTCTCTACACCGTACTCAATTCTGTATGATCCTTGCTGATTTCGGTATTATTTTGCATATACATATAATTTTCACATATGTGTTTTCAATGTCACTTACAGTCAAAATAGTATGGTAAATATGCTCAGATTCTTGATCTCATTTAATATTTCAAAAAGGTAACATGTCTAGTCATTCCACTCCAGCCCACAGCACTGTTTCCTCAGTGACAGCAGCTAATGCTACAACCAATCATACCTGGAGAATCACTGAACAACAAGGAGTAACAAAAAAAAAGTTGAAGTATGACTAATTCATCCATCCTGTCACATCATGGTAGATACTGAACCAACGGGAAACAGTTAATATTTTCAAGATCTACTGGGCACGGAGTTGCCACATATTATAATATTGGCATATTAAAAATTAGCTGTGGGCCTTTAGAGCAACAGTTACTAATGAAATGAATAATATATTGTACACTCTTACAGCTGAGGGGAGGGAGGGGTTTTGGAAGAGAATGGTAGGAGTGGAGGTTGGAAGAGGGAGAGAAGGGTGAGAGGTAGGGAGTTGGGTGTCGCTCGTTTCCTGTCAATAGTGGGATACGAAATATTTCAAAATATTGCAGAGGCACTAACTTTGGCGGCCAGTTTTCCTTTTGTTTGTATTTACCACTATTAATATGAAACAAAATCCATAGTCATCTCAGTCATGAAAGATGATACAGTAAGCGCCTCTGGATGACCGAAAAAGCGAGTCTTGTCGCGGAGATGTTTATGCACCTAATTTTTAAATTGTTTGTTTTCTTTGCATTTAAGCTTGATAAACATTTTTTTTTTTTTGTCTAGATTGCCCCTACACTTATTCATAACCATCATGAGAGAGTGAAAATGCTTGGAATGTGCTTGTGCTTGGAAGGATTTGTAAGGGAATAAAGAGATTCTGTATTTTCCTTCCCAGCTCAGGTGGTTGGATGACGATTGCCGAAATTTACGTCAGCTGGAAAAAAAACGACTATAGTTCATTATATCGAGGGTTTACTGTATTTAAACTGGTGCTGAAAATTATGATTGTTAAAAATGGCTCTTTTATAGGTTGTTGTATCACTAAAATGACAGTTAACCCGCCATGTCCAGTTGACATATATGTATGTCCAAACATTTTGTCAATGACTCCCATTGACGTATATAAATGCCACAATTGCAAGGTCCATCATTTGCACATTTTTCAAATTTCATGCGTGATTTTTGGTATGTATACATGAGACACCTTCCTCTACAAGATGCCAGGCAGGGACAATGCCTTACCCCGCATGACCTCCCCCCCCATGCCATTGTCTCGTCAACTCACCTGTTACCAGTGACCTGGCCAGTAAAGGCATGTCATGCCACGGTACGAAATTCAAGGCCAGAGTGATTCCCCAATCGATGACATTGTGGAGGACAAAGTTTACATAGTGTTAGAGGAAGAAAGTCAGAAATGATGATCAGGTAATATCGCCAAAAAAGGTGCAGTATGTTGATGTTTGGTGAGTGAAACAATGCTTATATCGCCCGTATTACTGTGTGAAAACCAATATACTCTTGTACTACATATAAATTCGCACCAAATAAATAAATAAATAACTATTACGAGTGGTCTGGAATAGTTACCCCTCCCGTAGAACATGTTTTCTCTGGAGCCAGACCCCATAGAAAACAGCCAGGTAAGGGCATTGTTACCTGTATTGGTATTTTAAACCTCAGGTGAGCGATTTCTCTGTGAATTTTCGATGTTTCTCATAAAAAGCGGAGGTTTCAGCCACAAAAAACAAAATCGAAAATCTGCCGGGATTGGGGGAGGTCATTGGTTAAAAATCTTCCGGGATGGGGCAGGTTAAGCAACACACTCATATTTTTACCATGCCTTTATATGTATAGAAGCATTATTTTATCCATCCATCATCCAATCCTATGCTACCCCATGAGGGGTGCCCCGTAGGAGCCTGGGACTGGGTATGTTGGTCCTGACATTTAAGACGAGAGTCACCAGCCTCACACATCGCTGAGTGGCATTATGAGAGCAATAAACCCCAAACCACTCCTTGGATATAAACCCTCACTGTCTCAATCCAATTGGAGCGCCATATTTACCCACTAAACCACCAGGTGCCAAAATTTGGTTGTATGGTTACCACCCAGCATAGCAAATGGTTTCCTGGTGTACAGGAAACCATTTAGCTTGTCACTCAATGTAGAGTCACCCACAGGCAGAAGGAAGAGGAAAGAATGAAGGAAAGACAGAAGAGGGAGTGTAAAGTCACCTGTAGGCAGAAGGACGAGGAAAGAACGAAGGAAAGAATGACAGAAGAAGATGGATGGAATGAAGAATGGAGGAGAGGAAAGGGCAGACACCCAAGAGCAGCGCTACATCGAGTGAGTGGATGGTGAGTGCCCCCACCTCAATGTTTCATTTTAGGTGGGTGCACACACCATCCACTCACTCGATGTAGTGCTGTTCTCGGGTGTCTGCCCTTTCCTCTCCTCCATCCTCCTTTCTTTCCATCCTCTTCTGTCTTTCTTTCCTCGTCCTTCTGCCTACAGGTGACTTTACACTCCCTCTTCTGTCTTTCATTCTTTCCTGTTCCTTCTGCCTGTGGGTGACTCAACACTGAGTGACAAGCCAAATGGTTTCCTGTACGCCAGGAAACCATTTACTATGCTGGGTGGTAATCATATAACCAAATTATGGCTCCTGGTGGTTTAGTGGGTAATTATGGTGCTCCAATTGGATTGAGCCAGTGAAGGTTTATATCCAAGGGGTGGTTGGGGCTTACTGCTCACGTAATGCCACTCAGGGATGAGTGAGGCTGGTCACTCTCATCTTAAATGTCAGGACTAACTTGCCTAGCCCCGGGCTTCTACGCTCATCATGGGGCAATGTAGGATTGGATGATGATGACTCCTATTTTTTATACATTTTTCCAAATCATCTAGCATACCACGTTGAGTACACCGCTTCCCGTCCGATCAGCGAAGTTAAGCAACGTTGGGTCTGGTTAGTACTTGGATGGGTGACCACCTGGGAACACCAGATGCTGTTGGCATAACGTTCTCCCTACGTGTCAAGTGGGGTTGGTGGAGGATTAGTGCCCCTCCCTGTAAAACAACTCTAAGCCCTTGGCCACCCTGTTTGGGATACATGGCATCTGGCAATGAATGAATGAATGAATCTAGCATATTTCAGGAATATGTATACAAAGATAACAATAAACATGAGATCTGTTGCTGATATATACCCTTTGTGTGAAATCTTAGCTATCTAGCTTCATAAATATTGGTGTTACAGATGCCCAAAGTTGGTTGCAACGCCAACTTTTCCAGACATGCAAAAATTGGGGTAAATTTTGAACAGCTGTATCTCAAAATCTACACATGCTGCAGAACTATATTTTGTGATTTTTACACAACTTTGGCATAGGTACATTATTTTTTTTTTTTTGAGGGGATGACCTGGAAATTTTTTAAAAACATAGTTGATTTGGCATGCAATGACCCAAATGCAGTGTCCATCTTGAAACTAAACCTTCCTACTTTTCCCCACACCTCCCTGTTGTGGGGTGCTGTCAACTACAAGGTAACAACAGTTCACTGCATGGGACGACCAAGCAAGGGTGGCTGTGGCTGTTTACCTACACTTGATGGGTCTGCTCTGATGGACAGACCACTGCTGATCAACAACTACTACTACCAGTACCTGTACTATCAACTTTAAAGCAAACCCACACAAGAGGATGTTCAGTGTAATGTGCCGAACAAATCACTAAGGGAGAGACATCATGAAATCTTCAAAGCCACTTAGAATATGACCCTAAGCCTCACCCCATCAATCCTGCCTCATGTCCACTTATAAACCTTTTGTCCTGCATAGTCAAGCTGATGCAGGGATGCTGTGTCTCTGTGTTCTGGGTGTGAATGAGAAGAGATCTGTGGGGTTCACAAGGAGGCCGCTGCACCCCACTCGCTAAAGAGTTTCTTGAATTTAGTAGTTGCAGCAGTTTTTTGTGGATGGAAAGACAGTCATTAAGGTACATGAGTAGATCTGCCCCTTACTGGCAGTCTGTTCTAGACAAATATTATCAGCTTCATGAAAATTCTATAACTGATGTTGAGGCCAAACAGCACTGCAGTGAACTGGTATTTGTCACTCCCAACTGTGAACTCCATGTATTTCTGGAGCCTGGGTGTGTACTAAGACATGCCAAGATGCATCCTTCAGGTCTATTGTTGTTAACCAAATCTCTGTGTACAATGGTATAAGGATATCTAGGTAGTCATGCCAAATTTTTCTAGTACCTGATGGATTAGCAAGGGGGACGAGGACAGGATCAGGCACTTCCTGGTAGATACTACTGTCTCTTTGAAATGTCAGGACCAACTTGCCTAGCCCTGGGCCCCTTCGCTCCTCATGGGGCAAAGTAGGATTGGATGGATGGATGGAAATATAAGCAACAGATAGTGGGGGACATCCAGGGATCACTCACTGAATAACCTATGCTCCCTGGTCTTGATGCAGTCCTGGAAGAGTGGTACTGGTGGCTGTGAATTAAGGCATGACCGACAGGCTATGGTACTATACTTCCTCCACATCATGCCGCATTTTTAGCAGTATGAACAGCCACTTGTGTCTAATGGTGATGCCACTCCAGAAGCCATTCCAGCTGCTTGTCCCCTGGGGGCTAACTTTCCTTCTTTGTTGCTGGCGTAGACTTTGCAACATCTGGTGTACCACAGGGACACAGCCTCATTTTGACTTAATCCTTTAACTATGTGGAGATTTTTTTGGTTGGATATAATAGTTTGCTGGTGGTTGGAATATATCTCTGAAATGCTGCAAGGATTACAAAGATGGCATTTAACCCTTTTGCACCATAGGGATTCTCTCAACTGATTTAAGTTATCAATGCCTAGCTAGAGTACAAGAGTCATGTCAAATGCGGCAGATAAGAGCTCAAAAGTAGGCTATTACTATACACAATACTGCTCAAGAGACATACAACACTGAAATACAGATGAAGTGCTTTTACATGTGGAGCTGGATATGATGATGGCAATTCTCTCTCAGTTTATTTATCCTTTTTCTTTTTTCTTTTTTTTTCCATTTTTTTAACTGTTGTGCCCATCATATTAGCAACTGCCAGCTATTCTTGACAGTCAGAGATGTAGAAACTAAAACGCTGTAATGAAACCAAGGAGTAACTACTATTTTTTTTTAATAACAGAAGAGAAAAGAAAAACAAATGAATAATAAATAAAAAAATGGCTAAAACAGTTGAAAAAAAAAAAACATATATACAGTATATTACCCTTGCACCATACTGCAGATCGTCCTTGCCTACATCAATTTTTGCACGGTAACTTATTACCTGCATGTGTGGCTTACTACCATTCTTCTTCTTTCCCCTCTTTTTTTTTTTTTTCTTCAGTTCTCTTCTCCCAAAGTTATTCACTTCTCACCCTCCTTTTCTCCCTGCCTCCCTCCCTCCCATCTTTTGTCCCCTTTCTCCTTCAAGTTTCTTCTCCATCCCTCTAAAATGCACAGTTAAAAAAGTTAGGCAGACATGTTAAGATTACAGTACAGTACCTGCATTCTGACGGCTGAAGGGCTTTTGGGTACGTGCTATGCGTTCCAAGGCGGCGTGCATTGACTTGTACATGTGGGAGCTCCTGATGGTAACAATTTTGATGACACTGGTGAGCTTTGTGCACATCATTATGGAGCCTGCTTGTTGAAAGTGAAGTAGTTCGAACAGTACAATCCCTTGCTTTTAACCTGAAACCAAAAAAGGACTGACAATCTGTAGGTAGTAATGATTTATCTTATTCTTATCTTTCACAAACCCCACATTTTCCCTACTCTGTCAAGCCCTCTACAATTTTCCTAGCTCAAAATGTTATTAACCTCATATTTTCCCTTATCTTCAATGCCCTCCACAGTTTTCTAATTCTGAAATGTTATTACTCAGACATTTTTCCCTGACCTTAGCACTACCGTACCCACTTTTGCTTGGGCTTAAGAACAATAGACAATTGGGGTATGTGGTGCTTTACCATCACCTTAAAATAATAATAATAATAAAAAATAAACCAACCTGAAACTGAAAAATTATGCAGTGCCATAACATTGGAAAATAAAATGGTACTGTACATTTTCAGAAAATCATATGCTGGGCAAGGCTGAAGAGAAATATGCTACACCAGCATTGTACAGAGGTGAAACAGTAACTGTCAATCCCATTATGCCTTCTTTGAAACATAGAGGCCTGAGACTATGCAACTAGTCCTGAATATCTGAAGGGCATAAGACCAACCTGTGCCCGACAGGATTTAAAAATAAATGAATACAAAAATAAAAATAAAAAATAAGGCCACCCTTGGGAATCACATGTAACAAACATGTAGGCCACAATGCATTTTACTCCAGTGCACCACCATCATGCCAGCTACAAATACCATTACCAGTTAATAATACAGATATGACAAACAGGAATATATCAAACAATATCCCAATATTCCAAACTGCACAAAAAATTATAGCCAACATGATTTAAATTACATTATGATATCGAAACATGGTACTGAGAAATCAAATCCAAAACATTTAAAAGGGCATCACGTATGAATGGAATTTACCAGTTTTACAAAACAAAACAGCACAAGCAGAGCTCACTGATTTAACAAATATTGGGTCAGAATTTCAACATACTTCCAAGTGTTTACCCCTACCACATATTTAATTAAGATCAATAATTAATTCAAGTACCTTCATCAATTTTCTTTGTCTCAGGTGGTGGATAAAACTAATTTTATTTCCACTACACTCGTACCTGGCCAGTCTTCTGGTATGATAGGCAAATCACCATTTACATGCAAACCTTGTTTTATGATTGGGATGAGTTGCAGGAAAACAAATTGGACAAGTGATCATAGACTGAACACACTATGACGCTGGTTCAATGGAGATATATTTCTGGAAATAATCAACCACACAATTTAAGTATACAGGGTTTCCAACTCACCTAAACAGGCAATTATTTCACTTCACTGCACTTCACTTACTGCTTACTCCAACACCATACCACAGCTCTATCAATGATAATTACACAGAGTGACTAAGTTCAAAGGCCAACTTGGAATAAGCAAATGATACTACGTTTTCATGATGGTAACTGCTGAGACTTCACATATCATAGCAATCGTATAGGGAAAAATGGAGACTGTAAATAAAAAGAAAAAACTAAATGCTGCTAAAAGCTCTTCACACGATCGTAGCTATCGTTATAAGTGAAAATATCCCCATCTATCATTCTATCTACCTATTGCCAGACGCCATGATCCCGTAAGGGGTGGCCATTTGACTTTGAGTTATTTGTTTTACAGGGAGGGGCACTAACCCTCCACCAACCCACTTGTTGACACGTAGGGAGCACATATGGTTTGGTTATATGGTTACCACCCAGCATTGTAAATGGTTTCTTGGCTTACAGGAAACTTATATACAGTAATCCCTCTAATATCCGAACGCCCAATATCCGAACATCCCCACTAACCGGACATAATCCTCCTGGGATCCAATATTCCCAAAATGGGCCAAAAACCGCAAAAAATTCAAAAAAAATCTGACTTTTTTTCCCTCCCATAATTTGAAATTCCCGCCTGGCGCCAAACAGCTGTTACACCATGGTCCCTTCACCCCTTCCTTCCTCCCCCTCCCCCCTCCCCTGTCAGGTTGCCATTTGGTATTTTTCATTACCAAGTGTGGGCCAATTTGATAATGAAAAATTCGTTTGGTAATGCATTAGAATAATGCATTACCAAATGGATTTTTCACATGTATGAGGATACACAGGATGGAGATGGTGGATTGTTTGCTCTCTCTGATTAATCTGCTACCCTACATACTGTAGTGTGAAAATAATCAACATGGTGTTAGTTATAAGGAGAGTGATTACATGTATTTCCACTTGTATATATAATTAGTGAAGAATATATGCTAGCTTTACAAATTTGGTAATGAAAAGTTATATTTGACAATGAAAGTTGAGGAGATTGGTAATGTGGCTGTTGTGATCTGGCAACTCTGTTACCCCACCAACATCAACAGTCACAGCTTAACTCCGATGGAGAGCAGATACTCATAACAGTGCAAGCCACAGGTGCTTGTTTTTTGTGAATAAACAGTGAATAAACTTCAATACCTTGCCACTAGAACACACAGGAATTTACAGTGTTGTGCAGTGTTAAGAAATTAGAATTTAGAGTGCAGAGGATTAACTGTGGACTGCAAACTGGCGGTTCAAACCAGTCCAAGAGCAAGGGACTTGTAAGTACCCAGAATGTTTAATATTGTATAAACTCACCTCTAAAACCTCATTTTATGGTTCTTTTGCATTTATTTCAGTCTTTTATGTCCCTTATTGGTGTGATTTGGGTCTTAAATAGGTGCAATGCATGTCCAGAGGGAGTTGTATAGGTGTTTTTCAGAGTTAGGGTCCGTAAGTACAAGTCCATAAGCTGGGGCCCAATATCCGGACAGGACCACTATCCGGACCTGCCTATGGCTCTATTGATCCGGATATTGGAGGGGTTACTATATATATATATATATATATATATATATATAATCATTTACTGGTCAATTATAAAACATGGTTTGTCTCTACCTCCAAGACTCAAACTGCTACAGCAACAATCCATTCCAACCTGAGAGCTACATTACCGGACCAAGTGTGGTAAGGCAACAAAAATGTGCCTGCATATGTGTGCAAACAAAATAATCTCTCTCTCATCACGTTCCAATTAGCATTACTGTATTTCACTTTAATTATTCCATTTTTTTTTTCAATACCCTAAAATTTTTGTTTACCAATACCTCAGAGGCAAAAACATTATTAAAAAGAGTATGTTTTGAGATATGAAGTGAATATAAGCTTGTGATATGTGAGCTGGGGGGAGAGCAGCGAAATAGAGGACAGGGCAACATGGAGGCGATTTGTTTGTAGCCATCCCTTACAGGATTAAGGCACCTGGCTATACAGGTATACCCCGGTTTAAGGATGCAATTGGTTGAGTTAAAACCCATCGTTGGGTGGGGTATAGTATATCGGGGTAGATTTATCACGCAAAGTATAGGGATGCATTTTTGAGCCTTGGGTTTCCCCCCCAACCAAGTCCTAAACCTACCCAAATGAGTCCAAAAACAAGTTTCTAGCTCACCTAAACTCCCAAATTGCTTTAAAACAAGCTACAGTAAACTAAGCCTAAAAGCAGTTTATAACTCACCTAAACCCAAAAATAAAACCTGAAATCATCAAATATGTCTGAAAAAAATCAGACTTAGTAAACTGTACCCCAAAAAAACAATGTTCACTCCATCTATGACTAAAACACATTAATAATGGTCTAAAAACAGTTCATAAATCAACCTAAACACAGAATTTAAGTCTAAAATACCATCAAAATCAGAAAAAATTCTAAACCCATCATTAAACCGTGGTTTGGCAATCGTTAAGTGGGGTAATATGGTATTTCTATCCGCATGGCAAAGCCGGGGTCTTGCATCTTGGGGTGTCGTAGTTCGGGGTATACCTCTAGATTGATAGACAGATAGATACCGTATGTATGCAAAATAGTGGCACTACAGAGAAAAAATGTGGGAGCAGCCTGGTATGATTATTTTTTACCATTACACTACGTGAAGTTTCCCCGAGTGTCTTTTTCATTATGTTTTATAACCTACCAGTATGTACCTAAAACAGCTTACAATGGCAGTACATGGTGTTTTAGGTGGCTATAATCTATATCTCACCCGCCGCATGCCAGCTATTTTTAGCCCTATGGGTCGTCCCAGTGCCAGCCATTTTTCGACTTTTCTTCTTTTTTTTTTGGCTAAAATGATAAATTTTGATGTGGAAACAACAAATTTCGCCATTAAAATGCTCACTGAAGCTCGGAATTGAGTTTTATTGAGTCCTGCATACTCGTATACAGGTACAGCTGCTCTCTCATGCTCACCTCGTAGGTGAGATACTCAAGTATTTATGCTGGGAAGGTATAGCAATGTTCAGTACACTTTCCTGATTACTTATTACTTCAACGTCTATCACAGTTTGCTTGTCTTTCTCACTGTGAATGCATTATCTTACACTTACTTGAAGATAGGTACAACCTGACTTCATTATGTGCAATCCTGGCACTTACAAGAAGGTATTTACAACTTGACTTCACTATATAGTCCTTACACTTACAAGAAAATATTTACAACTTACACTTACGTGAAAATATTTTCAAAATACCTTCACTATGTACAGCACTGGGTTAGGCACACAGGCAGAGTGAGGTAGAGCGAGCGTGAGGGGGGGAGCGAGTGAGTGTATGGCCTGCCTAGGGGATGGTAGAGGAACAGTTATCATACGTGCCTGCCAATTTTTACCCGCGAATCTTGAAAGATGCAGTCACAGTGAACTTTTTTATTTCAAACCGTTTTAAAACGGCACTGGCACTGGCCGCAGAATTATTTCAGACTGTTTTAAAATGGCACTGGCACGCGGCGGGTTAATGTAAGGCTGGATTTCAAGTTGGGTTAGGTAAAAGAGTGGGACAATTAATTTTGTCCTTTCATACAACCATCAAGTCTGGGTATTTCGTTTTGTCTGCTGATACATCTCACACTGAAAATTTACTCTATGAAATATGGTTAAAAAAAGAATATTAATTTCCAATAAAATACAGTATTATGTGGGAAGGTTTGCTATGGGCACTGTTCTGGTTCAGGAAATGTTTGACACCATGTTCTATGACAAAGTGAAGTACCCGGTATTGTGATGCAAATTGTTTAATATCCTATTTCAGTATGTGACTGGCTGATACACATGTAGGGCAAATTACTTCACACCAAAGAGCAATGGCATTCTAGCGATCCAGAACTGGACACCAACTTGGGTAATATTTAAAAGCTTCACTGTTGTCAATACTCATGTTGGTGTCCACCATCCACTCTCACAATGTAGAACTACCTTCAGGTAGGTACACAATAAGTGATAAGTCAAACTATTTCTTGCAACCCAGGATGCCCTTTGTTGGTACTACATTAGGTGGTAACCACATGACCAAATACTGCACATGTCTCCATGTCTGCCTGGCTCCAGGACATAACTCTTAAGGGTTTACATAAGAGAAATGGTTATAGTTTACTACTCATATAATGCTACTCAGCTCTGACAGGTCATTTACCTTGTACACTGGGATTAACTACCGTAGCCATGGGTCCTTATGCATCTCATAGGGTAACAGTTGATTATAACAGAATATTAAATACTCACCTGTGACCAAACTTCAAAGAGAATACAATACAATGTGGCATAATGCCAACTAACACCAGTAAAAAGTAATTCCCATATTCACTGACTGAAATGGTTAGAAGGTACAGCATCCACCACTGGGAAAACCTTGGAATTCCCGGCAATGTTATCTCCAATGAAATGGCTAAGGTGGCTAATTTATAGTACAAACTGATGGTCCTTTATGAACACTTCGAAAATTCCTGTCGATACATCACGGGAAACAAAATATAACTTACAGCTGCGCATGATACGGTTTGCCTTACTTTATCCTAGACAGTGTTAATATACACGGGTAGTGTTTGCTCTTGTTAGTCTAATTAGAGGTCATACTCACATCAAGCTGGACACGAGCTAGGATGAGACCGCATATCAATTATTATCAACACTAGCACACCCTCCCATCCTCCATGTTGACTGTTGACCCTTCTCCAGTGTTGCCAGATGGTTCGCAGGTAATTTCAGGAGATTCTGACCGAAAATTTCAGGAGGAACGAGTATAAATTCGGGAGTTTCTCATATTCATACATTACATAGTGTATACTACTCACTTTATGGTACTTACAATAACTGGTAGATCAAATAGAGAAGAAATGATTGAAATTTACATTTTTTAAAATAAAGTTTTGTGGCACTTGCAATAATTGGTGGATTAAATAAAACAGTACCATGAAAATTACCCTATCAATCACGAATTCAAACAACTATAATACCTTTAAACGTGCAAAGATGCACCAAAATTTTAATCTTTCTCTTCACCATCACCCCTCATGCGATGATCATCAGAATCATCAACTTTTTGACCAATACATTTTTTTTTCTTACACATGGCACTAGCCATTCTCTTCCTTATTTCTTTGTTAATTTAAAATTATGACAACTATCACATTAAAGAAGCCTTTTAATGTGCAGCATTCCACACAAAGTCTGAGATGACACCCTATTTCTCATTTTTTTCATGCGGTTTATATATTTATAGGAAAGTAGTCTTTCTGCTGTTGCCCTCGAGTGAGGCAAACAGCAAATTTAGCATGAAGTCAGACAGGTGTGGATACATAGGCTGTTTCTCCTTTTTTTTTGCGTCACACACTTATATCCAAAACGGAGCTGTGCTGATATCACCGCTCAGTACATCATTGTTTCTGAGCAGCCTTCATTCTGTCTATATTTGGTGCAGTCTGAGAGGTAACAAGGGAGGGAAATGAGGTCCTTAATGGAGCAACTGATACTACTGATCTTATAAGAAGGGGATCCAGTACCTCGAAATTTTGGTGAGTAGCATCAGCAAAGGGGAATTTCTCTCTCTCTCTCTCTCTCTCTCTCTCAGACACTCAAGTTAGCTTCTGTGGATTTTAACTACCATTCAGCAAATTTCTGTAGATATTCTGGAGCACTGACCGAAATTTCGGGAGATAATGGCAAAATCCATAAAAATTTCTTAATTTCTGGAGATTCATCAGAATTTCAGTAGATTTACCGATATTTCGGGAGATCTGGCAACACTGCCCTTCTCACAGGACGCTTGTTCAACAGACTTCTAAAAAGATCGCCCACATGTTTCTAGTATAATAATAAAGTATATTACATACTATAATTTATTAAATGTGCTCATTAATCAAATTATAGTTTACTCTCAAGTTACAGAAAAAGTCACCGACATTCATCCAACACTGTTATGGTTTAGTATTTATTTTGCTCGGAAATTTTGCCACGCTAAATCTGAGTGATTCCTAAAGCAATAAGCTATTACCTTTTTTTACTACATATAATATACAACGTTAGGCCCACTGAGCTCTATGACACGGAGAGGCTATTATAAGCTCAGTGGGCTGTCTTCGTATCGAGCGGGCAACTTACGGTCGCCGTACTGAAACTCTCGTTGCCTTCATCATAGTCTGTTCTTGTTTTGTCTCAATGCTGCTGCTATGTATACGTATCATAATACAAAAATATATATGGATTAGGATTTTATTTCTACCTAGCTCAACGAACTATATGGGATACGTTTAGCTGAGTATGAATAAAACAACGTCACATGTTGCTGCAATGCAGAACATACATTTTTTTTTTCTTTATGTCCTCCTTCCTAATGCCTGTTTAATGCAGATGAATAATTTCAACAGTGCATTGCAGTTTACGTATATTAATGAGTGGTGCACTACATCATATGGTATGTTATTTGATGCTGAGGTATAGTATGCATCTAAGACGGATCTCTAATATACTGCTTGCTACAGCACGAACAATGTGACAATAACTATGTATTAAGCACCTCCCTCTCTCTCTCTCTCTCTCTCTCTCGTCTTTGAACACCTGTTTTTTTTGCACCATGGAATGTTTTATGTGATGCGAATATCATACATGTTGCACGAATGTAAACAAGTGTATTGTTTGCAGCAATAATCTTTTACAGAAACAGCAAGAATATATATCTTACTTGTGCAATGTAATGCCATCTCTGTTCGACGACTCTGTGTCCATTATTGCATTCGGAAGCTGCACAGTGGACCATGGCACTATATTTTCCGGACTCCTCGACTGATTTCAACGGGCGTGGGTATCAGGCGGGGTGGTCAAACATGCTGCTATGCCTACTACCCCAGTGCCGCTCTGGAAGCGGACTAACAAAGTATCAGGCGCAACCAATGAGATAGTCCCTCCATGTTATACAGCAGTGGTTAGGCCCCAGTCCTGCAAAAATGCAAAGGAATGTTACATCGTCGCCAGTCAAATTTTTTAGCGGCCCTGCCACTCTGAAACTTTTATTATTTATTTTCATTTTTGCTAATGACACCAGTACATGCTGAGAAAGACATATTACTTATATCTGCACCATGAGTTATCAAATAATGAAAACACACGGGATAAATGGCTAATTAGCAACAGACTACTTAGTCAATTCCCATAAGGAGCAGTTTTATACTTGCAGCAGAGATAAGAAAACCACTAGAAAAACACAATTTCTCAAATAACCCTTGAAGTCATAAATGTTTTCGCAGTTTTTCTTGAGATACACTTGTTTTCAATGAGCTAAAGACTATAAGTTAATCATCAAAATGTCTTCCCGAGTTTTTGCAAAATTTAACCACATCAAAATGGTAGTATCGTGCAGAACAAAATCGTGAAAACCAGATGAACCCAAACAGCGGGAGATGACTGTCGGTATGGAAGCGTAAGCATACCCAACAAAAATTCTTGACCTTCATTGACGTTCGCAGCCGACAGCCGGAAAACCAAGATCACCTACCGATCATGATTAGTCTCTCCGCTGCTGAACTGCGATGTCTTAATAAATTGTTGCCCACTGCCACCCTCCACCACACCAGTAAAATGGTAACACGATATTTTTGCACTGCAGCTCGTACTTTGACACTCAATTTACGAATCTCACTCTGCTACCACCACATCCCACACCACAATAGTACCACCAACCACCCTAGCCTATCATTAACACTGCCTTGCCGTGGCATAAAAATCTGTGCACCCCAGCGATACGGTGCAGCTATACTACAAGGCAGGTCCACTGTTAGAGATCAGACGAAAAGTGTTCCCCTCCCACTGTTCCTTGCTCTGGTCGCTAGTTTACATATAGGGCACACAGTACAGTTCATTCACTTTGAGTGGGTGGAAATTTTGGTCCCTTTTGCAGCTTATTTTTTGTAGCTCAGTGGCAGAATACAATAGCATGGATCCACTTTTTTCCGCAGCATCCCATCGTGACTAACGTTTATTTTAGTCAATCTCTTGCCGTACCTCAGCATTCATGATGGAGAAACGGCAGTACAGGTGGCTCTAGGGATGGGAAAATCAGTCAACTGCCCACGGTCCCCAAATTTGGTTAACATGAACAGTTATGAACGATATTTTAATACGACCTTAGTTTTTATTCCTTCATTTAACATCACAATTCAGTCAAACTATTTTATAGCCAGTATTGTTCTGCTAAAAAGCTACTGGTATTTTAATGTCATTCCCGATGCAAACTACTGTATACTGATATTACAAGGACAGGATTAACATGCATGTGAATGTCAAGTGCATTGTGCAAAATAAATCACTTAGTAAGAGGTGCTGCGAATACTAGCCTCTTGTGTAGAAAGGACACTCCTGAGCTGAGTAAAATCATCTGGTGGTTCAGGAATAAAATGGCTGAAATTTGTCCACTGAGCCTTACTGGACAGCTTGACCCCTTTAATCCTGTGACGTCATTTTTTGTTTATCCTTAATAAAGTTGGTTTGTTTTCACCATAATATTAATACTAACATAACATTGGCCTTGAAAGCAGGCTGTGAAGCCTATGCCCAGAGTCGGATACATAAAAAAAAAAAAATAATAATAATAATAATACTGTAGTCGCGGCACACGACTCTGAGGTTAGCATTATCGTACCCCGGCAACCTACCATTCAAATGTGCGTCCAGTTTCGTATCATATTATACACGAAACATTATAATGCTCGAATATATTATACAAGAATATTATTATACAAGAACATGTTATACACGAATCACATGCGTCTCATATACATGAAATCAGACGTACTTTTGAATGGTAGGTTGCCAGCGCACGATAATAACCTCAGAGTCGCGCGCCACGACTATAATACAATATAGCATTACTACTAACATAAAATAACAGTAATACTAACACAACATAATATAACATTAATATTAACACAACATAACATGTAATACTAACACAAAGTCATTAATACTGAGTCGTGACTGCAAGAAATTCGATACCGGTAAGTCTTGGTCATGAGCCTGGATTTAAATCTCCTTGGTTACTAGACAAATCAACCCTTCAGTTTGCACTTGGACGTCAACTGGATACAGTTCACTTCGTCACCACATTCTGCCTGTTTAGTCACAAAGATCCTCCCTGTTTCATCTCTCTCTCTCTCTCTCTCTCTCTCTCTCTCTCTCTCTCTCTCTCTCTCTCTCTCTCTCTCAATAATCACTTAAAACATGGACTATACCTTAAGTCACACACACACACACACACACACACACACACACACACACACACACACGAAACAAGTAACCAAAGATAGTGGCCAGGATGTCGTACTGAAGGAGTTGGGCTACTTCCCTGCAATGGTTCCCTATAGATGGCAGCACAGTTAACAAGTCATACTTTACTATGCAACAAAGAAGTTTAGGAGAATCGTATCAAGATTAATCATAAACGTCAGTCACATACAACACAAATAATGAGTTGTTGTTGTTAAGGTGGGGGGGGGGGGAATCATACCTCGCTTCCGTCGTCTGCAAGCACGTACCTTCCCCTCTCAAGTCTAGCTGGTCACTAAGAGGACCGTTGCGGGATTCAGGGATTCAAATGATTCGAAGAGGATGAACTTGGCTGTGAAGATTTCAAATGACTCATACGTAGGCCCGTAATATTGCTTTGGTTCAGTTGGTTTCTATAAGCTAACAAAAAAACAATCCGTTGTATTTTAAGCTGAGATACAATAAATTCTGTATTCTATGTCGGAAATTTAATCATGATGGTCTTTAGAACATTTCTGGCGGTTAAAGGTTCGAGTATGGAGGGCGAACTCAGCTGTGGAGCTTCTCGAATGGCAGAGAGAGAGAGAGAGAGAGAGAGAGAGAGTAGAATCTTCCCGTCTCTAGCTCACCAAGAACAATTATGCGTGAAAAACTATCATGACCTTTATTTCTTTAATTTTAGTGGGCTGGACGAGAAAGGGGAATTACAGAAACTTCCCATGTGTCTTACTTCTTCCTCCAAGCGAAAATATTAGTAAACACACGCACACTGCAACATACCTATTTTTGAAGCTTCCCATGTCTTAGTCTTTCTGTAACCAAAAATATAAGTTATGAGAAGTGGAAATTATGTAGCCTAAGTTTGTGAAGCTGAAGCCTGTATCACAACAATCATCTTAAGTGTTTTCGATACAAAAGTACACAACATTATCAAAGAACAAAAATCTAATGAATAAATGAGAAGCTGATTCATACCCTATTTTTTCTTGATCACCTTCTTCCATTAACCCCTTCCATGCCGTGGCTAATTTAATTCTTTCTACCTCCAGCCGATTTTATTCATCCTACGGCAGAAATTTTATCAAGGGGGTTGATGAAAGCTATATATGACCTCTGTAGTTCGAAAAAAAAATGCGCTCTCAAAATGTCTGGTGGTAGCAATGAGCTCGAAAAAACTTCATTGTAGTGAAAGTTTGCAAGAATGAATCAGGGGCCTTGCAAGCACTTCTTCCTACAAACTTCCATCACTCATCACACCACCTAAGTACTTGGATGCACTCACTTTCTCCATTTCCTCATCATCCAGTCTGTGTATGCTGCAACTTAATTTCCCTTACTCGAAGACCATAACTTTACTCTTATCTACGTTCAGTTTTAGATTTCTTGTATAGGCTACACTCCCAGGCTCATTCGCCAAGCCTTGCAGTTCACATTCATCCTCACTTAACAATACAGTATCATTAGCTAACAGTACAGGAAGTTTTCACACCCTACTCTCTCGCATTAGACACTCCAACATTCACTACCAATTATCTCTTATGTCTCCTTTATGGAAACCGAACCACCACAGAGACATGACACAAGTTTTTGTCCTTGTGCAGGTTTCTCACTGGCAGAATAAAATAGTGACTCAACATACTTTCTACAGAATTTCTTCATGACTAGCTCCTTATTTCAGTATGGTTTCAATTAAGAATTTACGAAGGAAAGATGGTTATTTAATGCACAGTTACACTAAGCAGAACATAGTGGAGCAGGTGTTTGTTAAAGAAATCAAAATACCAGCGTTCCCCATATCAAGAGACTTACACGTTGCCACAACATACACGATGTATATGGGCAGCCCTGTATTAAGGATCAGTAAATTGAGTTGCTGTTGCTGCGGTCCCGGCTTTATCTGTAGTAGTGCTGTGACCAAACCATTTCTCTGAACCGATATATCATCAGTTTCAGCATATTTGTCGATACAGTATTTGATCCTAGAACAAGCAAAACAATGTCAGCTGTTTTGTAGCTTACCTGTGTGTGCTCATCATTTCACACAAGAATAGTTTCATGAATGAGGTGCTGCTAATTAAAGGGTAGTCGATACTGTAACGATAATTTTGGAGCATTAACTGTCATCCATTTGATGCTCATATTGCCTTTCATTAAATTCCAGTATTTAGTCTTATACCATTCATTGTGATTCTTGGGAACAGTTAAGATGAGCCTGGGACAACCATAACAACTGGCATTGGTAAAACGTTAAGAAAATTGCAGCTCAGACCACAAATCAATGTCACAAAAGGGACTTACTGACAAGACAGTGATTTTTTTTTTTTATAGCAATAAATATACGTGTTCTGCATATTTAATTCTATCTGAGACTTCTTGTATTTTTAGGTAGCTGTTTTCCAGGGAGGGGCACTAACCCTCCGCAAACCCACTTGTCATATAGAGAACACGTGTTGGTTGGTTATAAGATTGAACTCAGCGTTGTAAATGATTTCCTGGTTTACAGTAAATCATTTGACCTGCCACTCAGTGTAGAGCTACCCTGGAAACAGAGTACCGCTACACTAAGTGGCATGGACAGGGCGACATGGAGGCGATTTGTTTGTAGTCACCCCTTACGGGATTAAGGCGTCTGGGAATAGATAGACAATTTTACCTGAAATATTGAAATTTCATTTTTATCCCAAATTTCTGGTAATGTTATCTGTGCATATTTATTATTGCTGTGTCATAATGATATGCTGCACAATCTGCCACAGGAAGAAGTATACGCCTACAGCCCTCCTTATGTTAGACTTCAATAGGCAGCAAGTCAGTTCTGGAAGTCTTCCTCCCTCTCTACTGCATTTCCCTCTGCCTGTGACCCCGAGTCTTTTAAACGCAATGTGTGCAGGAATCTCAAAATTAATGTATCTTGATTTTGGCTCTTGTATTTTTACTTCTTGGAGGGAGCAACATTGTCTTACAGCTTTTGGTTCCCTACATAAATGCTGCCCTAAATAGCACCAAGAAATTAAAGAATGCTGTATTGAGCATCCTTAGTTAATGTTCCTTCGTTTGTCAAAAATTAATGAGCAACTTGAGTTTGTTTTCCTTCATTTATATCAAAGATTAACGAAAGCAGTGATAAGAAATAGGGAAGTGAGCATGGAAGTGAAAAAGTTACTACATGACAGCATTGTAATTCAGGAAGTGATGCACGGACCTTGTTGGAGGGACAGAAGTCAAGAGTGACAGCAGTGGAAATGAGTTGAGAGGAGCCTGTGGAGTCGCATGGAGAGACAGACTGACAAATAAGGGAGTGAAGGAGCAGTGTGGTGTGCATGTGACAGGAAGCGTTAGGAGAAACACACTGAGGTGGTTTGGCTATGTGGAGAGGATGGAGAGTGAAAGACTGACGAGAAGAGTGTATTTAAGTGAGGTGGAGGGGGGGAGAGGAAGGGGAAAGTCGAGGATGAGATGGAGGGATGGAGTGGAGAGGTATATGAGGGGGGGGGGTGCGGGCCTAAGAGGTGGGAGCAGGGCAGTGAAATGGCCAGGGACAGGGCGACATGGAGGCGATCTGTTTGTGGCCACCCTTTACGGGATTAAGGCGTCTGGCGATAGATATATTGATAGATTAACAAGCATCAAGTTGCTTCCCTTAATTTGTCAAAGATTAAGGAGCATCGAGTTATTACCTTTCATTTATTTCAAAGAGTAAATTTAGAGCATCAAGTTGCTTCCCATCATTTACATCAAAGATTAACGAGTACCGACTGGTTTGCCTTCATTTCTATCAACGATTATTGAACACTGAGATGTTCCCCTTCATTTATAAAAAACATGTCATTAATATATCCCCCCCCCCCCCCGCGGCTGACTGTACAGTCGTGGCCATAAATAATCACCTATCCTCCCGTACACGGCTGGATTAAGCATGTGGGAGGCCCGGGGCCCGCTTGGAAGGGAGGCCCCCTTTCCAACTCCCCCAATGGCATACACCACAGACTGGTAACCTAAATCCTAATATATAAATAGGACACTTTTAGTTAGGAAATACTGAACGGGGACTATTCATCCAATGCTGTAATATGTAATGCATAAACACGAAATGAAATGAACACAAGTTGCTCTGGTGGGAGGCCCCCTCTTGGTGGGTGGCCCAGGGCCCGGGCCCCTTGGCCCCCCCCCCCTTAATCCGGCGGTGCTCCCGTACCCCGTGCCTCAGGCTGGCTCCCTCACGCACGGCAAGTCACACAGGAGTAGGAGGGGCTGAGAGGAAGGGGCCAGAGAGAGAAGGGAAGGTGGGGGGGGGGGGGCCAGCGATGGTAATGGGGTGGAGTGAGAGAGGGGAGGGGAAATGAAATGCGAAGTTGTAGTCACATAATTTGTCTATACTCTTTCATTCAGGGCATCATATAAAGGTGCAACTATTCGGTAGATAATGCTGCATTACACCTTGCATTGCGGCGTCAGATAACAAACTTTAGATAGGTGGTGATATCAAGGACTGGCTCGTGAGAGAAGTATACTGACGTGACATCAAATATTAGTGCAGAGCCATCCAGATTATGTCGGCCCAGATTGTCAACACGTGGATCAGGCGACCAGAGTCCCGCCTTTAGGCGGGACAGTCCCGCTTTTTTTTTTTTTTTTTTTTTTTTTTACAGTCCCGCTTTTTTAATTGTGACTAAAATGTCCCGCTTTTAGAAAATTACTATTACTTTAAATATAATATGACTTTCCTTTATGAAATTATGAAGAATGAGTAAAATTAAGCATAATCCAAACCAAATGAAATACCGAATTGTTAATATAAAATCTGTAATAAATGGTAACTCTGGTCGGCCCATTCACCGTACTGTACTGTATATTGGTCTGAAGGTCTCTGAAGTTTGTCTGAGATGTTTAGTGTTTGATTAGCAACCTAAGGGTGAGGTGTTCCGTGGCAGCCGTCGCTGTCACTCGCATAAGTCACTCACTCTCTTCTAAGATGACTATTATAGATTTATTGCAGCTAAAAGCGGACCACTGTCACGTGTGTGTGTGTGTGTGTGTGTGTGTGTGTGTGTATATATATATATATATATATATATATATATATATATATATATATATATATATATATATATATATATATATATATATATATATATATATCAAGGTGCGGCCACACCGAGCGCGACGAGCGGGGAGGTAGCGTCAAGCGATGAGCAGCGAGGTAAGCGTCAACGCGATTCATGTCCAGATACGAAGCGGTTAGCGGCAACCTCGCAGGCGAGAGATAGTCAGAAGCTGTTCATCGGTGCAGACATGCCATTGTCCAAGATGCCAAGAAAATTGTTCCTTACTGAAAATGCACATCTGAATCTAGATCATCTGCCTGTGAAGAGACCTTGGGTTCACGAATATAATGAGGAGAGAGATGAACGTAGTGAATTTTACCAAGTGTACCAACAATCTCGGTTGTTTGATGATAAATTTCATGAGTACTTACGTATGAGCCAAGAGACTATTGATTTTTTGCTCACCAAAGTTGAAGTGAGGCTGGCCAAAGCCACAATGAACTACAGATAGCCCATCGCTTCCTAAGCATTTTAGTTTATCAATTTCAAAAGTAATAGGGTATTTGTACACATAAAGGTAGGTGTGGGCACTCACCATCCACTCACTCGATGTAGTGCTGCTTTTGGGTGCCTGCCCTTTCCTTTCTTCCTTCTTTCCTTCCTTCCTCTTCTGTCTATCTCTCCTTCATTCTTTCCCCTTCCTTCTGTGTATGGGTGACTCTACACTGAGTAACAATCCTAATGGTCTCTTGTACACCAGGAAACCATTTACTACGCTGGGTGGTAACCATATAACCAAATTATGGCACCTTGGTGGTTTAGTGGTTACTTAGGGAGCTCCAATCGGAATAAGCCGGTGCAAGTCTATATCCAAGGGATGGCTGGGGTTTATTGCTTACGAAATGCTACTCAGATGAGTGAGGCTGGTCACTCTCATCTTAAATGTCATTACCAACTTGCCTAGCCCCGGGCTCCTACGTTCCCCATGGGGCAACTCTGGATTTGATGATGAATGAATGAATAAAGTTTCAATGTCTAACTGATATTAATGTCTTTATTTGACGATACCTTAAAGATTATTTATCATGTGATTAATTCTTGATTTTTCATGTATACTTTTTCACGATACCAGTTTCTGATTGCCTATAATGAAATATCCACTGGACATTTCACTATCTGCTGAATTATATTTCATAGATTTCTGTACTGATAAATAACAAAATTTTCGATGTTCATTACGTATATATGTACACACATACTTTCAGTGTATACACTTATGTTTATTAGTTTTAAGACTACGTTGTAACAAAGGGAACTGAGCACTAAATACTAGTATGACATTACTGGTTTTTGATAAGTTTTATAACAACAATGGAACAATCATTACTTAAGCAATCTTATGACAAAATAATGGCTCGATTATAACTTACCATCTGTATGCAGCTGTTCACAGATATCCTCTCAGTGTTTCTTCAACACTCCAGTATTTTTGTGGAGTGGATCAGTTGGATCCCACACAGCTCTGCTGTTGTACACGGCTCCAATAAGTTGTTCAGTGGACATAATTACCAAACCTAACAGCCCCAACATGCAGTACCAGCACGAATGAATGATGATGCAATTGCGTGGGGAGTGGGGATGTCGCTAGGCGGTGCGCGACATTTTGGAACATGCTGCATCGCGTAGCGACGAGCGGGGAGGGTGAGCAGGGCGACAAACCTCCCCGCTCATTCAGTGTGGCCACCCACATAGAATTTAGTGTGTTTTATCGTGTCGCCTAATCCTTCCCCGCTCAAGTCGCCCCGCTCGTCGCGTTCGGTGTGGCCGCAGCCTTAATAGTCATCTTACGCATGGAAGCCAGAGAACGAGAGGACACGGGCCCCCCTCCTCCCGCACACCAAAGACGAGTGGGGGCTGTTCAGACGAAACCAGCAAACCATCAACAACGTTGTTTCCTCGGTACAACGACGCATGCGTGAGGTTTTTAAGGCATGAGGCCACTGGACTACTTACTAAGGCTTTTCTGTTGCTTTGGCTTGACCGGTGTCGGTAAACATTGACACAGATATATTTTACAAGTTTGGGTATGATTTTGTTTCATTTTCCCCCAAACATTTATGATAGATACCGCTACCACATCCACCCGTGACTGCAGGTATCAAATTTATTTACCTTTTTATGCACAATTATTTTAAATAGCCTTTCCATATAGAGATGTCATTAAATAATTATTGAATTGAAATGATGGTGACTGTATAGAGGGAGTGTATACCGAGAGGGTGATCGTATTTACTACACTACCATGTCAAAGGCTGCATATAATTATATACTTCCAAAAATTAATTACATGTAAGGGTAGAGGACGTTTCTTACATAAACATTACGGAAATCAAAGCCATCCAGATTCCATTCTGCGTCTGAAGTCAAAATACGTGGGTAACACAAATATCTGGCTCCGCAAAAATGTCAGGTGTCACGTCAGTACAGTATATTTCTCTCACGAACCAGTCATTGTAAATCACCACCTATCTAAAGCTTGTTATCTGACGCCGCTATACAAGGTGTAATGCAGCATTATCTACCGAATAGTAACTCCTTCATATGATGTCCTGAACGAAAGAAAATCGACAAATTATGTGGCCACAACTTCGCACTTCATTCTCCCTCCCCTGTTTATCCGCCCTCACTCCACCCCAGCGCCATCACTCGTTCCCCCACCCACCTTCCCTTCCCTCTCAGCCCCTCTTACTCCTGTGTGACTTGCCGCGCATAAAGGAGCCAGTCTGAGGCACGGGGTGCAGGATAAGTGATTATTTATGGCCAAGACTGTACATTTGTATAGTAATATTTCTCCCATCTTTCCTGTCACTTTTACAACTCTTTTTGTCCTTTTCAGGTGGTTTTACATTAAGTGACAAGCCTAATGGCTTCCTGTAAGCCAGGAAGCCATTTACAACACTGGGTGGTAGCATAAAACCAACCCATAAGAGTTCCCTATGTCTCAGGAAGTGGGTTAATGGAGGGTTAGGGCCCCTCTCCGTAAACATCTAACTCAAGGACAAACAGCCACCTCTTACGGGATTATGGCTTCAAGCTACAGATAGAGATATGAGCTGGTTTTCTGTGCATTTTTATTTCTATTGATTTATACTGCAGTCGGTCTGTTTTGACATGAGAGAGATCCATACTCTCTTTCAGCTTGGTTGATGGCCAGTAAAGTCAGACTGGAGACTGTCAGTGTTTGATCTGTTGGCTTTGTATTTTTTTAATGATCCTAAGAAATATCTTTATCTAATCACAGAGATAAATACTGCCCTGTTTATAATATGGTATAACTGCCCCATCTGCAAACAGGTAAAATTGCAATTGTACAAAATTGTTCGTACTGTAAAGGCTCCAAACTGCATGCATCGGTTAGTTCATGACACAGGATGATGATTCTCAAACTTACATGTTCATACAACTTTTGGACATTACTATAATCAAATGCATATGAGATGTAAAATGCGTGAGCTGCAGCATAGTGCCGCCGAAAACTCCCCTACACCCCCACCAGGACCCCACAGAGGAGCCGCAGCCGAATCGCGAGACGCAGTGCGACAACGGCACAAGTCAGCCAGGGCCGTGCGTCCCTATGACACGCAGCTGCCTCACCGTCGCCCTAGCGGACATAGGACACTACCTTTGGGGAGAGGTACCGCCGGGTCAGATTGGGGTGGAGCTGTCTATCCAGCTCCAAACAGCGCCCCTCAGGAGTTGGCCCGTAGCCACTCCCGCCTTCAACAGGAGTATGCCTGTAGCCTCTCCGAAGGTGTCTTCATCTTTGGGACGGCTGGTAGCTGCCCGCTCCTCGTAAGGGAATCGGTGAACAACCGACCTGAGGGTAATCAGGAGATGGCCGGTATCCGCTCCCACCTTTGTAAGAAGGTGTCCTTCCAGGGACGGCCTGCAGCCGACCTACACCCCTCCTGCAGGAGTTGGCCTGTATTCCCCCTGGCAGGAGACGGCCTATAGTCGCTCCCGCCTTCATCAGACAGCCGGTGGCCGCTACGAAGGTGCTGCCCAGGAGTCGGCCTGTAGCCGCTCCTTCCTCCGGCAGAAGGAGACAGCCTGTAGTCGCTCCTGCCTTCGTCAGACAGCCGGTAGCTGCTCCGAAGGTGCTGCCCCCGAGTCGGCCTGCAGCCGCTCTTCCCCACAGCAGGAGATGGCCTGTAGCTGCTCCCGCCTTCGTCAGACGGCCAGTAGCCACTCCGAAGGTGCTGCCCCCGAGTCGGCCTGCATCCGCTCCCCCTCCCTCCTGCAGGAGTCGGCCTGTAGCCGCTCCCACCTTCGTCAGACGGCTGGTAGCTGCTCCGAAGGTGTCCAGAGGCATGATGATTCCCCCACTCAGGCCACAGCCAGTAGCCGGGCCTTGGCGCCTCATAGCCGCGCCCTTGGGAAGCCATGGCCAGTAACCGGGCCCCACGGCCAGGGATAGGCGAGAGTAGTCCTGCCGCCCCAGCGTGAGACGAGGGCCCGGACTCCCAGTGCAGGGGACGCAGGAGAATTCCAGAGAGGTCCTAACGCCTCCCCTGGCCTCTGCTCCCTAAGCCTGGCCGTGGAGAAGACCCACCTGATGGACTCCGATTCAGGTCGATGCCGCAGTCCCTCCCTGATGGCGCCTCTTGGCTCTGGGGACCACAGCCCTAGGGTACTCCAGGCCCTCCCCAGGACGCCCGGGCGAGACCTCCCTACTCCCCCACGGCGGAAGACCTTCACCTCCGGCCAAGACCTGAGCCAGAGATTTCTGGACCTGTTTGGCCCCAGTCCTGAGGGCCACACCCCTGTACCCAGCCCGGAGAATACGGGCCCCTTCACCACCTGCAGCCCCGGACGAGAGAAGACACCCCTGGGAGTCGTCCCGTGCCCTCTCGGCACGCTCTCCCCTGGCGGTGCCCCAGTCCCGGCAGAGTCATCGCCAGTGTGTCTCCCCACCGCTCCTACTGTATAAGTGACTCTTGTTAAGTGTGATATTGCCCCAGGTTAGTTTAACAGAGATATAGTGACATAGTGCACCCCGAATAACAGGTCAAGTGTTCACGAGAAGATAGAGGGGGACTGAATGATACCATGGGGCGGACTAATAATAACAAGTGCAGAGTCGAAGTGCTGGTGAATCAGACCCACGGAGTGACGCCCTTGTATGAAATCATTAAGACGCTCAACCCGAGGGATTCACATTAGTAATATATCCAGATGTCCCTTGCTACCAGAAAATAGTAAAGAGAAAGTGATAGTAATACCCTCCCCCCTCATATTACTATCAACATAATGAGACTCTCAGTGCCTTACACCCTCCCTTAGTCAATCTCTCGGCATTAGACGAGTATGTGAAAACCTGGACTCGTGTTATAATAACTTACCAAAACCCCCTTGCTACCTAAAAATAACAAGTCAAACTCCTTAACATCAACTCCCACTCGATACTACTATAGCTATAATCAGACCCTCAGTGCGTCACCCCTTTCCCCCCCCCATGTAAGACTCCCCCCCCCCGACTCCCCCACGTGCACCGCGACCCTGTGTTCTAAGTAAACCTGTACACTAAACCTAGAGTGTTAGCATCAGTGCCTGTTAAACTAGTATCCTGCGAGATACTGATTATCTAGTTAAGGTTTTATCATTCACCAAATACTGTGTTGTACTATCTGCTGCTTTGTCTTGTGTCTGACTGAAGGAATACACGTGTGAAGGTTATTGCCTGGAGTTTTTATGTCCTACCTCTCTTATTTGCACTAAGTCCCGGTCTCGAAAGAGGACCCCGCTACATGTTAGGTGTTCTAGGACCAAGGAGTCGGGCCTTTTTCACCTAGCATTGCAAGATGTTTACTTACGGCTATTAGGAAATAATATAAGTATCACTCGTAAAAAAAAAAAAAAAAAAAAAAAAAAAAAAAAACCAACACATGGGTCAAATTATGAAGCGTCCTTACACTCCCCCCCCCCTTTTTTTCATTTTAGATTACCATAAACATGCTAATCTGAATAACCTAAGTAAAATAACACTACCTGAATACTGTATTCTGTAAAAGAATTATTAGTTTTCTAATATTTCCGAATATTCTTTAAAAGAACTATCAGTCTTATATCGCACAACTGAATATTTTGGTAACAACGTGCACTGCCTGTCTCATCGTAATACATGTACTACATACAGTATATAAGGTGACCAGAGTCCCGCTTTTTGGACGTCTGTCCCGCTTTTTTAATTGTGACTAGAATGTCCAACCTTTTCAGCAAATTAACTTAAATGTCCCGCTTTTAGAAAATTACTACAGTATTACATTAAATATAACATGACCTTCTTTTATGAAATGAGGATGAATTAGAAAAATTATACATAATCCTAACCAAATGAAATACCGATTTATTAATATAAAATCTGTAATACTCACTAGCTGGTAACTTCGGTCGGCCCTGTACCGTACGTTATGTTCACTGTTCATATGAGACGTTTGTGTTTGATTAGCAGCCTCAGGGTGAGGTGCAGCGCAGGAGCGGTCACTGTCACTCACGCAAGTCAATACAGTAATCACTCTAATATCCGGACGCCCAATAACTAAACATCCCCACTACCCGGACCTAATCGTCCTGGGATCCAACATCCCCCCCCCCCCCCAAAAAAAAAAAAAAAAAAAGATTTTTTCCCGTCTGTAATTTGAACTTGCCGCGCGCGCCGCGGGAGAGCATTGTTTTGGTGCGTCATTCCTCCGACGTCTGATAGAGCGCCGCTGCATCCTCCCCACTTCCCGCCTGTCTCTTACCACGAGTGGACGTACGCTCTTCGCAATGGCTGCCTACGTGTTCGCTTTTGTGGTGGTGCCCTACCTGCTGCAGGGCCTCCTGCTGCTCTCGGGCCTCCTCTTAGTGTGTGTGATGATGGCCCTGCCACCTGAGAAAAGGAAGAGAGTGGTGTTGACTTTGGAAAAGAAGAGGGAGATATTGGAGAAAGTTGATGCGGGTTGGTCTTCTTCCCGCATTCTCCGCGAGTACAACCTGGCCCAGTCGACTTTGTTCAATATCAAACGTTCCCAAGACAAACTCATGCAGTACACAGCTGACTTCTCGTCGAGAAGCAAACGCAACGTGGAAAGGAAGGTTATGTTTACCCCCAAGTTTGCAGAAATCGACCGATCCACGTTGATTTGGTATCGACAGCAACGTGCAGCTGGTGTGATGTACGTGGAACGGAGCTGAAGGCTGCTGCTGAGAAGTTCGCAAGGCTTCACGACGCCCTAGACTTCAAGGCATCTGAGGGTTGGCTCTTCGCGTTCAAGTTGCGACATGGCCTTACTAACCGTAAAGCACATGGCGAAGCATTGGACGCTAACGAGGATGGAGTTGACGAGTTTCGGCACAGGGTGAAAGGCTTGATCGACAGGGAGGGCCTAACTCTTGGTCAAGTCTACAATGCTGATGAAACTGGCCTATTCTATCGCTCGCTGCCAACGAACACTCTAGCCGAGGAGATGGAGAAGCGTGTACCTGGCCGCAAGCTTTCCAAGGAACGGATATCTGCTTTGTGTTGTGCCAGTGCTAACGGCATGCACCGGCTTAAGCCCGTTGTTGTTGGCCGTGCAAAGCAGCCTCGGTGCCTTCGTAGGGTGATGGATGTCCTTCCTGTCGTCTGGTACCATTCTTTGAAAGCATGGTTCACAGCTGTGATTTTCAAAGACTGGTTTCACCGTCACTTCGTCAAGGTCATCCATTACCAGATGAAGACACTGGGAATCCCTCGCGACCAGGTAAAGGCTCTCCTTCTGCTCGACAATGCACCTGCCCACCCGTGCGACAAGGACTTGGTTGCTGAGAATGGCTGTATTAGGTGCATGTTTCTGCCACCTAATACGACTGCTCTCATTCAACCCATGGACCAAGGAGTGATCGTGGCAACAAAGTGCCTATACCGTCGGATGTTCCTGGACGAGGTAATGGTTGTTCTCGAGGACGAGCGCAGGGAAGGACGGGACACACGAGGCAAGTGGACTTTGGAAAACCTTCGCCGCTACAACATCAAGTCTGCGCTGTACAACTGGGCTAGTGCATGGAAGGAAGTCCCTGTGAAAACTCTTGAAAATGGTTGGTCTCGTCTGCTTCTCGGAATGGATGTGGAGTACGATTTTCTGGGGTTTGACGTGGATGACTTCCATGCACGGCTACGTACACACGGCGACGATGTTGATATGAACGATGTTCGTGAGTGGTTGGACGACGACGAGGGCGATCCTGGGTATCAGACGTTGTCTGATATTGAGATCGTGTCTTCGGTTGCTGGTGTCAGTACCGAACTTGAAGATTCCGACGACGAAGGCGACGATGATGCGGACTCCTCTCAGCAGGACACTACTCCAGCCATCCCCAAGCTGAGCGCACTCCGGGAACATCTAGAGTTCGTCCTAAACTACCTGGAACACCCGGACTGCGACAGGGAGATGAGGCCCTTGGGACTCGAGGAGGAAGTGCAAGCTTTCAGGCAGCGCATCATCAATCGTCAGAATCGTCGTTCCTTGCGTCAGTCAACGATTGACAGTTTTTCAGGCCCGTGACCCCCCGCTGTGCCCAGCCCTCGCTCCACTCCGTTGCCTCCCCAAGACAGGCCCTCATGCTCCAAGCCACAGCCCAGCACATCAGCCACGGTGGAGTCACCGCTCGACGTGAGTTTGCGGCTTTCTTCAGAGTCCTCTGCAGTGGGTACGCCATCACCACGACCCAGCGATGCACCCCTGGGTCGCCTGCCAGTGATACTCTCGGACTCTGACAGTGAATAAACAGCAAGAACTTCTCCACTAGACCACATGGGAATTTTGAGTGTTGTGCAGTGAAAAAAACGGTGTGTTGTGTTAAGGTTTTCAAGCTGAGAGAAAAGACTCAATAGAAAAGAAATTTAACGTGAACAGACTTCTTTGTTTTGGCTTTGGAAAATGGAATAAAATTGGGAAAAGTTAAAGTGCAACACTAAGTTACAACGGAGCATTATTTGGACAAAAGTGAACACTGTGAAGAGAACGGACTTCTGTGTGTTATTGACTAAGTTCAGTGGAAGACTTCAGGAAGAGTGTACTGCAAGTGCTTCAGGAAATCGTTCTTACTGTCAGAGTCCGAGAGGAGGCGGTTATTCATCGAGGTGGCTAGGGACTTGCTATAAGTAGCCAGAATGTTTCATACTGTACTTTTTTCCATACTATACTTACCAGAATGTTTCATACTGTACTTTTTTCCATACTATACTTACCTCATTTCACTCTTTAATGTCCTTTATTGGTGTGAATAGGGTGTTTGTAGCTATGCATGTGCAGTAGGAATGTGTTTTTCTGAGTTAGGCTAGGTTAGGGTCCATAAGTACCAGAATGTCTATTAATGTATGAACATACTTCTAAACCCTCATTTTATGTTTCTTTTGCATTTATTTCAGTCATTTATGTGCCTTATTGGTGTGATTTGGGTCTTAAATAGGTGCTATGCATGTCCAGAGGGAGTTGTATAGGTGTTTCTCTGAGTTAGGGTCCATAAGTACAAGTCCATAAGCTGGGGCCCAATATCCAGACAAAACCAATAACCGGACCTACCAATGGCTCTATTATGTCGGATATTGAAGTGATTACTGTATATATATATATATATATACACACACACGCGCATGCGCACCATAGTGTCCCGCCTTTAGCTCCAACAAATCTGGTCACCTTAAACATATAAATACTATATACTGGAGAGAGAGAGAGAGAGAAATTTTTTCAGCTAAGCCATTCATTTAATAATTAAAATGCAGCAGGACATCAAAACAGACCGTAACGAGCCACGAGGAGCCCACGGAGGAGTGTACACGGTGCGAATGAGCTCCAGACGGAAACAGCTTAAGTACACTCGGGCCGCGCGCCCTACGATATGGAACTCGCCCGCCGCCACCATAGCAGGAATACAAGATGACCTGCCGGGCGAGCTGCCCACAGATCAGACCGGGGTGGAACTGTTTCTCCAGTTCCTAACAGCACCCGAGATGGCCGATAGCTGCTCACCCTCCTACAGGAGACGACCAGAAGCCACTCTGGAGGAAACTAGGAGACGGCCTGAAGCCGCTCCGGCCTTTGTCAGTAGACGGCCTGAAGCCGCTCGGAAGGTAACCCTCAGAGAGATGGCCTGCAGCCACTCGCCCTCCTACAGGAAATGGCCTGAAGCCGCTCCGGCCTTCATCAGTAGACGGCCTGAAGCCACTCGGAAGGTACCCCTCAGAGAGATGGCCCGCAGCCGCTCGCCCTCCTACAGGAAATGGCCTGAAGTGGCTCCGGAGGCCAATCAGGAGATGGCCAGTAGCCGCCTCCATCAAGAGATGGCCGGTAGCCGCTCCCGCCTTCATCAGGAGACAGTCGGAAGCCGCTCTGAAGGTGCCCCTGGAGAGATGGCCAGTAGCCGCTCACCCTCCTACAGGAGATGACCTGAAGCCGCTCCGGAGGTCAATCAGGAGACAGCCGGAAGCTGCTCCTGCCCTCATTGAGACGGCCGGAAGCCACTCCGAAGGTGCCCTGGGAGAGATGGCCTGTAGCCGCTCTACCCTCATGCAGGAGGCAGCCAGTAGCTGCTCCGAAGGTGTCCCGAGACAGCCACGGCCAGTAGCCGGGCCCTACCACCAGAGACGACCTGAAGCCACTCCTTCGTCAGGTGCTGAGCCCAGTTCAACTACCCACGACTTGGAGGGAGCCCCCAACCTGGAGGAGTATTGGAGAGGAGCTGTGACCACCATCGGGCTCTTCTCCCTACAGCCAGTGGAGACGCCCCTGACGGACCCCAATGCCGCAGCCCACTCCTGACAGCGTCCCCGACCTGCGGGGACTGCAGCCTCCCGACCACCCCTCAGACTCCTGGGCGGGACCTCCCTGCACCCAGACGCCGGAGATCCTCATCCTCCGTCAGGCACCTGACTCAGAAGTTCAGGAGACTGTTCGGCCCCAGCCCAGAGAGCCGGACTCCCACCCTGAGCCCAGAAGCCTAGGGTCCCTACACCCCCAGCAGCCCCGGACGAGAGAGGATGCCCCACGTGCTGTCCCTCGCCCCCGGGACCTAGCAGCCCCTGGCGGATCCCAGCCCCATCAGTAGGGAGGCTGAGACTCTGCCGCCGCCCCTGCGCCTGACTGTGACACGTCCAACCTGACAGTGAGTGAAAGTGAACACACGCAGCATACAGACAGTGTAGGAGTGACAGAGTAATGTGGGCCAGTGGTTAGAGCATAAAAGAAAGCGGTGGAAAAGATAGTGCAATAGTAAGACACTGAAGGATGGGCCTACCATAGTAAGACAGTGAAGATAATACATAGGCCCCTGAGTTGAAGTTCCGGTACCGCCAGCTCCATCCAGGTACACAGTAGAGTAATGTAAAAGTGATCTATTGTCCAAGGTACAGTAAACACTCTATGCAACAGTGATGGCACGTCTCGATAAGGCCACGCTTGGGCCCAGAGTAAAATATTAACACTACCCTGGGAAATCGAGACAACCACCACCACCGGCCTAGGGAATCTAAACTCCCCCTCCAACATAAGTGTCTAGCCCAAGTGTCGTTCCCCCTAACCAATCTGGTCCTGTACAGTACCTGCGTGATACTAGTGTTCCATATCTGCAGCCCACGAATTATAATTGTCCAGCTTGTTTGTATTTGTGACATCTGCTCGTTCCTGTGTAAGATTTAGTAATACACATGTAAGGTGTTGCCTTGAGTTTTTGTGTCCTGCCTCTCTCGTATTTGTCTAAGCTCCGGAAAGCGAACCCAGCTACTCACTAGGTGCTCTAGGGACGGGAGGCTGACCCTAAACACCTAGCACTACAATAATTTTCATCATCATCACCACCTGGACCTCCTTTCACACCCAAGGGAAGGGTGAGGAGTAGCAATGACCAGACAGCACAAACTTGCCCAATCCAAATAGGCCACACTTCCATTCACTCATCATTCAAGCCCCCGGAATCCTGGCTCCACCGGATACATCAAAAACATTCACCACATTCTGCAGCTTCACACAGCATATCTGTTTGAGTCAATCCTAACACTGCCATGCTCACAAGGGGTGCCAAAATCCCTGATCAGCACTTATCACAATATTCATCCAGCCAGCTCGATCTCTTGTCAGTTCCCTAGCCTCACCGACTTCCAAACCTCTCTTCCTCACACACTCATCAACCATATCTTTCCACCTTCTCCTTGGCCTACCTTACCTCCTCCCTCCTTCAAATTCGCTCAGGTATACCTTTTTTCACCACCCTATTGTTACCCATTCTTTCCACATGACCATACCATCTCAGGACACTCTCTTTGATTCTGGTGTCCACCAACTTCCTCACTCCACACCTTTCACAAATCACATTATTTTGTATCCTTTCCACCCTCTGTACTCCACATACATTCCTCAGCAGTCCCATCTCCACTGCTCTTACTCTTGACTTTTCATTTTCATGCCACACCATAGTCTCACACCCATATGTTAGAGTTGGCACTACAGCCAGATGCCATAATCCCATAAGGGGTGGCCATTTAACTTTGAGTTGGTGAGGCACTAACCCTCAACCAACCCACTTGTTGACACGCAGGGATCAAATATGGGTTAGGTATATGGTTACCACCCAGCGTTATAAATGGTTTCATGGCATACAGGAAACCAACAGGCTTGTCACTCAATGTCAACCCACCTGAAAAGGAAAGAAGAGCAATAAGAAGTGATGGGAAAAACTGGAAGAAAGGAGGGCAGGTACAGAAAAAGAATTATAAAAGTTATGAAAGTAAGCAGCACTACATCAAGTGAGTGGATGATAGTCACCACCCCCTACTACTCACTCAAAACTTAAAGAACTACATATTTGCTAAATAAATTGATATGTAAATATATGTCGGGGAATGGTTTTGTTTTTGCTGTGATGGTGTATTATCCTAGCGTCAACTGCACGGTTCAGGGACAATTCGCCGTCACAACAAAAATGAGACAACTCATCATCTGGACACTACAGCATACGACAAAGTCATTAGCAAGAAGGAGATTAATAACACCACCGTAAAAAATGTTCATTACAAAAACAGTTTTATTTGTCTGTAAAATAAAGAAGACGGATACTATACTACAGTCAATACCATGCACTGTGTTGCATCCTTTTGGCAAATTATACATTTTCAATCTATGAAACTAATTAAGGTCATATTATATGTAACCAAAAATACTGTAATGTCATTCATATATCTGGTGATCGTTTCATTTTTGAAGGCCTCAGCATGATTGCATGCATCAGCCTTGGTCACCAAATGGCAGCTCTCCATGTTGCTTGATCTGTGGCAGCTTCTCTACTTAGTCCTTTATCCCTGAGGTCATGCTCAATGACCTCGTCCCAGGTCTTTTTCAGTCTACCTCTTGCAACCTTACCCCCAGCATTAACACTTCTCACTTTCTGCACTCAATTATCATCCCTCATCCTCTCCACATGCCCAACCCATTTCATTCTACCCCTCCTCATCACAACACCAATACACTCCAGTCCCATCCTACCTCTCAACTCTTCCATTGTAAGCCTAGCTCTCACAAGCCTCACACTCAAGTGACACACTGCACATCCACCTAATTACTGCCATTTCTGTACTTTTGAGCCTGTGAATATCCTCTTCCTTTACTGCCCAGGTCTTACTACCGCACAGCATTACACTCCTAACACATGCCGCATACAAAGATCCCTTAGCATGGAGGGAGAGCCTTCTCAATGTTAAGATACATATATACTGTATACTGTAAGATGGGGCTATTCAATTCACTTTTGGCCATTTTTTGTTGTACTAAGGTTTGTAGTGCAACATTTAGGGCACTTAAAAAGCTTTACTGCATGGGTAGTGAAACACAAACGATCCAACTTCCTATGTGAACATGAATTTTAACATAGGAAAACACAGAAAAGACATATTTGAAAAATAATGTTTATCAACACCTGACATGGGGTAATTGGACTCAGTGGGCTTTCCTTCAGTGGAATATTCAAAGTTTTCATTTGATTGCTCTGGCCTTCAATGACTTCTTGCCCAGTATTGTCCTTTGGTCATGTGCCTTCAGGAGACCCGCCTCTCCACTCCCCCTGCTTCAATTCGAATCAACCCAGTCAGAAAGAGTTTAGTTAAATACAGTATGTCAACTGGTCCTCCTTCAATCCATGACTGCTGCAAGCATTCAGCCTTGTAAACAACTTATGGACTAAGTTGCTTTCCACTGGCAGGGAGGAGAACACGATGGATGTTAAACTCGTCATATTCATGATACGCTTCGCATGTTTTATACTATATTGCAATATCTGGGGCTTTCCCTTAGGATCATCCATGATGTTAGTTTCATCATAATTAATGATGTTTGCAGGAGGTACTCCCCTAAGGCTGTCTTCTGGCCTTTAAAAGTAAGACATTATGACCTCCTCAGAGACAGCAGCCTGCTTCCTCGAAATATATTGGCACATCCTGGAGGACAGCGGGACTTTAAGTCTCTTCAGGAAGCCACGAACCCAGTCTACACCTGGGAGAGTATCTTTGAAATCTGCGATGCAGTGTCTACAACTGGCCAGACCGTACTTGATGAAGTTGCAGCATTTAAATTGTCCCAAAATGACAAGTCAAATTGCCCCAGGGGACCAAGTCAAACTGCCCCATTAGTCTAAAATCATATTTTATAAATGAAAACAGCTAACTTACTATGGAAGGTGGATAAACACTAATGACACAATGGAGGAAAATACAAGCAATCTTGTCTTTATTGTTGTAAATCACAGCTCAAAAAAATCTGAAAATAACAGAAATGAAAAATGTATCACAGTTCACTAACCTTCAGCAAGCTATCTCTAAATTTCTTTCACATTATAAATTGGTGACTCCAGGATATAGTACCATATGAAAGTGTCAAATACAGTAATCCCTCGATTATCTGGACATCCATTATCCAGATGCTGTGATCTGGCTGTTCAAAACCAGTATTTGTACATTTATCCATTTCATCTAGACAAAATACTTGTGTCAGTGTGGAAATTATGGCTGCTTAAACATTTCTGCATGGCTTTTTTTTTTTCTCTCTTTCTTTTTTAAATCCCACTGCAGTGGTGACTGCTTGTCTGTGGTTCATGGGTCTGCTTGACCATGGTAATTGCTTGGCTGTGGTTTATAGGTCTGCTTGACCAGACAGAGTTGTGTAAAACACCAGAAACAAGTGTTGTACGACGAATTGTAGTGGCCTGTTACAATGGTTTTCAAATTTAGGGAATGTACGAAGAGGGCCTGGGGAGAAGTCCATTATCCAGATGGAGCCACTATCTGAACATGCCTTACCCTCTATTACGCCAGATAATCAAGGGATTACCGTAAACCCTTATATACTCTGTCTGCACCATGAAAGTCTCATTACCCCTTACTGAATCTAACTGCCTCAGGTGAGTCGCATAGCCCCATCTTATGGTATACTGTATCTACCACATATGTATTCTTCATTCATCCATCATCTAATCCTGTGTTGCTCCATGGAAAGTGCAGAAGCCTGAGGTTAGGCAAGTTGGTCTTGGCATTCAAGATGAAAGCGACCAGCCTCACTCATCCCTGAGTGGCATTATCAGCAATAAACCCCAACCACCCCTTGGATATAATACATATATATACACACATCATCTAACCCCATGTTGCCCCATGAGGAACATAGAAGCCCGGGACTAGGCAAGTTGGTCCTGACATTTAAGATGATAGTGACCAGCCTCACTCAACCCTAGTGGCATTATGTGGGCAATAAACCCCAACCACCCCTTGGATATAAACCTACATAGGCTCAATCCAACTGGAGCGCCCTAATTACCCACTAAACCACCGGCACCTTAAGTTGGTTATATGGTTACCACCCAGCATTTTAAATAGTTTCCTGGTGTACAGGAAATCATTTGGCTTGTCACTCAGTGCAGAGTCACCCACAGGCAGAAGGAAGAGGAAAGAATAAATGAAAGACAGAAGAGGAAGGAAGGAAAGGAGCAAAGAAAGGAAAGGGCAGTCATCCGACAGCAGCACTACACTGAGTGAGTGGATGGTGAGCACCCCCTCCTACCACCTATCTATCTATATCATCATCATCATCATCATCCGGACCTCCTTTCCCACCCTAGGACAGGGTGAGGAGTAGCAATGTCCAGAGAGCCAAATCTGCCCAATCCAATGGGCTACACTTCCATTCGCTCACAATTCAAGCCCCCGGAATCATGGCTCTATCTGATATTCCAAAAAAATTCACCACATTCTGTACCTTCAGATAAAAGTATCCAACAGAGCGAATCTGGATGCTGTCATGTTAAAATGGGGTGCCAAATCCCTGATCATGTGCTTCTCCTCAATATTCATCCAGCCAGCTTGATCTCGTCAGTTCCCTAACCTCACCGACTTCCAAACCTCTCTTCCTCAAACACTCATCCACCATGTCCCTCCATCTCCTCCTCGGCCTACCACGCCTCCTTCCTCCTTCCAATTCGCTCAGATATACTTTTTTCACCACCCTATTGTTATCCATTCTCTCCACATGACCATACCATCTCAGTACATTCTCCTCAATTATGGTGTCCACCGACTTCCTCACTCCACATCTTTCATGAATCACATTAATTCGTATCCTATCCACCCTATGTACTCCACATACATTCTTCAGCAGTCCCATCTCCACTGTTCTCACTCATGACTTTTTATTTTCATGCCACACCATAGACCCATATGTTAAAGTTGGCACTAACACTCCTTCATGCAAGCCTCGTACAGCTGCAACACTCAAGCCTCTGTTTCTTATCAAGGCCTTCATTGTACCAGCTACTTTCCTTCTTAGTCACTCTCTCACTCATTCTCTCTCTCTGTCTCTCTGTTTTGCTGCCTCCAATAATTTACTTAATTCCTCAGGGTGGGAAAGGAGGTCTGACTGATGATGAAGACAAAGATCATCAGTAATGAAAGGGTTATGAAGAGTCTCCAGTAACCCTTTCACAATCTCATCTCTCTCTAAACTTAAAAAAATAAATCTATCTATCTATCTATCTATTGCCAGACGCCTCAATCCCGTTTGGGGTGGCCACAAACAAATCGCCTCCAAGTCGCCCTGTCCCCCGCCATTTCACTGCCCTGCTCCCAACTCACACCCCCCTCCCTCATATACCTCTCCACCCCATCCCTCCATCTCATCCTCGGCCTCCCCCTTCCTCTTCCCCCCTCCACCTCACTCACATACACTCTCTTCGTCAGTCTTTCGCCCTCCATCCTCTCCACATGGCCAAACCACCTCAGTGTGTTCCTCATAACGCTTCCTATCACATCCACATCCACACCACAACGCTCCTTTATATCCTCATTCGTCAGCCTGTCTCTCCACGTGACTCCACAGGCTCCTCTTAAATAACTCATTTCCACTGCTCTCACTCTTGACTTGTGTCCTTCCAACAATGTCCAAGCTTCACTTCCGTACGTTAGAGTTGGTATCACAATACTGTCATGTAGTAACTTTTTCACTTCCATGCTCACTTCCCTGTTTCTTATCACTGCTTTCAAGGAACCAGCAACCTTTCTTCCCTGCTGTACCCTTTCAAGCACTTCACACTCCAAACCTCCATCCTTACTCATCACACTACCCAAATACTTAAACGTACTCACATTTTCCAATTCCTCACCATCTAACCTTGCTGTACATTCACTAACTTCACCTCTCTCAAAGACCATCACTTTACTCTTCCCTACATTCACCTTTAGGTTCCGTTTCTTACACACTCTCTCAAACTCATCCACCAAGCCTTGCAGCTCCCCTTCGTCTTCACTCAACAACACAGTATCATCTGCAAACAACAGTACAGGGAGTTTCCAAACACTATCCTCTCTCACCAGGGCCACTCCAACATCCACTACCCTACCTTGTACCTCTTTTATTACCCCATCCATGTACAGATTGAACAACCATGGTTTAAAACCAGAAGTCACTCTTTAACCCCTTGAAACTGGGTAATGTTCTTTTTCGTTTAAACTTGCTCATAGTTTATTATTTCCTTCAACTTAGGAAAGGCCTCTAGTACTTAACATTCTCCTCAAGATTAACCTTTTTATCTCTCATGAAGTGATGGCAAGAATAATATGAAAATGATGTCCCCAGGCACAATGGGTTTACAAGTACTTCATTCTGTGAACTAAAAGATGCTGCTTAATCATCCATGACTTTTTAATGAACAAAGGAAAAATGATTCTTTACATGAAGCAACTATGTTCTGGTTCACAACTCAAAAAAAAGGTTACTTTATACCGAATCACAGGCAGCTATGAGTGAACAAAGGTGCTAATTTATCAGCAACTTAATAATGAAATATTATGTCTAGTGACTATAAATGAAGACGGTCAGTACAACAAACAAGTCTCACTTTACTGAACACTGCCAACTCATGAACCTGTTACAAATCACTGTCTGAATCTTGTCATAACAACTTTTTAGAATCAATAGTAGTCCTTAAAAAGCAGGAGTGAAAGTTTGTTAAGCAAATGCCGTACCATATTCAGAGCTGAAGAATATACAAAGTCTCAAATAATGTTTATATTTAATAAGACTGACTGCTAATACTGTACCTGCATTTAATCACAAGTGCAATGGCATCTGATGGTCTAGTAGCAAGACCATCCCTGCAGGAGTGACAGCTTTTTACAGGATCAACCCCCAAAAGATGACTAGAGTTATTTTTATCATGAAATGCCATCAAGGGAACTAGGCTGGTCATCTTCCTTTATATGTAATAGACTACAGCAGCTAAGTCTCACACCCCTGCATCTCAATATGGCTGTTATCATTTTATTTTGTTTTATGAATTTCTTGAGAAAACAACAGGTCACTCTTGCCTTAACATCTGGCCTGGATGGTCTAGCTCTGGGCTCCTATGCTCTTAATTAAGGATTGGATAATGGATGGAGGATGTATTTCTTGAGGATGATGCATCAACAGTTTCTTGACTCACTTCTTTTATTCAACTTCATCATCCTCCACAAACTCCACTGCCCTGGAAAAGACAGCATCTGAAAACAATTACAACAAAATTAGCAAAAGAACACCATTATTAGCCCATTTATTCCAAAGAAATACTTGTATTTTTGGTCTTCTTTAGCCATCCTAATCAATATTATTCACCTTAAGAAAGGGTCTTCAAACTTGAGTATTATATAACCTTCATTAACCACTTCAGTAATCTGGTCCTTTTATTGAACTTAAACTGTTCCAGCTTGAGGGGTTATATAAATCCTTCAATACACCCTCAATGTAATGTGGTGCTTTCCTATGCCAAGCAGTATAATCTGCAAACAGCATGAATAAGAGACTCAGTTTATTTCTTCTGAATCAAGTTACATTCTCATGGTATTCATATTTGCCGAAATATCGCCATTCAGAATTAAGCAAAGACAGAAATATAACAGGAGCTCCATCATTAATGGCACATCCGGTATTGTGTCAGCTGTTCACATGGTCAAGGAAACAGTCTCATGTGGTCAGAGATGCAAGCAGTGATGCTCTTGCCCCATCAAAAAAATATGTGAATAGCAACGTTGTACACTGCACACCAAGGGGTGGTTGGGGTTTATTGCTCACGTAATGCCACTCAGGAATGAGTGAGGCTGGTCACTCTCACCTTGAAGTCATGACCAACTTGTCTGGCCCCGGGCACCTATGCTCCTCATAGGGCAACACTGGATCAGATGATGAATGAATGAATGAACATTAAAAGTGAGTGAAATAACGACACTGAGTGAATGGCTGATTAGGCACTAGCTGTGTGCATTCTGTGTATCCTTTGTTAGATTTTAGAATAATTCACTCCTAATCTTGTTTGTGCCAAAATAAGACATATCACACAATGCATTACTTACAGACAGAAAAGGAATGTAATAACGACAATGAGTGAACAGGTGAGAGAGAGAGAGAGAGAGAGAGAGAGAGAGAGAGAGAGAGAAATGAAAACACAATATCTAAAAATAAAGTATGGCAAAGACCCCACAAATCGGTGATCGGACATTGATGAAATTAGCAGCTGGGAGGTGCCTGTATGTTCCAGCTGACAGACCCTTTTCAGCATTAATACTATATATCTTTTAACACTGCCATATGACATAACATTCTTGATTGTGCTCGTACGGTATTAAGAATCCAACAGCAAGTAATTATTCACTTGGCAATGCTGTGAAGTCTAAATAATCCAGCATAATTCACCCAAGCCCTATGCTGAATAATGTGAAACACTGGGTATTACACAGTACCCCCCATCAGCTCAATATTCAGCATTAAGCTGGATACGGCATTACCATCCACCTCGACCCTCTATCCTAAAAACTTTCTCATGCATACAAAATGAAACTTATGCATAAAGTACCATAAGTAATGATACAATACAGTAATACAGCGCTGGTTCGCTATCATCTACGAGCCAATTGATACAACTCAACACCAGATATTGTATATAACCACCGGTCACGTCCTGTTTCGGTGCCAGATATTGCATTAATACCACCCAGCCACGTGCAGGATATTGCGTTGGGCTGAATGTTGTGATGACAGATAACTGAGAGTTTACAGGTACACTGAAAGGGAGATAGTGGAAATGGTAAAGTGTAAGTTTGTTTATATTGTTCTCAAGATCAAAGGAAGGAGTATGAGGAGAAAATCAAATGAAAAAAATATAGTATACAGTACTCGTCAGAAGTATTCAGCGTTGTCCGCCGGGCGCGCAATACTTATGGCCCAAAAAGAATCACCCATTTTTGGGGGTAAGAATTGAGCCACAAGTTTGAGCTCCGAGCATGACGTCACGGTAGCCTGAGGCCTTCCGACACGCTGGTTGGTTCCCGCCTCAGTTGCCCACGGGCTGCCTGAGAGAGAGGAACTCCGCCGAGTGTCCCTCTCAAATTGCGCCATTTTTTACCGAGTGTCCCGCAGTGTTTTGGCCTTTAAAACTTTGTTATGGCACCTACCCGTGAACTATCGAGTGAAATCATATCCCAGATCATTGCTCTAAAGGAGGCAGGCCACCAGACAAAGGAAATTAGTGAATTGGTTGGTGTGGCACGATCGACAGTGCGTCGTTGGTGTGCGCGGTTTCGGGAGGAAAACAGTGGTGAAGTTCCCACAAAGAAACCGAGGTCTGGTAGGCCTAGGAAAACTTCCCCAAGGTCTGTTAATGTTTTAAAACGTGCAGTGGAGTTTAATCCTCATGTGAGTGCAAGGAAAATTAAGGAGAGCAACCCAGAAGTGTTTGGTGAGGTGTCAGTGAGAACAGTGTCTCGTAGGGTGCATGAGCTTGGTTACACAAGTCACAGGCCTGTGAAAAAGCCTCTTCTCTCTAGCAGCCAGAGAATTCGTAGGCTTGCCTTTGCTAATAAATATCTAAACTGGGGTGAGGAGCAATGGTTGTCAGTGTTGTGGTCTGATGAGGCAACATTTAGTGTTACCTGTAACAGAGGAGCACGAAAAGGTAGTGACCCACCTGACCCACGGTATGTAGAAAGCACAGTTAAACATCCTGATTCACTCATGGTATGGGGTTGTTTCTCAGGGAAGGGTTTGGGGAAGCTTGTTGTACTTCCCAAGAACCTCAGAGTGAATCAGGATGTTTACCTGGAGCTTCTGTGTGATCATTTACCAGACTCCTTCGAGCTAACAGGTGCACGAGTGTTTCAGCAGGATGGTGCACCTGCTCACAAGGCCAAATCGGTCACCAATTGGCTTCGTGACTGCGAGGTATCATTCATGACAGACTGGCCAGGAAATAGCCCAGACCTCAACCCGATTGAAAACCTCTGGTACCTCGTAAAGAAGAGTCTCCAAGGGAAGGACGTGAGCTCTCTGCCTAAGCTGGAAGCCGCCATTCGTGACTCCTGGGACAAAATACCGCTCCAGCACCTCAGGAGCCTCGCCCTTTCACTTCCAAGACGTCTCAGGTCCGTGAAGAAACGTAAAGGCTACCCTACAAAGCACTAAAGGTAAATAAAATGCATTATTTTTATGTTTTTTCAATGTTGAAAGGTTTGTTTCTCAGGAGGGACGCAGGGCGCTCCATACTTCTGACGAGCACTGTATATATTATTTTATTACTTCATTAGCATTGTCACTGATCAGCCTTAGCACCAACTTATTTTCTCAATTAGAAGTCCATTTAAATTTGGATGACTTAAATCTTAAAAGTATTTTAATAGTACCAAACAGCATCTAAATTTAAAAATGTAAGACTTAAATTTTTTGCTGGATGAATGTTGTGAGAAGAAGTGCATGATCACAGATTTGGCACCCTTTTTAACGTGGCCACATCCAGATTGACTCAATCGGATACACTTATGTGATGCTACAGAACATGGTGAATGTTTTTGGCGTATCCGATAGAGTCGAGATTCCGGGGGCTTGAATGATGAGTGAATGGAAGCGTGGCCCATTGGATTGGGCAAATTTGGGCTGTCTGGACATTGCTACTCCTCACCCTGCCCTAGAGTGGGTAAGGAGGTCCGGATGATGATGATTAAAAAGTACCAAATAGTATCTTAATTTAAGAATCTAAGACTTAAATTTCGTAGGTGGGGGTGCTCACCATCCACTCACTTGATGAAGAGCTGCTCTTGGGCAACTGCCTTTTCCTTTTTTCCTTCCTTCCTCTGCTGTCCTTTCCTTCATTCTTTCCTCTTCCTTCTATCTAAAAGTGACTCTACACCAAGTGACAAGCCAAATGGTTTCCTGTACACCAGGAAACCATTTACTACGCTGGGTGGTAACCATATAACCAACTTATGGCGGACTGATGGTTTAGTGGGTAATTAAGGCATTCCAATTGGATTGAGTCGGTGCAGGTTTATATCAAAGGGGTGGTTGGGGTTTATTGCTCATGTGATGCCACACAGGGATGAGTGAGGTTGGTCACTCTCATCTTAAATGTCACGACCAACTTGCCTAGCCCTGGGCTCCTACACTCCTCACGGGGCAACACTGGATTAGATGATGAATGATGACTTTTTTATAGTACCAAATTTGAGAATCGAAGACTTAAATTCTGCAAGCTTTTTACAGTAATAAATGGTGTCTAAATTTAAGAATACAGTATATGTATATATCCACCCATCCATCATCCAATATAAATATACAGGCAAACCCCAATTTATGATACCCCTATATGCAATAGCTTGGATTAGTGATGAGGGTAGAAATACCACCCTACCCCTCCTAATGATGGCCAAGCCCTGGTTTAACGATGGGGTCTGAGGGCTTTGCGAAGGATGAGTGAATGCTAGGAAGCACAACATGTCCCCTAGCCTCAGGGGGGATGGCTAGGCTGACAACCGGGACTGGACATGGACTTACAAGAAGTAAGTGATGAGTGGTGTGTGATACTTTCTGACCTGTTTTTTATGATTTTCAGATTTTATTTGTTGGTTTAATGAGCTATTTACGGATGTTAGGCTTTGGTTTGCTTCTTTTACAGCTGTTAGGCCATTTAGACTGGCCTTAAACTTTCTTTTCAGGACTCATTTAGGTGGGTTTAGGACTTGGTTTGGGGGGAAATCCAAGGTTCAAAAATGCATCCCTATACTTTACACATTAAATCATCCCCGATTTACGATACGCCACTTAGAGATGGGTTTTTACTTAACCAACTGCATTGTTAAACTGGGGTTTGCCTCTGTGTGTGTGTGTGTATATATATATATATATATATATATATGACGTCTTAATCCCATAAGGCTTGGCCATAAACAATTGCTTCCATGCCATTTCGTTCTCTCCCTCATTCACTTCTCTTTTTATCTCTCACTTTCTCTCTGTCTCACTCTTTCTCTTTTTTTTTAATCTTTTGTTTTCTATCTGTCTGTCTGTCTCTCCACTTTGCAGCTTCACCACACTCCACATCCATGCCATTTTCCACTTTGTCTGCTTGTCTGAATATATGCTTTGATACTGACTCTGGGTGTTTACTGAATGTTATTTCTCAGGTTTCACTCTTTCTATATTTCTAGCAAACATCATTTATTACAAAACATCAAAATTTACACCTATATTTATTTTAATACTCTTTTAAGCTCACTTTATAGATGTCTTTAAACTGTTGTAGTCACTAGCCAATCGTTTTCGTTTTTAAAGGCTCCAACATGCTTGCATGTGTCGGCCTTGGTCACCTAATGGCGGCTCTCCACACTGCACGATCCATTGCAACCTCCCTGTTCAGTCCCTTAACCCTAAGGTCACACTTAATGACCTCGTCCCATGTCTTTCTCGGTCTACCCCTCATAACCCCACCCCCAATATTAACACTTCTCACCTTCCTCACCCAATTATCATCCCCCATCCTCTCCACATGTCCAAACCACCTCAATCTACCTCTCCTCATCACAACACCAATACACTCCAGTCCCATCCTACCTCTCAACTCTTCCATTGTAAACCCAGCCCCTCCAGGCCTTGGACGCAGGGAAGCACTGCACATCCTCCTAATCATTGTCATTTCTGTATGTCTCAGCCGGCGAATATCTTCCTCCTTCACTGCCCAGGTCTCACTGCCATACAGCATTACACTCCTAACATATGCTGCATACAAAGACCCCTTAGCACGTAGGGAGAGCCCTCTCAATGTCAGGAGAGGCACGAGCTCCCTGAACTTCTTCCAACCACTTCTCACCCTAGCCACAGAGCTAGCTCCAGCCCCACCTCCAGCACACAACATGTCTCCCAAATAACAAAACTCTTCCACACACTCAAGAGATTCACCAGCAAGTTCAATCCTTTCACGTCTGACAATCTCCACCCGCTCACCCCAGCACGCCGTACACATAAAATCAGCATTATTTCGCAGTCTACCTCTGATACCACTACATCTCTTATGCACCCATTTATCACACACACTGCACAAGATGGAATTACTTCCCACGCCCTTGTGGCAGACTGCACATGGCCACTCTCCCTCGTCTTTGACAGTACCGCCACCAACCCTAGATATCATCACTTTTGTTTTATCTGCATTTACCCTTATATAAAACATTTAAACAATGGGAATCTATATAGTACCTGGAAGAGAAGGTGAGTGGCTGATTTCAGGACTCCATTGCGTCCATTTTAGTGAGTCTTTAATTCTCATCAAATTTAATTATCAGATAATGTACAATGCATTTTGTGAATTTTTATGAGAATATATATTCAAGATGAATAGATTAATTCCAGGAAGCAATACAGGGTATGTGAAGAAATATTTAAGAAAAATGTAGATGTTCACATGTCCCCATGCTACTGAGCTTGGCTGACCAACCAGAGAGGAGGGATGGAAAGTCTCTTCCTTAATCCACCCTAGGGGAGGCACTTTGTCACTTTTCACTGCTACCAGTATAAGTAAGACCTTTGATATCCCAACAGACAGCTCTAAGTTTTTCAAGAGAAAATGCAAAACATTTCACTAGCCACAGACAGTTTCAAGGTTCAAATTCCACTGGCAGCCGGAATATACTAGATTTTTAGCACCATTCTCTCGTGAGCTGGGGGTCACCTGATCAGTTGCATACAGTCCTGCTTTGCATGTGTCACAACTAAGGCCATGGTGGATAATTCAGGTGACTGCTGACAGTATGTTCTTTCAAAAGCTCACACCTTGTCAGTTTTGCTGATACACAAATTATCATATACCAACATTGTCATTATAACACTACAACCTTAACATGAATCACACTTACTGCTGAACCCTTTGTCAGCATGGGGAAGGGTTAATTCTGCCTATCACAATCCATCTAAAAAAGTCCAAACCTCCAGAGGCCCTAACATAGACTGTTACATCTACAGTATATACAATTTGGAGCATGTCTGACTGATGCCATGACCAGCTGCTCCATTACAATTGGGTATAAGGGTCAATGGATCGTCGACTTGATTATGTAAAGAGGGGTTGAGATGGTAACCAGAAGGTCTGGCAGAGGCGTTTACTCCAACAGGAACACCTTTTGTTGGACCGCTTAATTAACCCCTAAAGTACTAAGCTCGTTGACCGAGCTTTTTGCACAATTTCTTAAAAGGATGAGCAACACCGATCATGCAACATTCACAAAAACTGGCGGCAACTGGCTCCAACCCGGCTGACATAGATGGCTTCTAACCAATCAGAACTAAGTGTTGGACACACCGGAGGGGGAACCAAGGCAGTGGGGGATGTACCCCCCACCTCCCTCTCGCCACGTCCCTCTACCCCACTACCTTGTTACTACCCTACCTCCCACCATTCTTCCCATCACTAACACCCCTCCCACACCCTCCTTGTGCACCCCCCCCTGCGTCATCTGGAGGTAGTGTATTTCCCATCTACCCTTACTCCATGTCCCTCTACTCCACTGGGGTCCTTCCTTTGTGTCTGGTGGTGGTCTCCTCCCATCCCTCCATCCCCATACACCCCCTCCTGGCCTTACCACCTCCCACCACCATCCCCTAGATCGCAGTATCTTTACCTCCCCAGCCTCAAATATTTTGCGTATTTTTTACGCTTTATGGCACGTGTTTTTTAATCATTACCTGTAATCTATTCGTGTCTCTGCATACAGATACGCACACCACAATTATTTTAGGTGTCTTTATTTGAAACCCACTCGAAAAAGAAATTTTATTTTCCCTAGCTGGATTTGACAGCTAAGAGGGGAGGGGAGGGGAGGGAACAGGAGGAGAAAGGAGGGGAGGATAATTTTTACTATTTATCATATTTTTATTGTGGGGTTCATGACCATTTTCCCAAGCTAGATTTGGCAGCTCGGTGGGAAGTGAAGGGGGGGAGGGGTGGGGGGGATTGGAGGTATGGGGAGAGAAGAGGAGGGGAGGATAATTTTTACTATTTATCATATTTATTGGGGGGGGGGGTTGTCACCATTTTATTTTTTCTAAGCACAGTACATTGGTTTATAACATCTGTACACACTAAAAAAAACTGATTTTGGTGATTTTTGTGAAGAAAACAGGTGCGAGCAACGTATTTTCTTTCATTGGGACCGTGACGGGTAACTATTATCAACTTTGACGGGCCATAGCTCAGTAACTATCGGGTCTAGGAGGGTGGGGTTTGCGTTTTCAGGTGTATAAATTCAAGCTCTATAAATCGGGCATAAAACTTTTAATCTTTGAGAATGTCAAAAAATAGGCCTGTTTTTGCGTCCCGGGGGGTAGTCGAGGCTGGAGAACTGCGTACCCTAGGGTTAAAGTGAACCTGCCTAGTATGACTACCACTGAATAACATATTTCCACAGATCACTGGGATCCACAAGATTCTTTACCATGATAAGGCAGTGCTCCTTCAAGCTGTGGCAAATGTGAGGGTTAGGATGATTAGGATAAATGATGATCATGTTAATTCACCATCAAACATACATGCACAAGATACATATTTTTCCACAAAAACTATTATGTACAACTGGCTGTCACTAACCTTAGGTACATTGCAGTTCTGCACAATTTCCATCTTGTATCAGATGTCAACTATAATCCCCAAGTGGGTCACACAAGTCTGAAACCAAATACAATCATTACCGCTGATTCAAGTTAATCCTATCACAGTTTTCATAAATACAAAACAATAATATTGCAAATTGTACCTCTCATGTTGGTGTTTTCATCTGCATTAAAATGAAGTCTGCATTTTTATATATATATATATATATATATATATATATATATATATATATAAACTCAAGCAGACCCATTAACCACATGCAAGCAACTGCTTCTATGGGGCCATCCTACAGGTATAGTACATTAAATACACCATGCAGCAATCCAGCATCCCCTTGTGGTAGACAGTACACCAATAGGGTTAGTCTGGGGCCCTTCCCACAGCAAGATGCAAGGAAATATAAGGTTTTGGCTCCTAGGTGGATGCTGCAGCTACTCCAACCAAGGTGTACAATGCCACAATGTGTAAGCTCCTCACCAGCACCTGAATTCTTTGCAAGTAAGGCCTTGCACAATAAGTAAGGCACACCAACGGTTTGTGTGGAGGAGGGTAGGTAGAATTATGTGATAAGGATGGAGGGGTGAGGGATGGTACAGTCACCCCAAGAAGTGATAGCAGAGTTTCAGATTGCGTCGCGCACTCTGCACTGCCATACGTTCAATGAAAACACGGCGACTATAAATTAAAAATTCAGTGCCTTCATCACATCATTTCAAATAAAATATACCTTATGTGATGTAAAATGAATAACATGAGGCAATATATTACATTTTACTGTAGCACCTACAGTTCATGCTTTGAATGAATGTGTAATGTATTACTCCAAGCGCAGCGCACAGTATAATCCTGTGTTCCTGAAGTACTGTATTTGTTTCCCAGCACTGCCATACATTCAATGAAAACACGGTGACTATAAATTAAAAATTCAGTGCCTTCATCACATCATTTCAAATAAAATATACCTTATATCACACTAAGAATCATGTAAAATGAATAACATGAGAATATATTACATTTTACTGTAGCACCTACAGTTCATGATTTGAATGAACGTGTAATGTATTACTCCAAGCGCAGGGCACAGTATAATCCTGTGTTTCTGAACTACTGTATTTGTTTCCCTGAATTTCATTAACAGATGCTCCAGTTTTGAAAACCAGTTAACCCCTTAACCGCGGGGTGTCACTTTTGTGATTCTGTGTTATTTTGAATTCGCCCGGGCTTCCAAGTGGTGGCTTGTACCATCTATCAGTACTGCCAATGTCCAACACTAGTCAGCACTCCTAATCTCATCTGTACTCCCATTCATTATTGACAATTTAGCCATTTCTCCCCATTCTTGACTCCCCTCCCTACCCCCCCTCCATTACCCTCTCCTCTCGCCTGCCCGGCCGTGCTACGCTAAGTAAATCTTCCATGGAATTCTCCACTGATTTCATCCATTGAAATAAGCCATATGCCCTATTCTTATACCAAATAATATATACAAAAAAGAAATAAGGTAAGTGAGAGTGCCATACACCTGGAATTGGCTAATTGTCACCTGACAACACCTCATGTGCCCTCGTTTGCTAATTTCCGCTGTTTATTTCCCCTTGAAATATGCCGTATAATCTATTCTCGTAATAAAAATATGTACAAGGAGGGAAGGGAGAAGCCCAAGTGATATTTACAGTCACCTGGAACTACCTAATTTATAATGTATTGTCTAGATTTCCTGCCAATCATTTCATAGCTATATATTTGCAGCTGTCACAAGGCTGACGTTGGCAGTATTGTACTCCCCCTAGAGGCAGGCCACCGTATCAGTTTACTGTCATCTTTCTAGGTGAGAGTATGTCGGATTCACACCTGTCAAATTCCGCTGCTTTTTAGCTCCATGAAAAGGGCCCTGTGACCTCTACCCCCTACTAAACCTCGTGTGGAAAGAGGTAAAGGGCTGACAATTGATAGAGAGTGACTACGTTCTTTCTGGTGAGTAAAACAATGCAAGTGGAACTGTAAATAATGTATAAACAGCAAGTGAAAGCAATGAATGTAAATATAAGTGAACAGTGGAAAATAGTTTTATAAGTTACTTCAAGTGACAATGCATAACACATTGTAAATAAAATAGAAATGTAAATAATGTAAATAAAATAGAGAACGTAAACAGAAATGTAAATGAGTACAGTACCCTCGCGTCCAACACGCGTTTGTCCAGCACGATTCGCGTCCAGCACAGAAAGCAAAAAATTAGTACGATTTAATACGATTTAAGTACCGTAAAACGAGTGCGTAAGCATAACATTGATGGAGCTCCGAGAAGTGGGCGAAATCTGCAGAGTTCGCTTCTAGCACGATCACCCCTGGTCCAACACGGTCATACTGGACATTCCCATGATGCTGACAGCCAATCAAAATTTCTGATCGAGCAGAATCCCCCACCCGCTATCATGACGTGATTGTGATGTCGCCCAATGAAAAACACTTCTGCTCTCAAGTGATGTTTTGTTTAAATTTCTCCCGCCACAGTGCCATTCAGTCGCGTAATTCACATTGGATGGTGCTTTTTTTTCACTGCATTTTCTGCCCTTGCTACTGCATTTTACCCTGCTCACGATGCCTAGGAAGCCTTCTGAGAACCCCAAGAAGCAGCGGCACCTCCCTCAGGCCACCAAGCTAGAATTCATTGAGAGGCAGAAGAAAGGGGAGAGGAATTTCAAAGGATTTATGAGGGAGGTTGAGGAGGAGCAGCAGCCATTATCCGCTAGTGACACCAGCAGCCATCCTCCAGGGACCCAGTAGAACTACCTACAGCCTCGGATACCACCTTCCATTCCCAGCAAGCCCACCAACACTATCCTAAAAGGTTAGTTATCATTCATAGTACAGTACCATTTATTATAATTACAGTAGTACCAATATATGTATAGGTATATGGTAGGTATTTAGGGTGACTTTTCCTAGGGTTGTGACATCATTCATTTTTTCCCATAAGCTCTGTTGTTTGTCCAACACGGGACCCATGCATGACAATATTACCGTGTTGGACGCGAGGGTACTGTAGTATTATAAGAATACGAGTATATATACTAGGAGTAATGAAAGTGAAAGTTTCACTCTAGCATGTGTGAATACTATGAGTTATGAGAGTGAAGGTGCAAGTGACAGATTCACTCTCAATGCTAGTATACAGGACAAGAAAGTGAATGCTACGTATTTTACTGAAAGAGAAATTGAATCCCTACAGTGATAATAAACTACTATTACTGAAGGAAACTTATGGATAAAGACTGTAGATATATATAAGTGTTATACAGTAATAGAAATATAAACTGTGAGTGTTTTTATGAATAATAAATGACAGAACACCAGCAGTGAACGATGTCAAGTGGGAAGGTCATATGCCCTCGTAATTTTCATTGCTTTCACAGTGTTTTTTTATTTTGGAGTATGGATTCCAAACTTTTTGAGAATCATAGAATAGTGTTTCTAGTGATAATATCAGGCTGTGGAATCATATTACAGGTTGTCGGGAAATGTAAAGTGCAGACTTCGTTACCCAACTTCAGAGGTCTCCACAAGTCCTACGGTACTCGACGAATGCTCAACAAACACCCCAGGAGAAAGCTGAAGGTATGTGCCATAAACATAAGTGATTTTAATATTCTAGGACTAATAATTGATTTTTGGCAAAATTTTTTAGAGAGTCTGTCGGAGCGCGAATATGCCCGCCGGAGCCGCAAGAAAAAGCAAAACAAGCCTGTGGTTAAGGGGTTAAGGAAAGTTCTTGTGACTACAATACACCATCTTATTTTCAAATGCTATGGTGGTGATATAGTGACATGGATGCCACTACAAAGAAATTATTTTCAGTAATGATACCCTACCTGCATCAGTAGCAAGACCATTCTGCCTTTTATTCCTTGCCTTCCACCTGCTTATACAGTAAGGAAGTATGGTAGATTTTATCCTTTTCTCTTACATTAAATAATAAAGAAACCAAAACATGAGTTTATAAATTCTTACAATGCAAAAGCACATACCTGTTACTTTATCTTTTAATCTGTAATATTGTTCTTTATAAACAAACAGCTGTGTCCTATTTACCTGAAAATGCTGATTCGGAAGTTATGAACTCAATGATTTGTTTATGAACCTCTGCATTTTATTAGTCTTTCCAGTCATTTAGACACTAAGGACATTAGACTATGACACAAGCTGGCATTCTCCAAGGAGCTAAGACTCTCGGCAAATTTTCGTGGTTCTTTCTTTTTATTTCATGCACTGATAGTCCTCTGGCTTCTGTTGAATCTTCCACAGATTTCTCTACCCAAATTTTTTTTATGCTTCTGAAAAATTTTTAAATCACAAAAATCTACTTATCTTAATTTGTTTTATTAAAAATTACTGAAACTTAAATTTTTTTCATAATAGTTAAGGATTTTTTGAATTGGTTAAAAAAAAAAAAAAAAAAAAAAGTAGCAATGGTCAAACTGAACCTGAAAAATCTAGGTTCTATAATTTCTGTTTCATGCAAAAGTTTTTCATTTCTAAATGGGTGAGGGTTTAGTACTAGAACAAATGATAATTGTTATATTAATGTTTAAAAAAAGTTTACAAAATTTCCTTTGTTATAATAACTAGCTACTGATAATGTAAAGAGGAAACTTATAGATTCACAGACATACAAAGAACATGAACTGAACTATGGATTCACTGGTATAAGAAGTATTCACCAAGTATGAAAATCTAAATAGCAGTTTCTTTCTTTGTTTAGGCAGTGAGATATTACATTTCCTACAGTATATGCTGCTCTTTCCTTTACAATTAGGTACCTTACATCGAGGTCTTTCGCTGTTCAGCATAACCCTGGGCCAATGCCTAACCCGATCAAAATTTTGTAACTGCAGGATTGGGGATTGGCTTTGTTCCGTGCCCTTTCTGTTTCTTGGCAGCAAAGTGGTAGGTGGTGGCGACCATCATCCACTCACTTGATGTAGTGCTGCCTACTTCTTCCTTAGCCTTTATCATTCTTTTCTGTGCCTACCCTTCTCTCTTCATATTTCTCCCATCTTTTCTGTCACTACTTACTGCTTTTCTTTCCGTTACAGGTGGCTTTACATTGAGTGACAAGCCAAATGGTTTCCTGTAAGCCAGGAAACCATTTACAATGCTGGGTGGTAACCATATAACCAAACCATATGTGCTCCCTACATGTCAAGTGGGTTGGTGGTGGGTTAGTGCCCCTCCCTGTAAAACAAATAACTCAGAGTCAAATGGCCACCCCGTACGGGATTATGGTGTCTGGCAATAGATAGATAGAAGTTCTGTTTCAAGATTGCTAGTGTGTTGTCTTCCCACAATAGGTCTCTGCAGGATGTCTGCCTTGGCAAAACAGAGAATTAACCAATTTCAACTTGAATGACTGCAACTGATGTACGAGGCACTCCCAGCCTCTTAACATCCCTCCTATAGAGAAGCCATGCATTTACCAATGCCATATCAAGGAAATGGAAAACCAGTTTATGGTAATATTTGTGAGACCTAATATGGATTCTGTATATGGCAATCAGTGAGACCATCACATCAACACCTCCTGTTCCCTATTATAAGTTGTGACTATTTTGGGATATGGGACATCGACAACTTCCTTGTTCCTTTTGTCATATCTCCTACAGGTTCCCAGGGGATTAGCAGAAAAGAAGCTTGTGAGAAGAGTTAAACAATGATTGTCAACCCATTTCATAGCATGCAACTCTACACCAGTATAAGTTGTACTCGGTTCTACATGAGATCCCCTTTGCTTCTTCATCATTTCCTTACCTGAAGGCAGAACATTTTATATTCCTTTCAGCCTATTTTGTCTCAGTGTCAACAGAGCAGACCTGCTTTTTTGCTAAATGAGCCATTAGTTTAGGTGAGGTAAACCAACTATCATGGTATAAAAGATGGTTTGCCCTCACAAGAATTGTGTGTCCCAACTGCAGCACTATACTGGAAGAGGCACCCAAGTCTGGTTCTCCTTGACCTGGCTTTATGGCTCCATCATAAACATGAAACTCATAAACAACACCAAGAGTATCGCATAAGGCAAATATCCTGCATCCCCCTTTGTGTGAATTACTAGGGATGTACTGCTTGATGCCGCATGATCCTTTGAAATGTACAATCATCTCATCTATGGAGCACATTTGAGACACTGGAATACTGTACTGCGAAATAAAGATTGCAATTGCTCATTTACAAGATGAACCTTGAAAAGCTCATCTTGATTGGGATCATTCCTATCAGGTGCTTGAAGGTTGTCACTGAAATACAGAGAATTCATTATTTCTTCCCATCGATGCCTACAAAAAAGTTTGGATGTTGAATAGAACTCAAATGAACCATTCCAGTAAAGCCCAGTATCTGACACTTTCATCAAAGATATGAGAAAAAGTTTCTCTAAAAACTGCTCTAGCTCATTTTTATCATCTCAATGGCTTGTTCACATTCTGTTGAGTGGCATATAAATACTCTATGACACAACGAATTCTATAAAAGCATCATCAAAGAAATCTTTGAAATACTCAATTGGCAGATGAAGTGCTTCAGCTTCAGGAATATTGCCAGCCCACTCAGGAACATTTCGATGGGAGCTATCATCTGAGACAATACGCCAAGGTGTTGCATCCTGCCTTTTTGTGTCTCGACTACCCCTTGCTTCACTTTAAGCTTCTTTGTATTGTGACCTCTTCAGCAGGTTCTTCCTCCTTCATCTAGTTATAGCAGGGCCATTTTCATCATCATCACTATATGTAAAACTGTATACAGTAATCCTTCATCCATCCAGACGTATTCATTACCCGGATGCTGAACCTTGGCTCTAAACTATTATCTGAATTTACTCGATATTATCCGGACATAAAAGCCCCAGAGAACTTGCCGGGCAGCCAACATGTTCAAACATTTGGTATCGTGGCTGCTGGGCTCAAGCCGTGAAGGGGAAGAAGTCTGTAACCCATAATCAGAGCTAAAATATCCATCCGTCCCTGTACTGAATGGTCAAAGTTGTGCGCTTGTCCGATCACTCCCAACGAACCTCCAGCACCTGAGTAATACGGTTGTAACCCGCAAGCGGTGTTAAAACGTCCATACACATCCCCACCGAATGCACAACGTTGTGCAGCCACCAGGCTATGTCCTTTTCATCCACCACCACCACTGAACACAGACCACAGCTATAGCGTCCGTCCGCCTCTCTACCGAACATCAAAAGTTCCCCAATTACCATGAGCTGGGTTTTTTCACAGGGCCACTCGGCATATAACAGACCACAAGCCACAAGTAAATGTACGGTAAAACCACCCATCTGCCTGCTGACAGAAGGGGGAGAATCCTGCACACTGCCTCGCTTCTCCCCCTCTCCTGTCCCTCCTCCTTAACCTCCCGGCTCCCCCCCTCACTCCCTCTGTCCTTATCCTCTTCCATGGTGATAACACTGAGTCATGAGTTTTCAAAGTTTTCTGCGAATTATTCGACTACTATTGGTCGTATCAAAATTCCAAAGTGAAACGAGAAAGCTCATGAAATTCTGCATCTAGAAATATGCTTAACTCTTGGAAGGCACTAGCTAAATTTGCACTAGGATGGTGGGAAGAAGGTAAGTTTGATTCCTGAAAACTTTATCATCACTGCATTTCTGTACTTTTATTAAACAGTTTTTAAGATGTGGGGGTGGCCCTAATGAATGAGGGTGAGATTTGGAAGCTTCCGGTGTTGCTGTTTGCTGATGATACAGTATTGTTGAGTGGGGATGAATGGGAGTTGCAAGGTTTGGTGAATGAATCTGGGACAGTGTGTAGGAGGAGGAAGCTGAAAGTTAATGTAAACAAAAGTAAAGTTATGGTGTTTGAGAGGAATGAAGTCACTGAGTGTGCAGTGAGGTTGGATGGTGAGGATATGGAGAATGTGAGTGCATTTAAGTACTTGGGTAGTGTGATGAGTAAGGATGGAACTTTGGGGGATGAAGTACGTGAAAGGGTACAGCAGGGAAGGAAGGTTGTTGGCACACTGAAAGCAGTGATGAGAAATAGGGAGGTGAGTATGGAAGTTAAGAAGTCTCTGCATGATGGTATTGTGATCCCTACCCTGACGTATGGAAGCGAGGCGTGGACCTTGCAAGAGGGGAACAAGTCAAGAGTGAGAGCAGTGGAAATGAGTTACTTGAGAGGAGCATGTGGAGTGACATGGAGGGACAGGTTGACGAATGAAGAAGTGAAGGAACGTTGTGGGGTAGATGTGGATGTGGTTGAAAAGATTAGGAGAAATACACTAAGGTGGTTTGGACATGTGGAGAGGATGGAGAGTGAAAGACTAAGAGGGTGTATGTGGGTGAGGTGGAGGGAGAGGGAGGGGTAGACCGAGGATGAGGTGGAGGGATGGAGTTGAGAGGTATATGAGGGAGGGGGGGGTGAGTTGGGGGGAGGGGAGTCAAATGGTGGGTGACAGAGTGACTTGGAGGCGTTTTGTCTGCGGCCACCCTTTGCGGGATTAGGGCGTCGGGCTATAGATAGATAGATAGATAGATAGATAGAAGTTTTTATTATCTTACAGTATAAACACCAGCAAAGATGATGGTATACCATTTATACCAATATAACTAATTTCCGGTGCCATATTTGGCCATGGAATTTTCTTTGAGCCCCGGGAGCATCACTCATCACAGATAGCCATTTTCAAACCATCTTCAGGTTTTTTTTAGATCTTCGTTATTTATGCATTGTTATCGAGATGTTTAGCATTACTATGGATATTCCTATGCGTGTTTCGATGTCTAAATACGCCAGATTGACCTCAAAACAGTGCCAAAATTAGGAGGGCTACTGTACATACAGGAGTGTATAAGCTGGGTGCGTGCGTGTGTGTGTGTGTGTGTGTGTGTGTGTGTGTGTGTGTGTGTGTGTGTGTTTTTCTTGGAGTTTAGCATTACTTTGGATATTCCAATGTGTGTTTTGATGTCTAAATATGCCAGACTGATCTGAAAACAGTGCCAAAATTAGGAGGGCTACTGTACACACAATAGCACATAGGACGGGTGTTTTTTGGTTTTCAATGTTTTTTTTTTCCCCCATGATTTTCTTAGCGTTGTAATTTTTTTTGGATAATCCTGTGTAGTTTGTGATGTCAAAATACGGCAGAATGACCTGAAAACAGTGCCAAAATTTGGAGGGGTATTGTACATACAGTGGTGTATAGTTTTTTTTTTTTTCTTTTGGTTTTCAGTGTTTTTTCTGCATGGTTTTCTTGGTGTTTAGCATTACTTTGGGTATTCCTTTGTGTGTTTTGATGTCTAAATATGCCTGAATGACTGGAAAACATTGCCAAATTAATCATAGGTTCCGTACAAATAGGTTAGGTATAGGTAGGGTCTGGGTAGGCTAGGGGAATAATGTTCATTATCTGGGTGTTGCCACTACCTGTATATACAAGTGAAATACAGGTACACTCGCTCCAGAAAGTATCGGTGCAGAATATGTGTTAAATATTATGACACACGGAACAAAGGAAACTGGTAATTGCGGTTCTGTCCTCCCCCATGCAGGCATCCCAGATGATAGATGACTGCTATATCAGATACCTCTTGTATCCTTCATAATGTTTAGGAAATGGCCGTAAATGTTATAACATATACGGGTATTAATGGGCTATCACTGCCATATGGTCGAATCATTCCGGATGGCATCAGACCTACAGTGCACCGATACTTTCTGGAGCGAGTGTACAATATATATACGTTCATGAGCTACCATTTTTTAATGAATATTTTCATCACATCACCCGTGTTACATGAATAGTCTACGCTAATCGCTAAGAAAAACATTACTAAAAAGAGGTACATAGCATGCTTTATCATCTTTATTGTTATCCATGCTGTCTCTTGCGGAAGCACCTCACCAGGCATTCACTAATAAATATATACTGGTACAGTATATATTTTTTTCAGTATTTAGTTATTCGATCTTTCTTACCAAAATTAATTACAATGATGCCCTCAGATTGCTCATCATCAGGTATGATGTCCTCTTCATCGATGAAAGCAGTGTCTGAATGACAACTGCCACCATAAAATCGTGATGGTTCTTCCATACTTGAAGAAAATAATCATTCAAGGTCATTTGGACCACTGGGACATTCTAGAACCTTTAGGAAAACACATCTTTATGACTATCAATAATAAGTTTTTACTCAAAAACATTATAAACATTCTATACACCCTAAAAAACATTTAAGAAATTCTTCATATCACTGGCTTACCCGTAATTGACATAAAATACCCTTTGAAGACAGAAAACACAATGATGATGAGATTGCACTATGATGCCATGTAAATGCTGGCATTTCCCAACAAACAAGAAAATGTTATTTTTTCAAGTAAGAAATGGATTCTGATACGGTAAAGTATTGTACCAGTGGTCTACTTTGTGGTTAGTTTTGTTTTTGAAGGCTCCAACATGCTTGCATGTGTCGGCCTTGGTCACTTAATGGCGGCTCTCCATGCAGCTCATCTCTGGCAGCCTTCCTGTTCAGTCCCTTATCCCTGAGGTCACACTTAATGACCTCGTCCCAGGTCTTTTTTCGTCTACCCCTCGCAACCCCACCCCTAATATTAATGCTTCTCACTTTTTCCATCAAATTATCATCCCCCATCCTCTCCACATGCCCAAACTACCTCAATCTACCTCTCCTTATCACAACACCAATACTCTCCAGTCCCATCTTACCTCTCAACTCTTCCATCATAAACCTAGCCTCCCCAGGCTTTGCACTCAGGGACACACTGCACATCCACCTAATCATTGTCATTTCTGTACGTTTGAACCTGCGAATATCCTTTTCCATTCCTGTCCAGGTCTCGCTACCATACATCATTACACTCCTAACACATGCTGTATATAAAGATCCCTTAGCACGCAGGGAGAGCCCTCTCAATGTCAGGAGAGGCAACAGCTCCCTGAACTTCTTCCAACCAATCTCCCTAGCCATAGAGCTAGCTTCAGCCCCGCCTCCAGTACATAACATGCCTCCCAAATAACAAAACTCTTCCGTACACTAAAAGACTCATCAGCAACTTTAATCCTTTCACACCTGACATCACCTGCTCTCCCTGACACACCACAAACATAAACATGGTTACGTTTGAATTTCTTCCTGTACAATGCCTTTATCTGAAATGGTCAATAATCGTTCCAGGGGTTGCTATAGGGTTGGAAAACTGGATAAATGCAGTGTAATAACTGCATGTCTTTGAGTAAAAGTTGTCTCCTTTCATGCTTATTAATCGAACCATTTAAAATAGCCTACTAACTTACGCTGCTTTCCCACTATCTGACGTCGTCCATAGATACAACAGAAACAGAATAAATGACTTTAAATTATTCCCTAGTACAGTACTGTAAAGCAAACTGTTCACAGATAATAATGACTGATTGTAATTGTTTATTGACGTTCTTTTCTTTTCTGGCTCATGTTACTAAAAAATTATTTGTTTGTTACCATACTAGATTTAAACTCCACAAATTATTCCTGACTGTCCCTGGGCGACAGTTCTGAATTTTCTATGTCTCGTAAAGGATTTCCTATTATTGAAACGAACAAATAGCTTCCTGCAATTTTGAAATATACTGGTACTCTAGCACTAACTTATTGTCTTCTGTAACAATTTTACATAACAGGCTTCACCTTGTAAAGATATAAGAAAGAATATGTGCAATATCACTGATGGAAATCTTATTGGATACTTTGCCATCACTTCTTAGGCCGACTGTACTGAAGTTATTTTGGATGAGGCAGGTAAAACAGCCACTAGTATTGTGGTTACTGAGTCTTGAGATGGTTTATACTGGATTAAATAATAAATGACTGCCTAAAAACTGATGCTGAATTATGGGTTTGGTGCTGCCTCAAAGCTTCATAAAACTAACAGTAACTCACCTTCCTTTTTCAAGGACTCCACCACTTCACTCAACACAGGCCATGTTTTCCAGGAAGACTTCTGAAACAATAAGTTTGGTATTAACCCAAGAATGGCAACTTGTGTCACAAATGCCCAACAGGCAACAACTTATATTAAGATCGAGACTGAGAGAGGTGTTGAGAAACTTGAGAGAGATAAAGCAGCCTGGATGCATTTATGTCATGGCCATCCCTGGTTCAGTGGCTTCCTGGAAGGTTTAAGGCACTGGAGAAGATGATGATAATGAAATCTGTAGACTCAAAGCCCACAGTTTTTGCCAACTACTGGAGGGGAAGTCAAAACCCAAATTCCGTAACACCGTGGTAACTGGACACATTGCCCCTCTCCACCTCCATGAATATGAAGTTCAGTTGGTTGGAGAAGCCAAAATGGCTCAGAAAACTTATACTGCACTTTCTCTAATCACTCATAATCATAAATATAACAAACCCTACACTGTGATGTTGATCATCCTGCTGAAGCATCTTAATCACTACCTCACCATGCATCCATTCTGTTATATGGTTACCAGCCAAAGTAGTTTCCAAATTGCCATTTATATACAGTACAAACTCTCTGGGTGGTAGGTGGTGGTGACAATCATCCACTCACTTCATGCAGTGTTGCCTAGTTCCTCCTGCACATTCATCATTCTATCTCTGTGTCTGCCCTACTCAATGCCTAGTTCTCCTTTTCCTTTCACTTTTTATTACTCTTCTTTCCACTTCAGGCAGTTCTACACTGAATGACAGACTTAATGAGTTCCTGTTTCACCCCAGTATCTGGTAACCATATAACCTGATAAGGGGGTGATGTGGAGTCTGCTATGGTGCCCCTGCTAACTAGGTGGAGCAACACAGATGTGGCATCCACCCAAGAACCAAACCCCCACACTTTTTGCCATAACTCACCGTCGTGGGGCACTGTCAACCACAAGGGTGCATTGTTCACAAAACAGGGTGGCCCTGCAGGGATAATTGCTTGCCTGCAGTTAGTGGGTTTGCTTGGCCATCCAGACTGGGGCTGAACGACAACAAAAAACTCTAATCCAAAAGCTGTTTCCAATAACCTCCACTTTCCTATACATTCTTTCAAGCATTTACAGGTAGCTGAAAGCACCTGGTTTGAAATAATCATTGCACACTTGAAAAGTTTTTTCTGTGGACATCCATCATTCATCATCCAATCCTACATTGCCCCATGAGGAGCGTAGGAGCCCGGGGCTAGGCAGTTGGTCCCGACATTTAAGGCGAGACTGACCAGCCTCACTCATCCCTAAGTGGCATTACATGAGCAATCAACCCCAACCACCCCTTGGAAAAAAATAAAAAATAAAATAAAAAAATAAAAACAAGCTACATGTACTTCTACATATTTACTGTTAGAGATACTTCAATATACAGCATGTCCTTATTTTATGATTAATATGCATCTGAAAAAATCCTCGCATAATGATTTATCATATATCATCAAATACAACAAGTGTTCAATGGGGAATTGAGGAGACAAGTTTGGCCAAGGGCCACCCACCCAACAAAGTCTAAAAACATGTATCCAACCTGCCTGAACTAGTAGTTACTTTACTCTTCACTTGCTGCTTACTGCCAAATATGTCTAAAAACCTTGTCCTTCTGCCTATGGGTGACTTTACACTCCCTCTTCTGTCTTTCCTTCATTCTTTCCTCTTCCTTCTGCCTATGGGTGACTTTACACTCCCTCTTCTGTCTTTCTTTCCTTCATTCTTTCCTCTTCCTTCTGCCTGTGGGTGACTCTACACTGAGTGACAAGCCAAATGGTTTCCTGTACACAAGGAAACCATTTACTACGCTGGGTGGTAATCTCACAACCAAATTTTGGTGCCTGGTGGTTTAGTGGGTAAATATTGCACTCCAATTGGATTGAGCCAGTTAAGGTTTATATCCAAAGGATGGTTGGGGTTTATTGCTCACGTAATGCCACTCAGGGATGAGTGAGGACTCTCATGTTAAATGTCAGGACCAACTGCCTCGCCCCGGGCTCCTAAGCTCCTCATGGGGCAATGTAGGATTGGATGATGGATGGATGGATGAGCTTCTAACTGACCTAAATTGGTACAGTGGTTGTTCCACTTCACTTGATACCTCAACTCCAATACTTCACCACTATTCCACCACTGACACTAACACACCCACTAGTGACTGAGTTCAACGGCCATCTTGGAATAAGCATATAGCTGTAAGCTTCCACGCTGGCAATTGTATAGGTGAAAAGAGTGACCATACATCTACCATTGAGGCGTTATATGGGACAGTAATGATCAAATGAGGGAAAATAAGATCATATACAGTATTAAAAAAAAAATAAAATAAAAATAAAAATAAACCTAACTAACTTTTTAGCCACCGTACAAGCGATTCAGTGTACAATCAATTCATCATAAAACAAAGGTCTGCAGAAGTTATTACACAATTTTCTCATTAGTTATCATTACAGTAAACTCTCAATACAGCCAACTCACTTTCTGCAAACTTCAGATACAGCGACCCGCCCTTTCCAGAGTGAACTTCTGCCGGATATAGCGACCTTTGTTCGCTGTATCCGGCGTTAGTTCATATATCAGCCAATTTTCCCGTGAATCACCACTGTGGGAGCGACTGCCAGCCCACACGATGAGTCACGTAGGCTAGGTAGCCCACGTGCCTCACCCCTTTCCAAGCTGCCACAATACTTCTTGCACTCACTTTGCTCACCTTTATTTTTGTACAGGGGTACAAACACTGCCTTTTTCCACTCTGCTGGCACAGTTTCACTCATCCATGCCTTCTTACATACCTCCAACAAGCACTCATTCTGCTCTGTCCACTAAACTTATATCTTCAGACATCTCATCAACTTCATCCGCTTTCCCATTTTTCAGCCGTTTCACAGCACTGTTCACCTCTGTGAGTGTCACATTTCCTGGGACTGCAATCCTTCTCTGTACATCCCCAAAACCAATCATGTTAACAATCACTTTGCTCTCTCTATGCCCATTCATCCGACGTTCAAAATATTCTTGCCATCTGGTCCTAACTTCATCCCCAGGGGTTAATAATCTACCACTTAAAGCCTTCAAACTTTCACAATTCTTTCCACTGTCACTTCTACATTTCTGCACCTCTTGCCAGAATAACTTCCAATTTTCAGAGTAATTTGCATTCATTTTTCTTCCTAGATCACCATTTACCTCCTCCTTCCTCTTCTAGTCTCTTTCTGTGTTTCTTGCTCTCAACATATTCAGTTCTCCTTTCAACTAACCCTTGTGCTGTATCCACTCTAGCCACTTCTTCCTCTTTTCCTCCACTGCTCTCTTAACCTCCTCATCCCACCATGCTGCATCTTTCTTCTTTGTTGTTACTCTTGCCACACAACACACTGCTTTAGCATTCCTAACCAAGCAATCCCTACATACATTCCATAGGCTGTCCAGATTCATTTCATTCCAATTCACTGATTCTAACTCCTCCCCTACTTTGGCCCTATATTCATCTGCCATTTCTTTGATCCTCAGCTTCTCAACTTTCAGTCTCCCTCCCTGACAGTTCTTCTCTCTCTTGGTCCACCTCATTTTCAGCCTGATCTAGCATACAAGAAACATATGATCTGACAGATCTCCACATCGTCCTCTCACTGCCCTCATATCAGCAACACTACCCAGCAGCGACCTCTCTACGAGCACATAATCAATCAGGCTCCTTTCAACAAGATCTCAGTTCCCTTTATACCATGAATATTTATGTGCATCTTAGTGTTTAAAATAAGAATTACAAACGCACAACTTCCTTTCCTGACACATGTTCCTCAGCTGCTTTCAATTATCATTCTCTCCTGGTACTCCATTAATACCCAATTTATCATTCACAGGACCAGTGCCCACTCTCCCATTCATATTGCCCATTACAATCAATTTATAACTCCTAGGCATTGCTCCTTCTACTTAATCAACCTCATCCCAAAACCTGTCACTCTCTGTCTCACTCCTGTCCTCACAGTGCATATGCTACAATCACTGCCACTTTCACCTTCTCAAATTTGAACTTGGCATACATACATCTCGAGCTGACACATTTGAAATCCTAGGAAAGTACAAAGAGAAATAAAGTAAACATGAGTACTGTATACTGTACATGATCAAACATAAATGAAAGTTACTAGACAATAAGAAATGATACTCTAATGCTGTGTTCTCCTTTGGATGCACAAATATGCACTGTACACATGATCTATAAAATTACTAACCTCCAATGACTGGTGTTGTAATGATGTGTTCTCCTCAGAAGGACAATCAACAAACACTGGCTCTGGCTTGAAAACAACTTCTTCAAAATTCCAGTCTGCCTCATGTGTGTCCATGACTGCAAAAACAAATACATTAGTACTCGTACACTCACATGCTGGCCAGTGTTTTTCATTTATCATCATCTCACTCAAGTACCTTATACTTAATAGGAGTCAGAATATGGTAGACCCATCATCCACTCACTCAATGTAATGGTGCCTTCAGGTTACTGTGTGACAAGTCATATGGTTTACTGTAATCTAGCAAACTATATACTATAATGAGTGGTAATTATATAACCAAAAGATGCCTGAAGATCTAATGGGTAAATGAGCTCTAACCAAATGGGTCTAGGTTCCTGGGGTGGCTGGGGCTTATTGATCTCATGATGTCCCTCAGGGGCAAGTGAGAATGGTCACCCTTACCTTAAATGTCAGAACTGGGATGCCTAGCCTTTAATACCTACATTCTTGATGCAGCAACAATGAAGTGGATAATGAATGAATGAATGGAAATATACTCGGCAAAGCACTGGCCTCTCTGGTGATATCAACTGGAGTAGAAACAAAGAATAATATATCCTCTCTCCTGTGCCATTGGAGGTACAGTAATTAAGAGTCTTCCAGTGCCACTAGCATAAGTGACAAATCCACAGCTGTAAACCATAGGCATTAACATGCACAACTGTCGCCACATACAACTGACCTACCAAAGGTGTATGATACAGATACCACACCACTGATAAAAATTATAAACTCATTCCTGCTGTAATTTACAACTATTCTAATTTATAACTTGTGGGTCATTGGGAAAGTTATTTGCAGGTCAGTGACGCAGGATGAGAATATACTATCTACCTCTGATGCACCAGGTATATGTGGCCAAAATGTACACAGACCCCTTCCCCTACCTCTCTAAACACAATGCTGAGACAATTATGTCACTGGCTGGACTTTATTCCTCTCTAAAAAGAGCCGAGTGTGAAGGAAGTGGTAAGAATGCTAGTTACTCGGCCCTTCCACTATGAACTATTTTATCAATGACTGAGCATGAAAGTAGTCATGTGATCTAATACAGGATGCTGTAGTTACGTGTGTGCCAATGACCAACCTGGAAACAAGTTGAATGGGAGATTTTTGCTCCCTCTGAGAGCCTCCCCTGCTCCTAATTCCCCCCCCCCCCAAGAACACTTATTTTTAGTTTGATCTACAATACAATCCCAGTTAACAAGGAAGCTTGGGGAATTTACCTTCCTGGTTACCAATTTTTCCTGGATGTCTGATATATATTCTTATGCATAGGCTATATCGTTGTACTATAAACAATATCACTCACATCCAGGGCCACATTAACATTTTCCATTTGAAATAACCCCTTCACCACACCTCACCAACATGACACACAACTGAGTGTCTTGCAGTAATGCAAAATGCATACAGTAAGTCCATCTGGTTAAATATTATTCATTATTTTACAAATCAAACTGGAAAAAGTAAACTAAAGTAATAAACTTTTAGCATCTATTGGTGAACTGATGATTTGTTCAGAAATGTTATTTGGTAGAATTATCATGACTCCCTTGATCACAGTTGTGAGCACTTTAGCTGTTTTGCAGATAATCATCACCATCATCTCACCCAGTGTTGCCCCATGAGGAGCGTATGAGCACGGGGCCAGGCAAGTTGGTCCTGACATTTAAATTGAGTGACCAGCCTCGTTCATCCCTGCGTGGCATTACATGAGCAATAAACCCCAACCACCCCTTGGATATAAACCTGCACAAGCTCAATCTGGCTGGAGCACCTTAATTACCCACTAAAAAAACAAATGCCATAATCTGGTTATATGGTTACCACCAAGCATAGTAGGTCGTTTCCTGTACCATTTGGCTTGTCGCTCAGTGTAGTCATCCGTAGACAGAAGGAAGAGGAAAGACTTAAGGAAAGACAGACGAGGAGGGAAGGAATGAACGAAGGAAGAGAGGAATGGGCAGTCACCCAAGAGCAGCACTACATCGAGTGAGTGGATGACAAGCACCCCCACCCACCATTAAGATAATACTGGTATGGGGCACAAGGGCTTAAGAGTAAATGCAGATAAAACAAAAGTGATGATATCTAGGGTTGGTGGCAGTACTGTCAAAGAGGAGGAAGAGTGGCTTTGTGCAATTTGCCACAAAGGCGTGGTGAGTATTTCCATCCTGTGCAGTGTTTGTGATAAGTGGGTGGATAAGAAATGTGGTGGTATTAGAGGTAGACTGCGAGAAAATGTTGATTTTATGTGTGTGATGTGTCGGGGAGAGCAGGTGGAGATTGTCAGGCATGAAAGGATTAAAGTTGCTGATGAGTCTCTTGAGTGTGCGGAAAAGTTTTGTTATTTGGGAGACGCGCTGGAGGTGGGACTGGAGCTAGCTCTGTGGCTAGGGTGAGGAATGGTCGGACGAAGTTCAGGGAGCTGTCGCCTCTCCTGACATTGAGAGGGCTCTCCCTACATGCTATGGGATCTCTGTATGCAGCATGTGTTAGGAGTGTAATGCTCTATGGTGGTGAGACCTGGGCAGTAAAGAGAGAGATTATTGGCAGGCTCAAACATACAGAAACAACAATGATTAGATGGAAGAGCAGTGCATCCCTCAGTGCAAGGCCTGGGGGGGCTAGGTTTATGATGGACAAGTTGAGAGGTAGGATGGGACTGGAGTGTATTGGTGCTGTGATGAAAAGAGGTAGATTGAAGTGGTTTGGGCATGTGGAGAGGATGGGGGATGTTAACTGGGTGCAGAAAATGAGAATTGTTAATATTAGGGGTGGAGATACTGAGGGTGACTAAATTAGAGGAGGGAAAAGAGCTGGGAAGGGGATTACCTAGGAAATATTCTTGATATAAAATGCCTTAACTTTACATTGCCCGACTTCACCCAGTCTCACATGACACCTGACTATCCCATGCAAGGGTATGCATTCAAAGCAGAACACTATCTATCTATCTACTGCCAGAGGACTTAATCCCTTATATGGGATGGCCACAAACAAATTGCCTCCACATCACCCTGTCCCCTGCCATTTCAATGCCCCATTCCCAACTCACACCCCCCTCCCTCATATACCTCTCCACTCCATCCCTCCATCCCATCCTTGGCCTTCACCTCCCTCTCTCCCCCTCCACATCACTCACATTCACTCTCCTCATCAGTGTCTCACTCTCCATTCTCTCCACATGGCCAAACCACCTCAGTGTGTTTCTCCTAACACTTCCTATCATATCCACATCCACACCACAATGTTCCTTCACATCCTTATTTGTCAGTCTGTCTCTCCATGTGACTCCACAGGCTCCTCTCAAATAACTCATTTCCACTGCTCTCACTCTTGACTTGTGTCCCTCCAACAACGTCCATGCTTCACTTCCATACGTTAGAATTAGTATCACAATACTGTCATGTAGTAACTTTTTCACTTCCATGCTCACTTCCCTGATTCTTATCACTGCCTTCAAGTAACCAGCAACCTTTCTTCCCTGTTGCACCCTTTGAAACACTTCAACCTCCAAACTTCCATCATTACTCATCACACTACTCAAGTACTTAAACGTACTCCATCCATCCATCCATCATCCAATCCTACGTTCACATTTTCCATATCCTCATCATCCAACCTCCCTATACATTTACTGACTTCACCTCTCTCGAAGATCATAACTTTACTCTCCCCTACATTCACCTTTAGATTCCGTTTCTTACTCTCCCAAACTCATCCACCAAGCCTTGCAGCTCCCCTTCGTCTTAACTTAACAACACAGTATCATCTGCAAACAACAGTACAGGGAGTTTCCAAATACAGCCCTCTCTCATTAGGAGCACTCCAACATCCACTGCCCTACCTTGCATCTCTTTTATAACCCCATCCATATACAGGTTAAACAACCATGGAGACATGACACATCCCTGTTTCAACCCAACCTTCAAATAGAAAAACTCACCCAGTTCACTATCCACACGTACTGCAGTCTTAGCACCATCATATATACTCTTCACAGCATTCAATAACTTCCCATCTACTCCATATATTCTTAACACTTTCCACAATCCTTGTCTATCCACCCAGTCATATGCTTTCTCCAAATCCATGAAGGCCGCAAACAACTTCTTTCCCTTCTCTAGACACTTTTCCACCAACGATCTAAGAATGAATATCTGATCTACACAACCTCTTCCCTTCCTAAAGCCTCCCCATTCTTCTCCAACTAATTCCTGTTTTTTCCCTAACTCTGTCAATATGTATCCTACCATAGATCTAAGAAAGAACATCTGATCTACACAACCTCTTCCCTTCCTTAAACCTCCCTATTCTTCTCCAACTAATTCCCGTTTTTTTCCTAACTCTGTCAATATGTATCCTACCGTATATTCTTCCTATTACACTAAGAAGACAAATGCCCCTATGATTACCACACACTTCTTTTTCCCCTTTCCCTTTGTACCATCCATCCATCAATCAGCCAACCCTACATCGCCCCATGAGGAGCGTAGGAGCTCGGAGCTAAGCAATTGGTCTCGACATTTAAGATGAGAGTGGCCAGCCTCACTCATCCCTAAGCGGCACTACATTAGCAATCAACCCCAACCATCCCTTGGATATAAACCTTCAACGGCTCAATCTGACTGGAGTGCAACAATTACCCACTAAACCACCAGGTGCCAAAATTTGGCTATATGGTTACCACCCAGTGTAGTAAATGGTTTCCTGGTGTACAGGAAACCATTTGGCTTGTCACTCAGTGTAGGGTCACCCACAGGCAAAAGGAAAAGGAAAGAATGAAGGAGAGAAAGACAGAAGAGGGAGTGTAAAGTCACCCGTAGGCAGAAGTACTGTACAAGGAAAGAATGAAGGAAAGAAAGACAGAAAAGGATGGAAGGAAAGAAAGGAAAGACACCCGAGAGCAGCACTACATCGAGTGAGTGGATTGTGAGCTTTCACTAGGCTTATTTTGACCACTTTTCAGGTCTATTCATAAAAAAAGGAAGAAAAAAAAAAAAAGTTGAAAATGTCCAACATTCTAGGTAACTCTGACCCTCAGACCCTCGGGAATCTTGGCACAAAGGTCGACAATGGTTCTGACATTGAACGAGTTAAGATGTAACATCACAAATTACATGTACAGTATACAGTACCCAGGATTCTTACAACTATTATAACCACTGTTTCACCCCAGAACATATAAATAAACTGTCTCTGTGATACACATTTGCTAAGCGTTGATCATTTGGTTGTCCAGCAGAACAAAAACTCAATGTCATCTAATATACACCACCATAATTCTACTCATAAATGTTTCTAGCATTTCCAGTTACAGTACTTCTATCTATCTATCTACTGCCAGACGCTTCAATCCCGTTTGGGGTGGCCACAAACAAATCGCCTCCAAGTCGTCCTGTCCCCTGCCATTTCACTGCCCTGCTCCCAACTCACACCCCCCTCTCTCATATACCTCTCCACCCCATCTCTCCATCTCATCCTCGGCCTCCCCCTCCCTCTTTCCCCCTCCACCTCACTCACATACACTCTCTTCGTCAGTCTTTCACCCTCCATCCTCTCCACATGGCCAAACCACCTCAGTGTGTTCCTCATAACGCTTCCTATCACATCCACATCAACACCACAACGCTCCTTTATATCCTCATTCGTCAGCCTGTCTCTCCATGTGACTCCACAGGCTCCTCTTAAATAACTCATTTCCACGGCTCTCACTCTTGACTTGTGTCCTTCCAACAACGTCCAAGCTTCACTTCCGTACGTTAGAGTTGGTATCACAATACTGTCATGTAGTAACTTTTTCACTTCCATGCTCACTTCCCTGTTTCTTATCACTGCTTTCAAAGAACCAGCAACCTTTCTTCCCTGCTGTACCCTTTCAAGCACTTCACCCTCTAAACCTCCATCCTTACTCATCACACTACCCAAGTACAGTATTTAAACATACTCACATTTTCCAATTCCTCACCATCCAACCTCGCTGTACATTCACTGACTTCACCTCTCTCAAAGACCATCACTTTACTCTTCCCTACATTCACCTTTAGATTCCGTTTCTTACACACTCTCTCAAACTCATCCACCAAGCCTTGCAGCTCCCCTTCGTCTTCACTCAACAACACAGTATCATCTGCAAACAACAGTACAGGGAGTTTCCAAACACTATCCTCTCTCACCAGGGCCACTCCAACATCCACTACCCTACCTTGTACCTCTTTTATTACCCCATCCATGTACTTTTTGAATCTTTAATCCAGGGATGTGGAGCTAGTGATAATATTTCCTGACTAGAACTCCAACTCTGATTCCAGAAATTTTACAAGTACGACTCTGACTCAGCATATACTGTAATGATAATACAGCATATGGACATGACGCAGGCAAATGAATAATATGAATTTTGATAGATGCAATTCTTAAAATCTTCCTTTAAAATTCTCTACTTACAGCACTTGCATAATAACAAATAAACCATTATACATGGTTGTAAAATAAACTGAATAATGTATTGAAAAGATATAACCGATACAATTTCAGAACCAAAACACTTTGAGTCAGAGTTGTGGGAATTTTACCAACGACGGCCAAAAACAGACAACTCCACGACTCCACCTCCCACTCCACAACCCTGCTTTAATCAACATGTCAATCTATCCCAGCCCTTTAACAACTTTTTATTTTCCTTCAAAGTCTATCTCAGTCCCTTCATTACTTACAGTACTCTTTACATTCCTTCAAATTCTATTCTACTACAGCACAGCCTATAATTTTCCTTTCAACCTCTGCTTTTACATATTTTAACTTACTCTCCTCTTCCTGTTTAATGATGACCTCATCGATACTGGACTCCTCTTTCACTTTGGGTGGAGGTGAATCTGGCACACCCTGAGAACAAAATTAATATAATTGTAACTGTTATATTATTTACAGTACTTTCACAAGGATGGTTAAAGAAAAAAGAAATAAAATATCTGCAAGCTCAGCTTCCTTAACTCCTGCCAGGTTCATTCTTGTATATGAGGCATACAGAGCAGCACATGCAGACCTTCACTGTACTACATATGAGGTCTGCAGCTCAGCAAGGGTTAAGAATTGTGATGGAAAGCAGTGGCATAGTAATGGGGGGGGGGGCAGTCTGCCCTGGGTGACAGCCATAGGGGGGGTGCCATTTGGATGAATGGTAACTTTTTCATTTCACTGCTGCAAGGTTTTTAGTATTTCTATCACAAACTAGACCTAGTGTAAATGATTCTATGCTGCTTAATTTTCATTACCCCTGAATTCTGAAACTACGATAATACTATTACAGTGAATTTTCATCAGTGCCAGTATATAATTCATCTCCGGGTACATTAAGTGTGACCTTAGGGTTAAGGGACTGAACAGGGAGGCTGCAATGGATCGTGCAGCGTGGAGAGCTGCCATTAGGTGACCAAGGTCGACACATGCAAGCATGTTGGAGCCTTTAAAAACGAAACGACGAAACGAAATGAAACGTACAAGGTGTCAGTGGACAAGTCTGCCGTGGGTGCCAAATACTCCAGTTATGACCCTGATGGAAAGGCATTTCCACAATTTTATACGTGACAGATTTTTGTTGCCTAACTGATCATGAAGCAGTGCTTGTTGGTCTCCCAAGTACAGTTTAGTAATTTTAACCACTTCAGTGGGGTAGAACCTCCTCGACTGTATCTTGGTGATAAAAGATGATTTTATTTAGTTAAGGAGAGACTTTTCAAACTGGATGGGATAATTCAAGTTTTTTTTTTTTTTAAGTGTGAAAAGCCATTTCTAAGTTAAATAATTTTAGTTAAATAATACAATTAGGAAATGACAAATAATAGTGACCTCTTTGGGCTGATCAGGTCAATGGATATGTGAGGTAATAAAGGAAAATTGGGGGAGATTTACAGTTCACCTGAAAGACAAAGTGGGAAACACCTAGCTTATATTAATACCTGTCACCTAAATAAGATGACCATTAGCCTGTATAGTATTACCCTATCAATACTTATCATCACCATCATCATCTGGACCTCCTTTCCCACCCTAGGGCAGGGTGAAGAGTAGCAACATCCAGACAGCCCAAGTCTGCCCAATCCAATGGGCCACGCTTCCATTCACTCACCATTCAAGCCCCCGGAATCACGACTCTATCTGATATGATAAACGTATCCAACAGAGTCAGTTTGGATGCCGTCATGTTAAAATGGGGTCCCAAATTCCTGATCATGCGCTTCTCCTCACAATATTCATCCAGCCAGCTTGATCAATACCAACACCTACTGAAACTACGGTTCACGTGAACTTTTAAATTTCCTTCAATCAATACAGTACCTGTATGTTTGGACCAAACATTGATGACTGTACAGTAACTACCACGCACTGAAACTTGGAGAAACAGATGAAGACCAACAATTGCTATTTCTAAATATATGACTCACTGACTCAAGCCTCCAGAGAGGTTTTATGCTCATGTAATGCCAATTAGAGGAGTAGGTTGGTCACCTGACCTTGAATTCACATCCGTTCATCATTCAATCCTACACTGCCCCACGAGGGGCATAGGAGCCCGGAACTAGGCAGTTGCTCCCAACATTTAAGATGAGAGTGACCAGCCTCACTCATCCCTGAGTTGGGATTACATGAGCAGTAAACCCCAACCACCCCTTAGATATAAACCTTCACCAGCTCAATCTGACGGGAGCACAATAATTAACCACTAAACCACCAGATGCCAAAATTTGGTTGTATGGTTAACACCCAGCATAGTAAATGGTTTCCTGGTGGATAGGAAACCATTTGGCTTGTCACTCAGTGTAGAGTCACCCACAGGCAGAAGGAAGAGGAAAGAATGAAGGAAAGAAAGACAGAAGAGTGAGTGTAAAGTCACCTGTAGGCAGAAGGACGAGGAAAGAATGAAGGAAAGTACGACAGAAGAGGATGGAAGGAAAGAAGGATGGAGGAGAGGAAAGGGCAAACACCCGACAGAAGCACTACATCGAGTGAGTGGATAGTGAGCGCCCCACCTACCACACAGGATATGACAAAACGGATGGTTAATCGCAGTCTTGAGGTGCACAAAATAAATCAAACAGTCTCATCAAACAACATAAAATTGTTTTTATTCATTTCAGGGTACGTGTACACTCTCTAGTGGTGGAGTGCGAGGAGTTGTGGCTGCCTGCTCTGGCGTATGCTGTTGTGGACAGGGCATACTGACAGATCATGATATCCAACACTGCCCGTTATCATAACACATTAGAAATAAAGTTATTTTTATCATCCAAGATATTTTCTCTGTCAGATTTTCAAAGCAGGAAGTGTGTAATATTTACATGACTTTATCTTTGTATCATAATTCTGTGTTGTGTGAAATTTTGTATGCATGCATATTTTGCTGCCTGTTTTACCTGCCTTCAGTGCTATTTTTCTGTTTGTATAATAACAATACAATAATGTAAATGCTAGCTTGAAGTTTGTAATATTATTGCCATTAAGTCTGTAATCTCATATTAGCATATAGCTCATGTTTTCACATTCTAAATTCTGGACGTACTGTACTTTGCTTTTACTCTTTCTAAACCATTAACATGATTTTTTTTTTTTCTTATTGGGGTGTTTTTTTCTTGATGTTAGTACTGTTTCTTTTACAGATGCCTCAATTTTTAATGCCCTTGAAATGCATTACTTTTTGTGTATTCTGATAACATACTAAAGGTTCATGATATAAGTTTCATTCTTGAGGTTTATTAATTTTTGACATTAACCCCTTCTTTACCGAATTTCTGAAATGTGTATCCCTGTACTCAAGATGAAATTAGGGCAGCGGAACCGAATACGATCGTGAGTACTAGGGTACTCACGATCATTATAGGGACCTATTAGGCTTCCTCTTCCTCGGTTTGGGTGCTTTGTGATCCCATGTGCGATGACATATGGCAACTCTGTCTCTGATGCTGCACTCCCCTGCCATGGGGCATAGTTTTATGAAAATGACCCCGATATGCTGTGTAGGTCATTGTACCCTACATATTTTGAATTTGGTGTATATAATGCCCTATAACACATGATATAACATAACCAGACAATGCTTCTTGGTAAGGGGACTCTCGCTAGCTTAGCAACAGTGGTACCGCGGGAAAGTGTGTGGGAGCATGCCGTAGTGTTTTTCAAGCAGCCGCATGTGTCAGTGCCTTTGGATTTACTTCAGTGCCATGGCATCCTCCGACAATGAATCTGACTTGGATGGTGACTTAGAAGTGTCTGACAATAACGAAACACAATCTGATACAACTGTGACCGACTCTGATGAGGAGTACATGCCTGAGAATGACAGTGAAGTGAGTGATAGTAGTGTGGAAAGTGATACTGATTCTGGTATCAGTTTGGCCCTGAAGCGCATCACCCCACCCCCACCTACTTTTGAGCTGCCTGCCACCTACCTCATTCTTCATGGATCTTCTTCATACTTACAAGGTAAAGAATACAATCATTATTCTCTTCCCCATTCATTGATTTATATCTCTGTCTACTATATTTATCTGTATATTGTATGTTTACCAAATCGATTGGTTAGACATGTAATATTGTCATCTACAATATTGTAACATATCATAAACACATCTCGTGGTCAATATCTACTTACCAATACAAAAATAAATAATATAAAGCAAAGAAACAATGTAATGATAAAATAAATACTACCCCACAAAACAGCCACGTCTGAGGGACTTTCAGTTTGGCAGGGGGGGGGGGTAGGTGAGCAGGGGAGGGAGGGGGAGAAATGTGGTAACAAAGGGGTTAAGCTTGACCAAAACCCTTTTTATAATATTGTAGTACAGTAAGGTCAGTGTTACGAATTTAGTGGGCTGGTAAAACGTGTACTGTGCAGGTTCAAGCTGACAGACGGTGAGGGTAAACATGAGTGGGGTGGCAGATGACTCTTCAGGATTTGCTGTGATTTAAGCAGGCGTCTGACTGTGTCGTGGAAACTATAGAATGATATGCAATAAAATATGTATCCTGGATTCCACTTTTGAGGAACTACATCGCCCAGGACTGAGAATGTGGAACCTCTTTCAGGAGTCTTTGGCTGATGTTGACCTGGCTGTTTGTGCAGACAGGAGACAGCCTCCGTACAGTGAGTTTTGAGGGGTTACCAATGGTGGCATGGTTGGAGCGGAAGCTGAGAGGACCACAACCGGTTGTTTTAACCAAATCGCTGACAGGGAGAAACAGTGGAAGCGCAGCCGAGGAAACAGTTGCGGCACAGTGAGGAGTTGGTGGCTGGCACTGAGGCTTTGTGGGGCATGCAGTGATCAGGATGTTGAAGTGAAATGGTTTTGTATGTGACATATAATAGTCAGGACATTTAGAAAGAGGCTTACAATTTGTGTATAACTGTGGGAGCAAGTTTTTGTACACTGGGTTTCTAAGTGGGCTGGCATTAAAGTGGGGAAAGTGGACACCTGGCAGAGAACACTACTCTAGAAATAAAAGAGTATTGTTTTGTGCATATCCATTGTTGTTTACTTAGTACTACATGGGACCTTACTTTACTAAGGAAAGGTTGTATTGTGTACCCTTCTGTATAATTTTTTCTACTGCATACCTGTGGTGCTGTGTACAGTACCTTTAAAGACACCCTGTAATTAGGCTAAGATCATATATTAAAAACTGTACACCTATGCAAGACTTATCTGTATCTGCGGGAGGTGAACCTTGGGTTGTACTCTACTAAGTTGGGAGTCACACCTCACCTCATTACAATACCTTGGTGTGGTCAGTAACCTATGTATCTGTGGCCCTCGTAACCAAAGCATGAAGCAACAGTGTCTCTCAGACTCATCCAGCCTCTCTCTCCTCTCCACAAGAGTACTTTACATTCATTCCATACAGCTGACTGCTGGCTAACTGTCCATGCTTTTAGGACTGACTTTTCAAACTTTACAGGCTGGATAATCCCTATACTGACTCCCCCTTTTAAGCTGTAATAAAACATTCTGGAACTGTAAAAATACCTGTGATTATAAAAAGGTGGAAACTATCAATATTTATGATGTGATGTTACATAAACACAGTCAGCTGACTGCTAGTACTGTATTTAGCACCCTTCCTCTGCATTGCTACCTTGCTTCCAGCTGTTACTCTACTTTCGTTTAAAGTATGTAAAGTATGTAACATTTTCAAACTTAGTGGTCAATCCATCCATCATCATCCAATCCTACATTGCCCCACAAAGAGCATAGGAGCCTGAGGCTGGGCATGTTGGTCCTGACATTTAAGATGAGAGTGACCAGCCTCACTCAACCCCAAGTGGCATTACGTAAACAAGCCCCAATCACCCCTTGGATATAAACCTTCACCGGCTCAATCCGACTGGAGCGCAATAATTACCCACTAAACCACCGGGTGCCAAAATCTGGTTATATGGTTACCACCCAGCATAGTAAATGGTTTCCTGGTGTACAGGAAACCATTTGGCTTGTCACTCAGTGTAGAGTCACCCACAGGCAGAAGGAAAAGAAAAGAATGAAGGAAAGAAAGACAGAAGGGGGAGTGTAGTCACCCGTAGGAAAGAAGGACGAGGAAAGAAAGATAGAAAAGGATGCAGGAGAGGAAAAGGCAGACACCCGAAAGTAGCACTACACTGAGCGAGTGGATGGTAAGCGTCCCCACCTACCAAACAAAAAAGAGCATCGAATAATGAAGTAACTGTTTCCTACCATGCAAATGTGTAAATAAAACAGGTGCAGTAACGGTAGCAAAAAAAATAAGTGTGAAAGAACGGTGATATCAATACTTGGACTTGTATCTGCTGACATGGTCCAATTTACCAAAGAGTTTTCTTTTAATTCTTGCATCTTCCACACAATTTTATTCAACTTAAGAAACACAAGGATTAGTGTCACTGTTAGGGACATTTAAGGCCAGCCTGAAATGGTCTGGGCAGGCCCGGGAGGGTCATTTAGGGTGACTCAGGGGGAGGGTGTTGACCAGGATCGTTTTTACCACTTTTTTTTTTTTTTTTTTATGCGAGGAAGAAGGAACCAAAGGCCATGAGCCCGCAGTAACAGTTCCCTCCAAGAGAAAAACAAAATACAATAGAGAGCCAAATTCAAGATCCGATCATTTTGAGATGCCTGGACACACTGCGTTTGAAAGACTGGAGATCATAGGCAGAAGGAAATACAGACAGAGGGAGACAGTTCCAGAGCTGACCTGTTGCATAAATGAAAGACTGGGAGTAACGGTTAACTCTTGCATTAGAGAGTTGGACAGAAAAGGGATGAGAGTTTGCTGCCAGACGGGTGCTACGCGCCCGTCGTAGAGGTGGAGGAATGCAAGCAGACAGTTCAGAGGAGCAGTGACCATTAAAGTAGCGATAGGAAAGAGATAAAGATGCAACAGTGCAGCGAAGAGACAGAGGTTGAAGGGAGTCAGTAAGAGGAGGAGAGTTAATGAGACGAAAAGCCTTTGACTCCACCCTATTGAGAAGAGCTGTATGTGGGGAGCCTCCCCACACATGAGAGTTGTACTCCACACAGGGGCGGATAAAACCCCTGTATAGAGTCAACAATTGTGAAGGGGTAAAGAAAGAGCGGAGTCGGCTTAGCACACCCAATCTCTTGGAAGCAGATTTTACAAGAGATGTAATATGATCTTTCCAAGATAAGCCCCGAGTAAATGAAACCCCAAGCATGTTCAAGGATGATGCAGGATTAATCTGAATATTATTAAACATTAGTGGGTATACCTGTGGAAGATTTTGTCGGGTTGATAGGTGTAAGAACTGAGTCTTAGATGCATTAAAGACAACCATATTATTTTACCCCAGTCAGAGATATGAGCCAAGTCAGACATTAGGTGTGCCATAGCCTCATCCCTTGTTTCTTGAAGTAACTGTTGAGATGGGCGTTGCGGGAACCGAATGGAAAGGTGAAGGGTGGAGTCATCAGCGTATGAGTGGATAGGGTTAGATGTACAGCTTAGAAGATCATTGATGAATAAAAGGAAGAGAGTTGGTGATAGGACAGAGCCCTGAGGAACACCACTGTTGATAGATCTGGGAGAAGAACGATGGCCGTCTACGACAGCAGCTATAGAACGACCAGAAAGGAAGCTAGCGATGAAGGCACAGATAGAAGGATAGAAACCGTAGGAGGGCAGTTTGGAAATTAAAGATTTATGCCAGACTCGATCGAAAGCCTTTGAGATGTCAAGTGCAATGACAAAGCTTTCGCCAAAGTCCCGAAAGGAGGATGACCAGGAGTCTGAAAGGTAGGTGAGAAGATCGCCAGTGGAGCGTCCCTGACGGAACCCATACTGACGATCGGAAAGAAGGTTGTGATAGGAAAGATGCCTTAAAATTTTTCTATTAAGAATTGACTCGAAAACTTTTGAAATACAGGACGTTAAAGCAATTGGACGATAGTTGGAGGGTTGGGAGTGGTCACCCTTCTTTGGGACTGGCTGAATGAGAGCAAACTTCCAGCAAGAAGGAAAGGTACAAGTTGACAGACAAAGGCGAAATAGTTTGCCTAGGCAGGGTGTAAGCACAGTTTTTGAGAACAACAGGAGGGACCCCATCAGGCCCATATGCCTTGTTAGTACTGAGGCCAGTAATGGCAGAAAATACATCAACTGAAGAAATTTTAATGTCAGCCATGAAGAAGTCAGAGGGGGGAAGTGATGGAGGAACAGCACCGGAATCGTCTAAGGTGGAATTGGAGGAGAAAGTCTGTGCGAAGAGATCTGCTTTATCAGTAGAAGAAATAGCTACAGAACCATCAGAGTAGAAAAGAGGAGGGAAGGATGATGAGGTAAAGTTGTTAGAAAGATTTTTGGCAAGGTGCCAGAAGGAGCGGGAAGAATTCGAGTTGGAGAGTTGAGAGCATTTAGTATGGATGAAATTATTTTTAGTAGAGCGAAGAACAGACTTAGCACGATTCCGGGCAGAAACGTAAAGATTATGTGATTCAGGGGTGGGTTGGCTCCGGTACCTTTTGTAGGCCTTCTCCTTGTTGCGGACAGCATTAGAACAAGCGTGATTAAACCAAGGCTTTCTTGCGTTAGTCAAAGGCTCTGTATCTCCCATAACTTGGATTTCCATAAAACTGTTCCTGATGTCAACCAATCCCAATGAACCACTTTATTGGTGAGCTGATTTTACATGTGGTATGGGTATAATGTCTATCTATCTATCTATCTATTGCCAGACGCCATTATCCCGTACAGGGTGGCCATATGACTTTGAGTTATTTGTTTTACGGGGAGAGGCACTAACCCTCCACCAACCCAAACATAACATGTACCCTGCATGCAAATACTGTATACCAGATTCCAGAGACGTATATCGTGTTGACTTTTTGTGGACTTCGAGTGAAACTCTCCATTACCTGTTCCACGATATCGTCAGTAAAACATGAGCGACTGGGTGACTTTGCATGGCACACATACCATCCAGTCTCAACAAATGTGTTGTGCCACAAGTAAATTGTAGGCCTACTGGGAGGTTTCTTGTGATACTGTGTGTGAAACTTCCTATGAACTTGGGTAGCAACCTTTGCTTCTTCAAACCAAAACACACAATGAGCACACACTGCACCTGTCCACATCACCATCTTGATCTCAAATGATGGGAGAGCTCCCAGTGGCAGTACTGGTACTAGGCTATTGCATGCATCTTACTTGAGTGTTTTTGCTACAAAATGACATTTCAAACTACTATGTATGTTTTTTAATTAATATATACAGTATGTTGTTTCAGTATTGTAAAGCTCTTTCAGATACATCCCATATAATTTTCATTCTAAATGGAAAAAAAGATTATAATTACAGATGAAAACACAACTTTATAATTATTAAAATACATACAGGCATTATATATGACTGAAGAACAATAATCAACGAAAAGATGCTTTTCATAGGCATACTACTGAATAGAGGCATCAAAAACAGTTGGCAACTCATGCACAAAAACCTATTTACTGAGATATATAACCTCCTTGTATAGGCTTACCTGAAGGATGGTCTGGCTGGACGCATGGCTCTTCAATTTAATTTTCTTCTTTGCTCCTTCACTAGTTTCTGGTCTGCTTGTGCCTGCTGCTGAAAAAGAGAGAAAAAAAAAGTGAATAATAATTACTTCATCAACTCCATCATCTCCTGTCTTACAAATGCTGGCATACTGCGATCTAATTTTGTCAAAATTGAAAATTGGCTATTTTTCATCAACAAGGATGACACTGTCCATTGCAGCACAACTATGGTAGCGATGCTTCTTATCCAACCCAATTTATGCACAACACACACACACATTCACATGCAGTCTAATTTCCACTGTTGTCAATCTTCATTCTTTGTACCCTTACCAACCCAAGTTCTTCCTCCCACATGTTGCTGTGGGCAATGAAACACTTTCACGTAATACTGTTTCATCAGATTTAGCTGTCCATACCATAATGCAGGTTGGTTGGTAGACAAAGCTATTATATTTAGTGTCACAGCAGAAATGGGTGAGATGAACAGACAGGAGAGCACATTACACTGGGATGGTGGGACATGCAAGAGGAAGTTTGGTGTGTTACAAACATGGGTATTGTTGGCAAGTCGGTAAGGTGCAAGTCAAGGTTGGAAAAAAAAAAAAAGGGGGGGGGGGGGGGGCTATCTCTAAACAGGGCTGGGGGTCTGTGTTTGAAGACATTGCACTCCCTCCGCTGTGGTTCCCACCCCCCTGCCTGGGACCACCAGTCCCCCTTTATAAAATTATTCTCCCACTGCAAAATGGGGTTAACTATATACATTACATGTATACTGTATATACACACATACATACATACATACACATTTGGTGGAATCTCTTAAATCGAGCAATTCTAAATAGCGGATTCATAATACGTGGCAATATTAGGCAAGGTTGCAACACTCGTAAATTGTGGAAATGACACGAAATTCGAGGGATGTTGCCATCAAAAGTGACATTTTTCCAATGCCCCGCCACCCCCTTTTAAAATGTGTTCGACTCTGGGCATAGGCTTGACAGACTGCTTTCAAGGCCCAGTAGTCCTCCTACATACCATACACATCTCTACGTGTTACCAATTCAGCACTAACACCTATAGTCCATATTGAACACTTGCTAGGGCTGTCTCATACATGATTGGTGTATTGGTATTAGCGAGGGTATTTTTATGACATGTCGGCAGGTCTTCTGGTAGATCAGTAAAGTTTGATTTCATGAAACTCAAGTCCTTGCCCCAATGGGGATTGAACCTGGGTCCAGCAGGACTGCAGGTCACCTGTCCACTGACTGAGCCACTGCCTCCCCCTAGTGCATTATGTGCCACCATTACCTGAAGTCCATGCATCCAGCTGGGCATAAACCAAACTAGTCAAGCATGGCAATTATGAAACAAATCACACTCAATCACAGCACTTCCTTCCCAGGCCAAGCATGAAGGTTGTTATTGTTTGCTTGTGACCAGTTTGATGTAGGTTTGGGGATAAGCAGGGCTCTTGCTAACTGCCGATGGCTGCGAGCCATTTGGCTCCTAAGGTTTCAGATTAACAAGCCAAAGAAATTTTTAGTAGCCAAACTGACTACAAGCTGAAATATTTTATGAGCAATAAATATACAGTATTTATTTATTTACACACTGTGATAACTAGAATCATATAATGTTTTAAAAATTCACAGTGGCAACAAGGAAAGACTTAATAATCGATCACAACGTGCTTTTTTGTTCATCTAAATGAGATTTACTTATTTTGTAGTTTACTGGGCTTTGAAGTGGATGTATTTTCTCCTCGCCAAAAGGCGACTTGCATGTAAAATTTGTTCGCAGAAGGGAAAAAATACTCGCATTTGCGAGCTGTGACTTGCCAAACAAGAGCCCTGATAAGGGGGGCAACTTTTCTGCAATGACAGACCCTTCAGTAATTTTCCCCATAATATCAGCTATTTTGAAATTGCGGAGTTCTCAAATTACAGTGTGTACCCAGCCTCATAAGACTGCAATTTTTAGAAGATTCCACCGATAAATATGTAAGTTTGAGATTCTCACCCTACTACATCCAAAAATAACAATAATCTTCACCATATGTCACTGCTTGTGTAGATTAGAGCCTGAGCTTGGACCCACCACAAATATAATCAGTAGCAAGGGGAAGTGATTTGTTTCACTTTGTCTTGTCTTTTAAGGCTTCAACATGATTGCATGCATCAGCCTTGACCACCTAATGGCGGTTCTCCATGCTGCTTGATCTCTGGCAGCTTTCCTATTCAGTCCCTTATCCCTGAAGTCACACTCAATGACCTCGTCCCTAGTCTTTTTCGGTCTAACTCTCACAACCCTACCCCCCAACATTAACACTTTTCACTTTCTGTACCCAAGTATCATCCCCCATCCTTGCCACATGCCCATACCATCTCAATCTACCTCTCCTCATCACAACACCAATACACTTCAGTCCCATCCTACCCCTTAGCTCTTCCATTCTCAACCTAGCCCACCCAGGCCTCACACTCAGGGACGCACTGCACATCCACCTAATCATTGTCATTTCTGTGCATTTGGGCCTGCATTCTCTTCCTTTACTGCCCAGGTATCACTACCATACAGCATTACACTCCTAACACATCCTACATACAAAGATCCCTTAGCATGGAGGAAGAGCCCTCTCAATGTCATGAGAGACAAAAGCTTCCTAAACTTTTTCCAACCACTCCTCACTCTAGCCACAGAGATAGCTCCAGCCCCACCTCCAGCACATAACATGTCTCTCAAATAACAAAACTCTTCCACACACTCAAGAGATTCACCAGCAAGTTCAATCCTATCGCGCCTGACAGTCTTCACATGCTCACTCTGACACACCGTACACATGAATTCAGCATTATCTCACAGTCTACCTCTAATACCACTACATCTCTTATGCATCCACATATCACAAACACTGCAGAAGATGGAATTACTTCCCACACCCTTGTGGCAAATTGCACATGGCCAATCACCCTCTTCTTTAACAGTACCACCACCAGCCCTAGACAGCATCATGTATTTTATCTGCATTTACTCTTAACTCCTTGTGCCCCATACCATCTCTCCACTTCCTAAATCTTTCCTCTGCCTCCCTTTCATTCTCTGTAATCAACACCAAATCATCAGCAAACAACATCTCCCATGGGAGTCCATATCTCAAGTCATGTGAGAGGCGGCCACTCTTCGATCCCATGTTTTCTCATTGCCCACCTTACCAACACTCTAGGGACTCTGTCAAAGGCCTTCTCCACATCAACAAAAACAAAGTACAGTTCCCTTTTCTTTTTCATATATTTTTCCTGATGCTGTTGAACAATGAATATGGCATCGGTGGTTCCTTTGCCTGACATAAACCAAACTGTATCTCATCAATATTCACTCTTTCTCTAATCATACCTTCTAGAACTCTCAATATTACCTTCATTATTTGGTCTAAAAGTTTTATGCTTCCATAATTTCTTTATCTTAAATGTCTGGACCAACTTGCCTAGCCCCGGGCTCCTACACTCCTCATGAAGCAAGATAGGACTGGATGATGGATGGATGAATTTCCTCTTTCCAGGGCATCACCCTTCCCCCTGTACACACTTACAATTACACTCTTCAGCCAATCATCTGGGAGAACACACTCATATGTAATTGTATTTATCAGGTCAGTGGGAAAAAAAAAAAAAAATGAAAAAAATGAAAAAAAGACTGACTGTGATGATGTTATTCCCCCCTTTAACCCATTCTTATTTACAACTGCATTTTATTACAATTCATTTATTATTCATTGAGACAATGGGGCAGCTCTTACAGAGCATAATGTTTCCAGTGCAAAGCAAAACGGAAATACTGAAGCAACTTCTTCTGTCACTGGTTAATTACTCATTGGTCTAAGTAAACTCAGTCACTTCACCTGCAACTACTGAGGGTCAGCCATACCTTTCCCCATGATTTGCATCCACTTTGTCTGATCAGGCACAGGACATTGAATATTGTTATATGAGATGAATACACACTTATATCAATTTAAAGTCATTTTAAAACATACCCTGGATGTTGCAGTACCAATAAAAATTAATGAGGACAGCTATGGGTTCGTTTCGTTATTAAAGGCAACATGCTTGCATGTGTCGGCCTTGGTCACCTAATGGCTGCTCTCCACGCTGCACGATCCATTGCAGCCTCCCTGTTCAGTCCCTTAACCCTAAGGTCACACTTAATGACCTCTTCCCATGTCTTTCTCGGTCTACCCCTCATAACCCCACCCCCAATATTAACACTTCTCACATTCCTCACCCAATTATCATCCCCTATCCTCTCCACATGTCCAAACCACCTCAATCTACCTCTCCTCATCACAACACCAATACACTCCAGTCCCATCCTACCTCTCAACTCTTCCATCGTAAACCCAGCCCCTCCAGGCCTTGGACGCAGGGACGCACTGCACATCCACCTAATCATTGTCATTTCTGTATGTCTGAGCCGGCAAATATCTTCCTCCTTCACTGCCCAGGTCTCACTACCATACAGCATTACACTCCTAACACATGCTGCATACAAAGACCCCTTAGCACGCAGGGAGAGCCCTCTCAATGACAGGAGAGGCAAGAGCTCCCTGAACTTCTTCCAACCACTTCTCACCCTAGCCACAAAGCTAGCTCCAGCCCCATCTCCAGCACACAACATGTCTCCAAAATAACAAAACTCTTCCACACACTCAAGCCAGACTATATTTCAGAGTTGTCAACGGCGAGGCAGAAACAAGTTAATTATTGACTAAATGTGCAAATTATAAATACAGTAAAACCTCAATGCAACAGACTTCAATAGACCGGAATTCACTTTTATCGGAATCGAGGAGCCGACCGGACTAAATTCTCATATCTCAGAAAAAGTCCAATAAAGCCAGAAGCGGTCCAGACTGCCTGACCACTTCAGCTATGTTACCACAATAAGGTAAATGAAAGACATGTTTATCAGTGTACTGTACAGTACACCAAGTTTTCACTTTTCAATTGATCATTATTCGACAATTCATTGTTTCAACATTTATAAATCTATACCCTTTTCTGTTGTTCGACATGGTTATCCCCACCATTTCAACAATTAAAACTGTGCACCACCAGACAGACAGGCTGAGCTGCCCAGTCTCTTGTGCTCTGCTCTGCTGATTGGTTGCCTCTTCATCCGTCTGCATTTCTATTTCGCCTTGTGAAATACTACAGCATCACAATGGCTCCATCCAAGGCCCTTTCTATTACCCCCAAGTGCAGTCATGTGCTCAACCTGAGTGAGTGTTTCGCCATCACATGGTCGGGTGACCATTGCGCCAATGATTCAAAACGCGCTTAAATAACAACAGAGGAAGGAAAAACAAATTAATTAAAAAATAATAATAATAATCATAATCCATACACCAGATTACTGGTGTCCTCGTTCATAAAATATGTGTAACAATTAACCTTGAACAGCTGTAGATTGAAGTTTGGAGGGAAACAACTCTGGGGAAACGAATTCCAGAGAGATGCAGTACGGGGAATGAAAGAATTTTGATGGACAGAAGTTCTGCAATATGGCTGAGTGACATTCCAGTCATGAGCGTTACCAGATGCCCGTGTAGCATGAGCGAAGGCATGAACAGGTGGCACCATGGACGCAGCTTCGTCTGAGCATTTGCCATAAAAATATCTGTAAAATAATGCGAGGGTGGCAACATTCGTTCTTAATTTTAAATTCAATAATAATTCACGACAAATTTCATTCCTGTTTTCTCTGCCTATTCACATTAGCTGAAGTTGAAGACTGTGCCCCCAAATATGCCGTAGAGGAAGATGACACCATTCAAGATGAAGAGTCCATCCATCCATCATTTAATCCTACGTCATCCCACGCGGTGCACAGGAGCCTGGGGCTAGGCAAGTTGGTCCTGCCATTTAGGATGGGAGTGACCAGCCTCATTCATCCCTGAATGGCATTACATGACCAACAACCCCAACCACCCCTTGGATATAAACCTTTACCAGCTCAATCCGATTGGAGCACCCCAATTACCCACTAAACCACCAGGTGCCTTAATTTGGTTATATGGTTACCACCCAGCATAGTAAATGGTTCCTGGTTTACAGGAAACCATTCAGCTAGTTGCTCAGTGTAGAGTCACCCACAGGCAGAAGGAAGAGGAAAGAATGATGGAAAGAAAGACAAAGAGGGAGTGTAAAGTTACCCATAGGCAGAGAGAAGTAAAGAAAGACAAGAGGAAGGAGAAAAGGAGGGAGGAGAGGAAAGGGCTGACACCCAAGAGCAGAACTACATCGAGTGAGTGGATGGTGAGTGCCCCTACCTACCACAGTGAAGAGTCAAGATCAGTTATAAGTAGGAATAAGGTCGCAGAGCTAAATATCAATCTTCGGAAGGTGAAGAGACAAAACAGAAGACTGCTTAAGGCAAAGGTAAAGCAGGAAGGAAGGATCTGAAGACTTTATAGACCAGATCAACTTCAAGCAATAACACGAGTTAACACGAGGGGGGTTCAGGGATCATCACACACAGTGAAAAAAGTCCTTCAGTTGTGATTTGCATGTGGTACATCAGGTTATCCTAAAAAATATGATGAAGCTGTAAATTTCTTACAAGAAGTGATTCACATCTTCAGAAGTGTGAAAATTGGCAGCAGAGAAGAGTGGAAACCCATCCAACCTGGAGTAATTATTTCAACATCCTAGGTTTTGGATATTGCAGAAGAGCTTTTGGATGCAGAGCACAAATTCCTGCTCACATCGAAGCTAGTTCAGGACTGTATAGAAAATTTCTTCTCACTTGTACGCCTTAGAAAACCTACGCCATCTCTCCTTGCTTTCAAGTATGCTCTGAAGATGATAAATACAGCTCAATTCCTTACTCCTCCAAGCTCAGGTAGTTATGCAAAAGATGATGGGGAGTTCCGTGCTGACTTTTTAGATAAGGCATTGAAATTCTCATGTGTCTGAAGTTAGCATGATAAACTTCAGTGATGAATGTGAGCAGGACTTGCCAGTGACAGAGAGTGGAAGCTTGTACAACCTGATAGGTAATTGTGTTCACACACAGAGACCACCTGTAATGAGTGCTTGGGAGAAGTTATAGCATCACCTGATCAGGCAGTTCACAAAGCAGATCTTACTTTGCTCAAAGAGTGCAAAAAAGAACTTATTACAGTGTCAGATAAAGCATATGACATGCTTCTCAAAGTAGAGCTTATGTTTAGGAAAGAAGGTGATATAATAGGAAAGGCAAATGTTAAAAAAACACTCATGGATGAAGCAATGAATTTAATTAAAGACTTTGAACTTCCCAACCGTCACAACCTTAAGAATAAACTTATTAGTAAGTTCATTAATGCTCGCTTGCATTTCAGCTGCAAAAAGATGAATGAAGAACTTAAAAAAGCAGAGGAGAAAAAAAAGATAGAACTTGGTAGTAAAAGTATAGCAATGTGAAAACTAGTAAAAAATACAGTATAAAAAGTAATCAGTAGATCCTGTCCTACAGTGTTGCATTGTACTGCTGAGCCTGGGTTTGTATAAAGTAATATTGATTGTAAACATTCTACTTCTCATTCATCACCTTCTACTCTTGTGTTATGCTTTCCTCAGTATTCACAGCAAGTACTGTTGTGGCTTTGCACCTGAGAGAGAGAGATAGCAGCATGCACATCGGGCAGGAAGGAGTCAGCGAATATGTTAGGCTGGAGTCAAAATGACGTCCATTCTTGTGTTGCTGCTACTCCCAGTATGCCTCTATCTATCTATAGCCCGAGTCAAAATGACGTCCATTCTTGTGTTGTTACTACTCTCAGTATGTCTCTATCTATCTATAGCCCGACGCCCTAATCCCGCAAAAAATGGCCGCGGACAAAACGCCTCCAAGTCGCTCTGTCACCCACCATTTGACTACCCTCCCCCAACTCACCCCCCCCTTCCCTCATATACCTCTCAACTACATCCCTCCACCTCATCCTCAGTCTACCCCTCCCTCTCCCTCTCTCCACCTCACCTACATACACCCTCTTAGTCAGTCTTTCATTCTCCTTCACATGTCCAAACCACCTCAGTGTATTTCTCCTAATCTTCTCAACCACATCCACATCCACCCCTCAACGTTCCTTCACTTCTTCATTCATCAACCTGTCCTTCCATGTCACTCCACATGCTCCTCTCAAGTAACTCATTTCCACTGCTCTCACTCTTGACTTGTTCCCCTCTTGCAAGGTCCACGCCTCGCTTCCATACGTCAGGGTAGGGATCACAATACTATCATGCAGTGACTTCTTAACTTCCATACTCACCTCCCTATTTCTCATCACTGTTTTCAGTGAACCAACCACCTTCCTTCCCTGCTGTACCCTTTCACACACTTCAGCCCCCAGAGTTCCATCCTTACTCATCACACTACCCAAGTACTTGAATGCACTCACATCCTCCAAATCCTCACCATCCAACCTCACTGTACATTCTGTGACTTCATTCCTCTCAAACACCATAACTTTACTCTTGTTTACATTAACTTTCACCTTCCTCCTCCTACACACTGTCCCAAATTCATTCACCAAATCTTGCAACTCCCATTCATCTTCACTCAACAATACTATCATCAGAAAACAGCAACACCGGAAGCTTCCAAATCTCACCCTCATTCATTAGAGCCACCCCCACATCCACTGCCCTACCTTGCACCTCCTTTACAACCCCATCCATGTATATATTAAACAGCCATGGAGACATCACACAACCCTGTTTCAGTCCCACATTGAGATCAAAGAACTCACTCAGCTCACCATCCACTCTCACCTTAGCCCTAGCTCCTTCGTACATACTCTTCACATACTCAACAATTTCCCCTCCACTCCATATGTTCTTAATACCTTCCACATACCTTGTCTGTCTATTCTGTCATAAGGTTTCTCCAAGTCCATGAAGGCAGCATACACTTTCTTTCCCTTCTCTAGATACTTCTCCACTTATTTATCTCAGAACAAATATCTGATCTACACACCCTTTTCCCTTCCTAAATCCCCCTTGTTCTTCTCCAACTAGCTCATCTGTCATATGCCTAACCCTATCAATGAGTATTCTACCATATATTTTACCAGCCACAATAAGAAAGCAAATACCCTTATGGTTACCACATACTTCTCTCTCCCTTTTTCCTTTGTATAAAGGAACAATTATACCTGATTTCCAGTCCTCTGGAACCCTTCCCTCTTCCCAAGCCAATCTACACAACTTCCATATCCACTTCATAACAATCTCACCACCATACCTCAGCATTTCACCATACACTCCATCAATTCCTGCGGCCTTTCCCAACTTGATCATCTTCATTGCTTCCACTACTTCCACCCTACTGATCTCTTCCTCCCTCCTCTCATCTCTTCTTCTCCCAGCCATTCCCCAACCACTTATACTCGCACTGCTCTCACTCTCTACATTCAACAAATCCTCAAAGTGCTCCTTCCATCTCCTCAATTTCTCTCTCTTCTCCACCAACAATCTATTATTCCTATCTTTCACTCCCCTACTATTTCCCCTTTCACACTGCCTTACTTTCTTTACCTCCTTCCAAAACAATTTCTTACTCTCCATCCATTTCACACTCAGATTCCTCCCAAACTCTTCATCCACTTTCTTCTTACTCTCCTTCACCAGTCTCTTCACCTCCCTTCTCCTGCTCACATATACCTCTCTCTTCTCTCTCTCAGCTTCTCCCCTACATCTACTCGCCAACCATTCACTATATGCCATATTCTTTTGCTCCACAGCTCGTTTCACCTCATCATTCCACCATGCTGTCCCTTGCATCTCCTCCTCACTCAACAAACCACCTCACATGCAGCGCCTATCTCTTCCGTGAATATCTTACATACATCTTCCACCCCTTCCATCTGCTCTAGCTCATACCTTCACAATCTTTCTTGCACTATGCTCTTATACTCTGTCATTTTCTCACTATCTTGCAAATTCTCCACTCTTCTCACAGGAGCTGTTTCCTCCTGTCTTCCCCTTCGTCTCCTCAACCATTTTCTTTGCAGCTTTACCTTGGCCATCACCAAGTGATGGTCCGAGACTCCATTCCCCCACCCTCTCCACACACTTGCATCCAACACTTGTCTTCTCATTCACTCATCCACACACACATAGTCTATCATTGCCTTTCGTTCAACAAGCTCACCATCCATCCTCCTCATTACTCTCCACGTATACTGGTGGATCATCCTATGACGAAAGTAGGTGTTGGCTATTGCCAACCCCTCACCAGCACAGATGTCCACCAAAGCACTACCATTCCCATCTACTTCAGCTGGCACACCCCACTGACCAACCATTCGTACATTCCCAACTTTGCCATTCATATCTCCAATCAAAAGCACTCTCTCGGTCCTCTCAAACTTGTCCATACATGCTTCTACTCTCGCCCAAAACTCATCTTTCACTTTTGCCACTCGATCCTCTGTCGGAGCATATACACATACAATCGCCCATGCTTGTATACCTACTCTCATCCTCACCCATACAATCCTTGCACCCACTGTTCCATACTCTCTTATATTCTCCTTCCACTTCTTGCTTATCATCAGACATACTCCCTCTCTTGCCCTCTCATTCTCATTAACTCCCGCACGTATACTTAAACCATATTTCCATTCTCTCACCCTTTCACCTTTCCATTTAGTTTCAGTCAGTCCACATATATCCACTCTTGCATCCTCAAGCACCTGAACAATCTCTCTCTCTTTCACTTCATCATTCACTCCTCTCACATTCCAAGTTCCCACCCTAAGAATGTCCTTTGTCCGTTCAGTATGTAGGTACCCTAATTACAGTATAACCTACCCAACCTAGTGCAAATTAAGATGTGCATTACGTAAAACTGACACCAAAACAGTATTGTGCATTTAAAAAAAAAAAAAAAAAAAAAAAAAAAAAAAAAAAAAGTAGATTGGTGGATATGTAGGCTTCAAGTTATTTGGATGAATAGTGTTTAAGTTTCATAATACTGAAGTGAAACTAGAACACTTACAAGCACTCAAGACGTCATCATTTTGTTGGTTGTTGCAGTATGTATGATCGGACCTGTCATCATTTTTCCTATGTTTCTCAGGAAGGCTTCACTTAATGGGAGATTTTCTACGCTTGGGAATACTACGGTGAGAGAAGATAGTTGGTACTGCATTCCACTTAAGTATCCTTTTACCATCTGCACGTTTATGTTCAAACTGGTCTTGCTCAAAGTGTTCCTGCGAAGCGTTAGCTACTTAGGAAATCATAACATTACAGGTACACTGCATGTATTACACCATCCCTTTCAAACTTGGGTACTTGGGTGAATAGTGTCGATAAGATAAGGTGAATGTAGGGAAGAGTAAAGTGATGGTCTTTGAGTGAGGTGAAGTCAGTGAACGTACAGCGAGGTTGGATGGTGAGGAATTGGAAAGTGTGAGTACGTTTAAGTAATTGGGTAGTGTGATGAGTAAGGATGGAGGTTTGGAGGGTGAAGTGCTTGAAAGGGTACAAAGGGGAAGAAAGGTTGCTGGTTCTTTGAAAGCAGTGATAAGAAACAGGGAAGTGAGCATGGAAGTGAAAAAGTTACTACATGACAGTATTGTGATACCAACTCTAACGTACGGAAGTGAAGCTTGGACGTTGTTGGAAGGACACGAGTCAAGAGTGAGAGCAGTGGAAATGAGTTATTTAAGAGGAACCTGTGGAGTCACATGGAGAGACAGGCTGACGAATGAGGATATAAAGGAGCGTTGTGGAGTGGATGTGGATGTGATAGGAAGCGTTATGAGGAACACACTGAGGTGGTTTGGCCATGTGGAGAGGATGGAGGGTGAAAGACTGATGAAGAGAGTGTATGTGAGTGAGGTGGAGGGGGGAAGAGGGAGGGGGAGGCCGAGGATGAGATGGAGCGATGGAGTGGAGAGGTATATGAGAGAGGGGGGTGTGAGTTGGGAGCAGCGTAGTGAAATGGCGGGGGACAGAGCGACTTGGAGGTGATTTGCTTGTGGCCACCCCAAACGGGATTGAGGCGTCTGGCAATAGATAGATAGATTAATTATATATTAAAAATAAGCTTGCAAAATTCATAGAAGGTTGATCAAAGAATAATACAGCTGGTACACGTAATACATATAAAGTACTGAATACACGAAATATTACACAATGCACGTCAGAACACACAAATGAATAATACATGTCAAATACACGTTAGTGGTAGGTGTGGGGGGGGGGGCTCACCATCCACTCACTTGATGTAGTGCTGCTTTGGGTGTCTGCACTTTCCTCTCTTCCATCCTTCCTCTTCTGTCTTTCTTTCCTTCACTCTTTCCTCGTCCTTCTGCTATGGGCGACTTTACACTCCCTCCTGATTTTTTTCCCTTCATTCTTTCCTCTTCCTTCTCCCTATGGGTAACTCTACACTGAGCAATAAGCCAAATGGTTTCCTGTACACCAGGAAACCATTTACAATGCTGGGTGGTAACCATATAACCAAATTATGGCACCAGGTGGTTTCGTGAGGAATTAAGGCACTCCAGTCGGATTGAGCCAGTGTAGGTATATATTCATGGAGTGGTTGGGGTTTATTTCTCATGAAATGCCACTCAGGGACGAGTGAGGCTGCTCACTCTCATCTTAAATGTCAGGACCAACTTGCCAAGCTCTGGGTTCCTACGCTCCTCATGGGGCAGCATAGGACTGGATGATGGATGGATGGATGAAAATACATGGAAGATGATTACACATATTGCACGTAAGAATACTGTACATGTAAAAATAACACAGATACCATATAATAAAACACGTTGGAATAATACACTTGACGCATGTAAGAACACACATAAAGTAGTACAATATAAGCATACAGCGTTAAAGAGCGCAGACTATTTGTGAATCACAATTTCTCCATGTAAGCATAATACACAAAGCACATGCAAGAACAGAACACGTGACATGTAAGAACACAGATAAATATGCATAAACAATTAAGCATACAGTATTAAATAGTGTGGACTATTTGTGAATCGTAACTTCTTATGTAATTTTTTCCCAATGATTAACCTGTCCTTATTTTCTTTGAGTATCTCCCTCTCATATTTAATACATACCATCCACTCACTCGATACAGTGCTGCTCTAGGGTGTCTGCCTTTCCACTCCTCCCTCCTCTCTGCCCTTCCTCTTCCGTCTTTCTTTACTTCATTCTTTCCTCGTCCTTTTGCTGACGTGTGACTTTACACTCCCTCTTCTGTCTTTCATTTCTTCATTCTTTCCTCTTCCTTCTGCCCATGGGTAATTCTACAATGAGTGGTAAGCCGAATGGTGTCCTGCACACCAGGAAACCATTTACTATGCTGAGTGGTAACCATTTAATCAAATTATGGCGCCTGGTGCTTTAGTGGGTAATTAAGGTGCTCCAATCAGATTGAGCCAGTGAAGATTTATATCCAAGGGGTGGTTGGGGTTTATTGCTCACGTAATGCCACTCAGGGATGGGTGAGGCTGGTCACTCTCATCTTAAATGTCAGGACCAACTTGCCTAGCCCCAGGCTCCTACGTTCCTCATGGGACAAAGTAGGACTGGACGATGGATGGATGGATTTTCTATTTTGTACCAAAAACAAGAGCAAGCCTCCAGCCATGTGCATGAAAAGTCATACTGTGTACCTGACATAAGTATGATGATGAAGATGGTTCCCACTCCAGACGAAGGACTTTGTTTATCCATATTTTCCTTCTTTCTGGATTTGCTGGAAATCTGTACAGCATAAACCCATTCTCTAACCTACTAATGCATCCATAGGCACAGCAGCGCGGCATCACGTCCACTTTTATCAACAAGATTCAAGCAACTGTGTGGAAAAAGACATTACAGTACAGTGCAGTGAGTGAGTGGACGAGGTGGAGTCAAAATGGCGACCAGCGTCCACAATTTTCTATTATACCTGGACCCCCTGTGACGCTACTCTCAATCAGGCCTGTAGCCAGGACTTGAAATTTGGGGGGGCCCTCTCCGTCGTAAGGGGGGCTTTATTTTTTTATACATATATATATTTCTTCTAGAATGTATTGTATGAACATGAACTAAATATATGCAGCATTACCGGTATACGGTACTAGTGTAAGTACTAAAACCCGCTGAAACCAGTTTTTTGGTACCAAAATGAACGTTATTCTTTTCTCTACACATGAAGCCTCATAGCTTTTTCAACTTTCACAAGTTTCAACTCATACCTTTTTCAATGCTAATTATAATTCCGGCAGTATTTGCAATTTGCAAACTGGCACTGATATTACTAATGAGGTTATGAGATGTGCTTACCTAATCACTTGTCCCACAAAACACCATTTCACACTGTCGGTTGAGTGACGCTCTACACTGCACCTACTACAGAATTTAGTGTGCCAGGGCCCAGACTGCCAGGTAAGCTTCACAGTGTTTTCACCAGTATAAGTTTGAATTTGAATCAGTGTTGCAAGACGTTTTCCTAGCAGCATGTGCCATATAAACATGCAAACCGCCGCAACACTGATACGGTTCATTCAACCATTAGAAACTATATTCCAGTCTAACACCTATAACCTATACCAGCTTATTTTGCACATAATGAATTACATCATGACCATATGTTAAGTCATTAAACATGTAGCTGTATAGAATCAAAGCATGTGTCATAAGTAGCATATCTGGCTTGAATTTTCGTATATTTTCTGTTTGCGTGTAAGCAAATCATATACGCTTCTAAGTGAAAAACTTCTGGGGGGGTAATTGAGTTTTTTGGGGGCTAAGCCCCTCCATAGCCTCCCCATGGCTATGGGCCTGCTCTCAGTATGTAGGTACCCTAATAATAATCATTGGGAAGCCTGGTGTCGAAGTCCCCCAGTTAGGTTTCAGCGCTTCCAGTTAGGCTTCCATTGCTGTTTATTGTTTTAAACTGAATAAATTTGAGTTTGTCTGGTGTGGTGACGTCACGTCCAGTCAGCAGGATCAGCAATAAACATGCTATCAAAGGCGTTCAGGTGGCTTTCTTTAATACCGATGAGTAGGCATATTTCATTTGTTCTCCAATATTTTTTTGATCAAAAATCATATGTCAATCATCTGGGATGTATGTAGGACTTAAATAACTTTTCCTTGAGAATGTAGGTCTATACGAAAACAGCTCAAATCCCTGTGACAATTTCGTTCACATATACCGGTATTTTTTCCATCTTTATTGAATATTTTTTTTAATGATGATGGTGGTGAGGAACCCAACCCCCCTATATCTTAACAATCTTAAGGAAAAATCGGTTCATTATCTGGCCATTTCATTATTCAACCATTTCTTATGGAACTCATATCTGTTGAATAGTGGGGGAGAGGTGTATTATTATGCATATTATACCATCTGATTATTGTAGTGAATGTATAATACAATACATTACTGCAATGGTTGTAAAAACAGTTTAAAAACCCTTGGTGCAATCCGGACTACTGTCTGATATATCGGAAAATGTCCAGGTTAGCAGGGGAAAGTCCAGAGGCTGATTTATCAGAATGGCTTGGGCCCCAATTAATCCGTTATAGTAAGGTTTTATGTACCTGTACTATCCAAAAGCCTATATCATTGAAGGAACAGACCTTGTTGGTTCCCCATGAAAATTAATTATACTAAAACCTCGATATAACAAACCCCGGTATTGCGAAATTCAGATATAACAAACAGCCAAATCAAGACCGAACTACTCCCAGATATTGCGAACAAAGATCGCTAAATGCAGGAGAAGTTTGCAAAGCAGCCCACGGTGACAGCACCACCCCTTCCTGGCACAGTAAGTGTACTGTAAAAGTATTATGTTATACTGTACTGTATTCTTATTACAGGTATTGTATTTATATGTACAACTTCATATAGTATTGTATTTATATACATGTACAACTTCACAGACCACTGAATTCTCCATGTAAAACTTCATATAGTTAGTTTAGGTTATGTTTCAGCACACACAACCAAATGACTCCCCTTACATAGCGAACTGAGTTCGGTAATCCCTCAGAAATACCAAACCCCTCATACATTGCAAACTTTTGGATATAGCAACCCATGCCTCCCCCCCAATTAGTTCATTGCATCGAGGGTTTACAGTACTATAGTATTAATTAATATTAAATACGGTATATTTATAAAATGACAGGGAATCGTCCAGGGTGTGAACTGTCCTGGCGGAGAATTGTCCATACATCAAATATGGTAATCTTTTATTCCTAATATTCTTGCATGATCATCAGCTTGTTACATCCAAAAATAAAAGTTTAAGGTATACAGTACCGTTATATCCGTTATCAGGGTAGTTTCTCAGTACGTGTAGGCTATATAGCCTAGCTAGTTACTGGAATAATGACACACTTACCTGGGACACTTGGATTATTTTCTTTTTCTACCAGCATTTCTTGAATTAACCTTTTTCTCTGTAATATTGCTCTGTTTGCATTCACTGGTGTACTCCTCCCTTGATGGTCAAACTTGTGGGGTAGGACACCTGCCTTCAGCTTGGTATCAAGCTGAGGGCAGGTGCCAAGGTCGTCGTGGTCCAGGTCATCCTCTGCTGGCCCAGGCATGGCCCCCATCACAGCTTCCTGGTCCTTCATAAGGTCTTCATAGAAGTGTATGTACGCAGGATCATCGTTTACCACATACTGCATAAGATCCTGGATGTCCTTCAGTTTTTCAGCTGACAGTTTGACAGGTACAGGATACTTTGGCTGAAGCTGAGTTTCTGATAGATCAAGGGGTTTCTTCTGGCGTTTCTTTTGGAGGCAGACATATTTACTTGGACGAAGAGCATCATAGTCTTGCTGTACTTCAAAACCATGCCTGTACTGGTCAGAAAACTTAAACAGTCTTGCCTCAAAGAACCCTGAATATTTCACATAACCCCATGTCACCTGCTGTTGTAGCTTGTCATAATCCTTGAAGTCCTCTCTTTTCATGCGCACAACACTAAAGGGAAGAACTCTCTGTGCTGCTTTAATTAGCTGGGCATAATGGTCAGTTGTGTACACAGGCACTGGCCTCACTTTCAGTTCAATTTGCCTAAAATCCTGATCACACGATAAGTATGAATGACCAGGTACCATGAAATAATGCTTAATATTAGTAAAACGGCCTCCGTGAATGTACCGCAAACAAGATAGCACCATGTTCTTGTTTTTACTTTGTCCTGCACAGTTATCAGAGAAGATTACTAGTTTTGTCTTTTCACTACCAATTACACTGTTCACATAATGATCAAGACAAGAAGCAACTTCAGCAGACCCATTCTTAGCTTCTGTTTCATTCCACAGGTACATGGTTGCTTCACCACTTTTAAGGTCATGAACTGCAAAGTTGTAGGTCCACAATTTCCTCTTGTAGTACTGTAGTCCTGTGATGAGCTTTGGTGTGGGGAGGTTTTGCTGCATGTCCATACAAACTGCAGCAATATGTGGCTCATCAGTCTCCTTGGAAATCCTTTTCAGAAGAATCTGCCCGGCCTCAGCCCTCGATAAATGTACAGTCTTCTCATCTGTCAAGTCACGAATGCATTCCTCATCAGTTTCTTTATTTAGTCCTGCTATTTCTAGATCTATTTTATCACATTTATTACATGTGTCACTTCGTGAAGGTTCAAACCCAATATTAAACTCTTTGGTGAAAACATCTCTGTAATACCACAGTTTCACTACATTTTCATCACCTTTTTTTTCAACACACATCCACTCCTTATATAGGTCATACAAAATGCTGATGTTGAGACCTGGCGGCAAGTATTTACGGTGAGAGCTCTTAACTTGTGAACAGTCACTTGAAAGTGTTACAAGGCTTCTAATGTGTTCCCTCACCAGGTTTCTTTTGAATTCTGACACTTTACTGGAAGGTGTATGCCTACCTCTCTGATCCTTATTAACAGTGCCTGTCTTTATTAATTTGTTAGCAACGACACGCACTCGCTTCTCAGACACACCATGAATGTTCAGGAAAGCTGTGCGGCAGACTCTGATCACTGAATCATCTTTCATGATCGTGTACTTCAGAATTCGGAGAACACGACTTGGCCTGTCTTTAACGCGGCTTCTCTTACAATCAGTGGATGTTACACGACTCGCAATATACTGTAACTAGTTTGGGCGTCGTAATTTGCTAATGCCCAATAATTAGTGAAAATGTCTGTAACACACTGCATACCGAGCACATCATAACATTTACTTGCACATGTACACGCAGGTCCAATACTGCGTCTTGGCTGAAGTTGTCCAGTTGTAGTCATGTAAGCTTCACCACTGTCCCTTTTTCTCTTTCTCTCGTTCCTAATCCACTTGTCTTTATTAACTTGCCGCTTCCGGGTAATCTGCAGATGTTCACCACCACTTTCTTCACTTGAAAAACTCATCTTGACACCGTAATCCACACAATACTGCAAAAAGACGCAAGTAGTTCACATAATGCATGTGTGATGCGACAATCACGAGGGATACAGTCTGCAGCACAGTCTACATACCCGGCTCCACATCAATATTTGCTACCCAGCAACAGTGCTGATTTAGATGGAAGAGGATAATGCCACTTTTTTCTTTGAAATTCATATGTCCTCTTACTTAAGAATTAGAGAATCAATGTCCGACTAATATTTTCCTCATTCCAGCATGTAAGAGGTTTACTGCTGAAAATGGATTTAAGTTGGGTTTCAGATAAATAGTACAATAACTTAATCTTTCCTTTTAACAGTTGACTTTATCAGACACACTATACAAGTTTTCACTAAATTTTGCAATTTCCTCAACATGTGCTGGTTAATGCATTCTACTTCCCTCTTGGTACTGATATGAAGAGCATCCCTTTCCTTCCTAAACTGTTCATGTTGGAACTGCAGCATCTCAATGCCTTCTGCAGTAGCAGCTGGTGGAACTGACAATTTGTCTTGCACTGAAGCATCTACAAGTACATTTAATAACAAATAAAAAGGCATCCTTTGACATACTTTGCATAGCAATGTGTGGTGAAGGGATGTGCCTGTCTGACCATTACATAGTGATCACCAGTGTGAAAGTAAGCATGAAGTGTAAGTTTGTGTAATTTTCTAAAATAATCATTATATCAAAGTATTTGTGTGAAACTGTTATTTCTCATATTATTAAATCATGACTAACAGTATTTCAGTGGGAAAAAAAAAAAAAACTACCTAATCGTCCACAGTCCACATTATGTACAGTATATTCTGCAGAGTATCTGGTATGCTGTGTGGCTCAGCCTGTTGCACTGCAGTATCCCCTGTGTCTGTAAGAGAGCAAATAGGTAAATATTTATGTCATATCTCAGGTAATATACCTCAGCTATCCAATACTGAATGAAAGAAGTACCTATTTTATGAAGTTTACAGTCAATCAAGAGTCCCCAATTTGGTTAATTATTTATCAGATGCACTGTGTGTGATATTAGGCTCCTCTGTGAGACACTAAGTCATTCATGGCAAATGCCCTTGACCTAGGTGCGGTTCCCCTAGGTTACCAGGACTGGGTGCAGCCCAGGAGTGAAACAATGTGCTGAGTTCCCTGCCTTCAATGTTTGTAACTTTAGTTGCAATTGACATTTTGATAGTGTAATTAATCCAAGGCTGTTAGGAACCTCCTTCATCTTGAATGATTAGGCTACTATGTATGAGATTAAAAGCATTACATTTGTTTTCAGTTACAGGTTGGCTACTAAGACATAAAATGATTACACAGTGGCAGCAGATAGTACAATGTATGCTAAAAGTAGCTGAAGCTATTTGCCAATATTCTCTCTCCTCTCTGCAGCATGTAAAATTTATTACTAAGCTGGACTACTGAACCACTCCAAAAACCCCCAGAAACTCCAGATACAATCAGGTTTACATTACTCGTGATTTCACTTACAAGCAGAGAGAGACACAAACAACGAGCCCACAGCTCCAGTCAGGCAGCTAAGCACCCAGACCACACCAGTGATCCAAATCAAGGGGCCTGTATTGCCCCACATGCCAACACTCTGAATGGCAACTCTGGCCTTTCAGCAGACCCTTCTTCTAACCTAACAGATGACTCTCAAACAAACCCAAAGCCTACAAAAAACTAAAGCCAACCCCATCATGGGTGCAATCTACTTTTAGTTCTTTATCATTTGGTTCTGTAAATATAAACTGTTTAAGGAATAAGTTGTATTATGTTCAAAGCTTTTGCTATTATTAGGAAATTGATATCTTTTCTATTATGGAAACTTAATTGCAACCATCTATCTCTAACAGTACAATTAGGATTGGGGGAGGTGGTGGCTTCAACAATTCTCTGCATGCTCCGATGGGTGTACAGGGCTTTAAATGCACAAATTACTCCCTGATCCATGGGCTAGATAAGGGAGGTGGTATTTGGACATAGGTACATAACCTCAACCCCCTCAGCTTATAAATGCTGTGGATCTGGGTGACCTGGGTCATTATCTAGGATAAGAACTTTGAATTCCAGGCCCTGATCACTCAGGTACTGCCTGACCATTGGAATAAAGCATTTATGAAACCAATCACTGAACAGAAAGTTTGGTCATCCAGGCTTTGCTGCTGAACATCCAGTAAACAGGAAGAAATGCTTTCGTTTGGTTTTTCAAAGCCCTTGGATTCGCCACACTAGATAAGCCCAGACTTCATGATATGGCCTGCTGCACTGCCGCATACAAGGAGAGTAAATTGATAATTTGCAGCCTTAAAACCTGGTGCACTCACCTCCTGCTTACTTACGTAGGTATTGGCAATAATTTTTTTTCCAGAATAAGGATGTTTTATCAGCGCTGAAGACTTGTTCTGGCTTGTAGCCCTTCTCATCGATTTTTTTTTATTTATTTATTTTTTTTTTATAGGGATGGCTGGATAGGTGGCAGCAGCCTTGTGATCGGCCGACACTGATTCACCATAAATTTTAACATGTTTCAGTGAAAACCGCTTTCGAAAAAGATCAAACTAGCCCTTGCTAGAGGTGAAGGACTTTGGGTCAGGGTCTGTTGAACAGCCTGCCTTAGCTGTTTCTTCAGTTGTGTAATGGGAGTGAAGACTGCGAGCTTTTTCATGGATGAGGTTTGAATTCAGTGACATATTTTTACCTCTACAATCATCTAGCCAAGAAGAGAGTGCCACTTCCATACATGTTACCACTTTGTCCCTTATATTTGTTGCATTTTTGGCACTACCACCAACACTTTAGTCACAGCATGCCATATTTGGGCCTCTTGTTTTTTAAGGTACCACACAACACTCTCGTTCACTTTAGCTTTCCTGGTCACTGCGAATTCAATTGTCCTCCTTTTACCATATCACGGATATTCACTTTCTCCTCATGAGTCATGGTTTTCTTAGGACGCTTGCTAAATTGTGGCTTACTACCTGAAGGTGGTGCAGGACGTTTTGGTGTCATAATTTATTAACACTTTACAACGAGAGCATCACTGAGAGTACTCAAGAAAGGCCGCTATCAACAGTACACAACAGCTGCGCCCCTCTGCCCGCACCAAGCTGTACTGTACAACCATGTGCCAAGTTTAAACTAAGTGTTGCGCCAATTTTTGTAATTTTTATCATTTTTTAAGGAATAATTCGCTAATTAGTGATGCCGACAATTTTGAGTTTGGCAATTACAGGGTTCTACTATACATGAAAGCCTTTGATAGAGTGAATCACCAGGTCCTTCTAGACAAGTTAATTATGAATGGAATCTCTTTAGATGGCTACGTTGCTTTCTTTTGGGATGTGCTATGTCAGTATCTGTAAACGGTCATGCTAGCTCACCCAGACCAGTTCTCAGCAGAGTGCCTCACAGTTTTGTACTTGGCCCTCTTCTGTTTTTTATTGCAATTTATTAACTACACTGGCTCTGAAATAACATGCAAATATATGATCTTTGCTGATGGCTTGAAACTCTATCTCCATTTCTCCACCTCCAACCCCAACCCTGCACATGGCACAAAACTCAGCCCCTACTCTATTCTCTATGATGATGATGATGATGTGTAGCTATAGGAAATGGGGCTGGTGTGCCAGCAGGTATGGGCTGCCATAATTCTTGAAAAACAGATTTCTATTGAGCCATACTGTCAAATCATAACGGGGTAGGCAACCAGGTAAGCAAACCCCGCATCATTAGAATTAAAACACAATATCAACACTCAACAACACTTCAAAGTTTTGGGGTCTCGAATTTCCCCTATATAAATGTACATTTTGGAGATTCACCCACTCACATGCAAATGCTCTGGATGACCGTTTTTACTACCTGGACAGTGTTCCTTTTAAAACCTGTTCTTCCCACCAAGACCTTCGTGTAGCAATAGATACCAACCTGAAATTCCATAGCCATGTAAGACTCTCTACTGCAAAAGCTGGAGGTGTTGCCACTACCTACTCAAGTCAAGTGCCATTTGGCCGCACAACTCAATTTATGTACAGTAAAACCTCACTATAATGGACTAATTGGGTCCCAAGCCATTCCAAAAAAAGCAAAATTCCAATGAAAGTGACATCTGGACTTCCCCCTGCTAACCCAGACTTATCTGATTTATCAGACATTAGTCTGGATCACACCAACGGTTTTTAACTGTTTTCACTACCACTGCTGTACTGCACTGCATAATACATTCTCTATAATAATCAAATGGTACCCAGTATAATATAACATAAAACAATAAAACAATACAGTACTGTACACCGATAAACATGCCTTTCATTTACCTTATTGTGGTGAACATAGCTGAAGTGATCAGGCATTCCGGACCACTTCTGGCTTTATTGAACTTTCTCCGATACATAGTATATTAATTTAGTCCGGTCAGCTCCTTGAGTCAGATAAAAGCGAATTATTTCCGGTATACTGGAGTCCATTATTTCAAGGTTATATTGTATTCTTTATTCATCACTGACATCTGTCCCACTCTTGACTTTGCATCTCCTATTTGGAGTTCTAGATATGCAAATGACTTGAAACTGCTAGAATTTGTACAGCACAGCCGGATCAAGCAAATAAAAAATCTTGAACATCTCCCCTATGAAGAAAGACTTCATATCCTGGGTCTGTACTCAATCAAGGGAAAGCTGCTGAGACAGGATATGATATACTGCTACAGAATTTTCAGTGGATTATCTAGCATCAAACCTTAAGATTTAGTTGTTGTAGCACCTGCACTTGGCACAAGGAGTCACTCATTCAAGATATATATTAAACATTCGGTAAAATTTTACAAGTACCGTATACAATACACCCCTAACTGTTGGGCAACAATTTTTTCGGTTATGTTTTGAATGTTTTTGACAATTTTGTTGGTAATGCTTCCTTGTGCTCATCCCCCCCCCCCAAAAAAAAAAATGTAGCAAATCCATGAAAATCGAAGGTCCAATCATCCAAAACACACCAGAAAAAACTGTCGCCCAAGAAGCTAGCTAACCTAACCTAAACGGTAAAATGTTACAAGTACACAGGCCAAAAAAAAAGCAGGAAGGAGCGCATACCCAAAGTCGGGTGTAAACGGGTATATGAACATACTGTACACGTATGATGTTCAGGCGAAGAGGTAGGTTTTTAGGTACAGTACCGGTATTAACCCTTTGCGATTTTCGGCTCTCTGCTGATTGTGTCTGTGCCAGATTCAGCCTGGTGCACATAGAGCGCACTGTTGCGGAGCGATTTTTGTACTTAATCGGCCACTGTACACTAACTTTTTATGGTAGACTGATGAATGTGGTACCGTTTTAAAGCTGAATAGTTGATCTTTATCGTAGTATGGTTGAAAAAAGCAAATACGATAGCTAAAAGGCCAATACTACATGCGGGAAAAATCACACACCCTCCTGTAAAAAAAAAAATAAAAATAAAAAAACCTGAATTTTGATAGCACCTTGTCAATCTACAGTAAATTCCCTTTCTATTGATATATAGGTTATGGCAATTTATGTTAATTTTCACAGAGAAAAGCGAAAGTTCTCAGTCACACAAGCAAATATCCATGCTGGTACTGTAATACCAATATTATTCGCAGTAAGAAGCAATTTATTATGCATATCTATCTGATGTACTGTCACGGTAAAAACAAACAGTTTGAAAAGGATAAACAGAATAGTGTATGTGGAACACGGCCAGATAGGAGATGAAAAACAAGCCAAAAGAAAATATTGTTTCATTTGACTCGAATTTGAGTCATCAGAATCTCAAAGGTTGGTATTATGATCTCAAAATCGTTTCATCGGAATCTCAAAGGGTTAATATTTTGGCTGTTATGCATTTGCATATGGTATGAAATTTAAAGTTCTTTTTTGGTAGCCTACCTGTCTATGACCCTTATTTTACTGGGTTCCACATTGCGTACTTGCGGTAGGTGGTGGCGACCATCATCCACTCACTAGATGTAGTGCTGCCTACTTCCTTAGCTTTCATCATTCTTTTTCTGTGCCTGTCCTCCTCTCTTCCTATTTCTCCTATCTTTCCTGTCACTTCTTATTCCTTTTCTTTCCTTTATAGGTGGCTTTACACTGAGTGACAAGCCAAATGGTTTTCTATAAGCCAAGAAACCATTTACAACGCTGGGTGGTAACCATATAACCAAACCATACGTGCTCCCTACGTGTCAACAAGTGGGTTGGTGGAGGGTTGGTGCCCCTCCCTGTAAAACAACTAACTCATTGTCAAATGGCCACCCTTTGTGGGATTATGGTGTCTGGCAATAGACAGATAGACAGATAGTAAAATAAAACCACACGTTCCTATGCAGAATCCAGAAGATTCTTTTTCAGTCCGATAGCTCACACATGGAACTCCCTGCTAATGGAAACAGTAGATTTTTCATTTAATTTTATTTAATGCCATGCCCCTTCTCCAATGAGGGCTAAAACGTTGCCCCTGGCCAAAGGACTTAGGTTTGGAGCATGCAGCGCTTTATGACTGGATGCCCTTCCTGATGTCTACCGATGACCTTTGGGTGGACTCAAACCTCCGACCCTTCAGCCAGAGCGGAGTGCTCTAACCCACTGAGCCACAGCTGCTGCTTTCAAGGGTATTACAGTATTTTACAAGTTGCCAATATGCAGTTCAGGAATACTACCACCATAAACACATAGTACAGGTGTATTACCTAAGAATGATAATGAACCCTTATAATTCCATTCAGAAATTTATTTTTACAGAAATAATGAATTTAATTGTAATTTCCCAAAAAACCCTACCTTGGATCTTCACTCAGCCAGTCCGTGTAAAAATTCCATGCGTTCGTACATATGTTTCTCTGTCCTTCAACTGCGCATGCGTCTGCTAGGTCTGTTTCACCCACTCACAGGCACTCTTTAGGTCAAGTGATGGTATTCTACCAATCAATTTGAAGAGCAGTCTTCGATTCCTTCTGGGAGGAAAAATAAAATTCTTCTTGCTATGGTTCCCAAACAAAGACATGATCTGTGTCTTGGGTGTGAAACTGATTATTTACGCATTAATACACGTTTCCAGTCGGTGGTTTTTGATGCAATTTGAGTGACTTTTGCCTTCGTTTTCTGTCGAAAGTGCTTCATTTCAGCTCCTCTTCCAGTCAAAGTTCATGAGTGGGAAAGAGGTAAAATGGAGCATTTCCAACAAAAATGGAGGTCCTCAAATCTTGTCAAAAAATACCAGAACACTACACTGCACAACCTGGACCACAGTATCCCTGTAAGCATTCCAATGCAGCAGGTTTGGTTAGGTTGGGTTAGGTTAGGTTACGCTAGGTTAGGTTAGGTTAGGCTACGCTAGGTTAGGTTAGGTTAGGTTACGCTAGGTTAGGTTAGATTAGGTCCGCTTGGTTTGGTTATCCGGTTGTGCAGTATAGTTTTCTGGAGATTTTGGACGCGATTGGAGTGATTTTGCCTTCACTTTCTGTCAGTTAGGTTAGGTTAGGTCTGTTTGGTTAGGTTAACTGGTTGTGCAGTATATTTTTCTGGTGATTTCTGATACGATTTGAATGATTTTTGCCTTCGTTTTCTGTCAAAAATGCTTCACGTCACCTCCTTATCAAGTCAAAGTTCATGATTGGAAAGAGGAAAAATGAAGCATTTCTGATAAAAATGAAGGTCAAAATCACTTAAAAATCACATCAAAAACTACCAGAAAAATATACTGCACAACCTTGGGGGTGTAATGGCAGCTTGTAAAAATTTGCCAATATATCATGCATTTATGGTGGTAATATCTCTGATCTGCATATTGGCAACTTCCATGGAAGTGAGCATGGAAGTGAAAAAGTTACTACATGACAGTATTGTGATACCAACTCTAACGTACGGAAGCGAAGCTTGGACGTTGTTGGAAGGACACAAGTCAAGAGTGAGAGCCGTGGAAATGAGTTATTTAAGAGGAGCCTGTGGAGTCACGTGGAGAGACAGGCTGACGAATGAGGATATAAAGGAGCGTTGTGGTGTGGATGTGGATGTGATAGGAAGCGTTATGAGGAACACACTGAGGTGGTTTGGCCATGTGGAGAGGATGGAGGGTCAAAGACTGACGAAGAGAGTGTATGTGAGTGAGGTGGAGGGGGAAAGAGGGAGGGGGAGGCCGAGGATGAGATGGAGAGATGGGGTGGAGAGGTATATGAGAGAGGGGGGTGTGAGTTGGGAGCAGGGGAGTGAAATGGCGGGGGACAGGGCGACTTGGAGGCGATTTGTTTGTGGCCACCCCAAACGGGACTGAGGCGTCTGGCAATAGATAGATAGATAGATCTATTTTCAGCCCATAATAATTCCCGTCAATTTTATTGTGTTCACACTCATCTCTTCAAGTTCATCAACAGTTTCCTTATACTTCCATCGCAAATTGGTTTTAAGGCAGATATAATAATATTTGGGTATCCCCACTCTACTCTCCCCCTTCCGACCCACCTAGGATGACTTGCTGGCTCAACGAAATTTGGTTCAAACTGAGCTCTCAACGCCGGCAATAAGTATGCCAATCACAGCCGTCACCAAATCACCTACAGCCATTCAGAGTTTGCTCTGTTCCCCCCACTACCTCCCACTTTCATTTCAAAATCAGAGTAGATGTGTTTGTCCAGTGTGGCAGGTGTCCCTCTGTTCCTGGCCGCATAAAAGTTGTTTTGAAAACAACAGTTCAAGCATTGAATTTCTTAGGTCCCACAGTGTTTTGCCCCTATCTGTTCAGTGTCCCTATCTGACGAGTAAGGTAAGAGTATGTAAGATTTGAACAGTAGGTTACGTTCTGTTTAGGTTAAGTTAGGTTAGGTTTTAGGTTGGGTTGGGTTTAAGATTAGACCTTCGTATCTTACCCACAAAACCTAGGTTTTCCCGATGGATTTTGGTATGATTCATTCGATTATCACCATTTCACTTGGAAATGACAATTTTCCATGTTTCTCCCCTCCATAAAACCCCTGATTCCCCAGATCCCACATTATTGCAGGGGGATTGAGGGGGGGGATATCAAAATCTGGTTATTTCTGATGGAAATAATGCTCAAAATCGAATGAATCACATAAAAAACCATCACAAAAAAGGTAAATTTTTATAAGTGAACAATATACCCCCCAGGTAGTGAAATATATTTTTCTGGCAGTTTTTGATGCGATTCGAATGTTTTTGACCTTCAGTTTTGTCAGAAATGCCTCATTTCCCCTCTTTGCCAATCATGAACTCTGATTGGGCAAGTAGGTGAAATCATGCAGAAAAAAAAAAAAATGAAGTAAAAAACAACTCAAATCGCATCAAAAACCACCAGAAAAATATACTGCACCACCGGGTAACATAACGGAACAAACGAAACCTAACCAGACAGACGTAACATAACCTCACCAAACGCAGTAAACCTAACCAAATGCAACCCAACATACCTAACCTATTCTAGGGGAATATGTTACGTAACCTCACCAAACACACTAAACTTAACCAAACCTACCCCAACATACCTAACCTATCCTAGGGGAATATGTAACATAACCTCACCAAACACACTGAACCTAACCAAACCTACCCCAATATACCTAACCTATCCTAGGGGAATGCTTACCCTAGAGATACTAATGTCCTGGACGAGGGTCGTCTGGCAATAACGTCGTGGTTCCAGAACCTTTGAATCCAGTGGTTTATGAACAATATAATTTGCCAAGCCAGAAGGTGTGTGTTGTCCAGAAAAGTTCCTTTGTAGTCAGAAACACAAAAATTATACTGTAACCGTTTCTTGGTTTTTGCGTACTTTTAGTACCGACCACAGTACCACTGATGTCTGTCTTTTCTAAATTTACACGGTTCCTGACAGTCTGGGCAATAAACTTCAGAAGGTAATACACCGTGTCTTCTAAAAAACTCAATAGCCTCTTCAGGTTCTGAGTGGAAACGCTTAATCACCCGTAAATAATCAATATCACACCCGGGACACACAGCACGTCTTTCTTCTTCAGAGGCCATAGCGAGAAGGATTTGAATTTTCCATCCAGATTGAATCAAAGAACGTGATTCAAATCCATTGGCTGAATTCCATCACATGCCACGTTGAGTACACCGCTTCCCATCCGATCAGCGAAGTTAAGCAATGTTGGGTCTGGTTAGTACTTGGATGGGTGACCGCCTGGGAACACCAGATGCTGTTGGCATCCCTATGTCAAGTGGGGTTGGTGGAGGATTAGTGCCCCTCCCTGTAAAACAATTAACTCTAAGCCCTTGGCCACCCCATTTGGGATACATGGCATCTGGCAATGGATGGATGGATGGACCTAAAGTAGGCCTATAAGTGGGTGATACAGACCTAAGAAAAACACATGTACGAATGCACGCATTTTTTACCTGGAGTGGCTGAGTGAAGATCCAAGGTAGGGTTTTCTTGGAATTTTAAATTAAATTCATTATCTCTGAAAATATCAATTTCTAAATGGGGTAATGGGGGTTCATTGTGATTCTTAGGGACTATACTATACGTTAATGGTGCTAAAATTCCAAAACTGCATATTGTCCACTTGTAAAATAATACCACAAAAACCTATGTTTCATGGGAAAAAGCAGTATGGGCTGAAAACCGACATTAACCAAAATAATATCCCAATTCCATCACTCTTAGAATTTTAACAAAACCTAAACTCCCTGATGGTATATTTAATCAATCAGTTAGCACTATTCATGCAACAACATTCTTGCTCAATTGAATGGCGCACCTGTCACCGTGTCAAGGGCTGCTCACCTCCTGTCCAGCTGCTGACTGGACTGAGGATCTGTGGTGGCCCCGGTATTATTATACAAGTTGCCAATACGCAGTTCAGGAATTTTAGCACCATTAACGTACAGTATATTCCCTAAGGATCATAATGAACCCCCAGATAAGAATACCTGCAGCTTCTGGTATGTGAAGACTCGAATTACAACTAAGCTGAACTCACCTACAATGTCTGGTATGTGAAGAGTCGGCAGAGTACCAACCTTCAATGTTCTTAGTTTCTTGGGTACTGGCAGGCGTAACAATTCATATTTTAGATTTCTCTCATAATCACCGTCGTTAAAATGTAACTGACAAATTCGTGCACTCTTTGGATTGATGTTTTCACTCTTGCAAAACGAAATCCACTTTCTTCTAAGATCTTTATTTTCAGGAAATCTATGAAAAACTATGCCAATGTGACGTTTATAGGACGAAATACAGCCGAGTACTGCACATTTGGACGGCATGTTCTCCGAGCGGGACAACTCGCAACATAAAGACAATTCGCCGTCAGGACGATTCCCCGTCGTTTATTTAAATATCAATAACATTTACCTAGCGAATATCCTAGTTTTGGGGTTATGACTTACAAAGGTGACAAGTGATCTATTGGTTTTATAACGTGAAATGTGGCATCAAATGGTATGTAGTAAAGGAAAAAATACCGTATAAATATATTGAAATGCGAATCAGGCGATGTACGATAACTTTTTCATCCTTTAACGTTGGGCTGATAACCTTAAGTGAACAACCGATTTACATTAAAATTATACGAGTAATACACAGATGTTACGTGTATATAAATATGTACAACGTTTGAGAATCACAGCCTACTGTATCCAAAAATTACAAAACGCTTCACCAGATGTCAACGCTTGACAGCTTAGAGCCTGAACTTGGACCACCTGAAATATAATCAGCGGCAAGGGGAAGTGTCAAAATTATTTTCGTATAATTTGTTTCAGAACTGATGCAAGGCCTTGACGGACATACTAGGCAGCTCACATATCTATGCCCATGGGACAATGGCTGTGAAAAATAAATATAAAAGACAGTCCCCTGCGAGGAAAACCTATAACTCTACTTTAAATTAAGAGGAAAAACTGAGGTAGAACAGGCATAGTTTAGGACCTGACATGGAAATTTTATTGGTGGGGGATGAGAACAGTGTACTATAAAAGCTAAATCTAGAAAAAAAAAAAAAAAAGTCATGAAAGTAACACTGACCGAATTCATGTTATTCCACCCTTTAACCCATTCTTATTTAAAACTGCTTTTAATTATCACTCATTATTCCTTGAGACGATGGTGCTCTTACAGAACGTAATGTTTCCAGTGCATACCACGGGTTAATTACCCAATGGTCCTGCATCACATGAGGCTCTGCCACCACCCTCAAGGGTCAGTGATGCAGTGTGTGTCCCTGGTCAGGCCATGGTAAAAACTCCCAGATATTTTACCATGGGTACTACTATGCTTTAGCTATTTTACCATGGGTCGGGCTACGTGTCGTGACGTCACAGGCGAGGGAAGAACCAATAATCTTACCTTGTGATGCACGTTGGTGATCCATTGGCACGGCATCATAATTCAGTTTCCTTACAGTTTTCGGTACTGGCCGGCCTAGCATTTCATAAACCATGTGTCTTGCATAGTCACTTCGCTTAAAATGTAAACTGCAAACTCTTGCAAACTTTGGATTGATATTTTCTCGTTTGCATGCAGCAATCCACTTATTTTTCAATATTTCATCCCTCGGGAAGCGATGCAACATAATATTTCTTTCCCGTTTGTAATAATTTGAATTGCAACCACGCACCGCACAATATGACATTCTGTAGCGAAGACCTGGCTGGCCTGTACACCTGGTCGTCTCGCGAAGGTAGTGTCAATAATTTCGTGGAGCAACTATCCACTCACCACCGTTGTACTCAAGGACTCAACTGGCCCTGGCTGGGTTTCGTGCTAGTCGACGTCACTCCGATGCTCCGCCCCCCGCGCCAGCTTGGAGCCGTTTTACAAGTGATCCGACTTGGTTTAGTCGAAAATGTCACGCCTTGTTTCTCAAGAGCTGTAGCTCAGCCACAGTGTAATACACATTACACTGTGAGCTCAGCCATACCTCTCCCCACGCCAGTGTTGCCAAATCAGTTGCCACACTTTTAGATGGGAATCATCGTACCGGCTCTTCAAAATTATCGTTTATTCGTTAGAATTATCGTACATAATTAAATTCATTCATCTATCTATTGCCAGAAGCCTTAATCCCGTAAGGGGTGGCCACAAACAAGTCTCCTCCATGTCGCAGTCTCCTGTCATTTCACTGCCCTGCTCCCAGCTCACACCCCCCTCTCATATACCTCTCCACTCCATACCTCCATCTCATCCTTGGCCTCCCCCTCCCTCTACCCCTTCTCCACCTCACTCACATACACTCTCCTCATTAGTCTCTCACTCCATCCTCTCCACATGGCCAAACCATTCACTCACTAATCTGGAGCATCTTAAAATTGTCGCCAATACCTTGGTGTTTTAACTGAAAACGTACCCATTACAATTATTTTCATCAGTCCCGTAAGTTTTTAAGGTACTGATGTTTATTTTGGTGTATATTTAATCATTTTATTTTGTATCAGAATTAGGTTATACCATGAAAATCTCATGATAATATTATAATATAATCATCTATCTATCTATCTATAGCCCGATGCCCTAATCCCGCAAAGGGTGGCTGCAGACAAAACGCCTCCAAGTCGCTGTCACCCACCATTTGACTACCCTCCCCCCAGCTCACCCCTGCCTCCCTCATATACCTCTCAACTTCATCCCTCCACCTCATTCTCGGTCTGCCCCTCCCTCTCCCTCCATCCACCTCAACTACATACACCCTCTTAGTCAGTCTTTCATTCTCCATTCTATTCACATGTCCAAACCACCTCAGCGTATTTCTCCTAATCTTCTCAACCACATCCACATCCACCCCACAACGTTCATTCACTTTTTCATTCGTCAACCTGTCCCTCCATGTCACTCCACATGCTTCTCTCACGTAACTCAATTCCACTGCTCTCACTCTTGACCTGCTACCCTCTTGCAAGGTCCACGCCTCGCTTCCATACGTCAGGGTAGGGATCACAATACTATCATGCAGTGACTTCTTAACTTCCATTCTCACCTCCCTATTTCTCATCACTGCTTTCAGTGAACCAACAACCTTCCTTCCCTGCTGTACCCTTTCACGCACTTCATCCCCCAAAGTTCCATCCTTACTCATCACACTACCCACGTACTTGAATACACTCACATTCTCCATATCCTCACCATCGAACCTCACTGCACATTCCGTGACTTCATTCCTCTCAAACGCCATAACTTTACTCTTGTTTACATTAACTTTCAGATTCCTCCTCTTACACACTGTCCCAAATTCATTCACCAAACCTTGCAACTCCCATTCATCTTCACTCAACAATACTGTATCATCAGCAAACAGCAACACCGGAATCTTCCAAATCTCACCCTCATTCATTAGAGCTACCCCCACATCCACTGCCCTACTTTGCACCTCCTTTACAACCCCATCTATGTATATATTAAACAGCCTTGGAGACATCACACAACCCTGTTTCAGTCCCACATTCAGATCAAAGAACTCACTCAGTTCACCATCCACTCTCACCGTAGCCCTAGCTCCCTCGTACATACTCTTCACAACACTCAACAATTTCCCCTCCACTCCATATACTCTTAATACCTTCCACATACCTTGCCTATCTATTCTGTCATAAGGTTTCTCCAAGTCCATGAAGGCAGCATACACTTTCCTTCCCTTCTCTAGATACTTCCCCACTAAACATCTTAGAACAAATATCTGATCTACACACCCTTTTCTCTTCCTAAATCCCTCTTGTTCTTCTCCAACTAGCTCCTCTGTCATATGCCTAACCCTATCAATGAGTATTCTATCATATATTTTACCAGTCACACTAAATATTCTATCATATATTTTACCAGTCACACTAAATAGGCAGATACCCCTATGGTTACCACATACTTCTCTCTCCCCTTTTCCTTTGTATAAAGGAACAATTATACCTGATTTCCAGTCCTCTGGAACCCTTCCCTCTTCCCAAGCCAATCTACACAACTTCCATATCCACTCCACAACAATCTCACCCCCATACCTAAGCATTTCACCACTAACTCCATCAATTCCTGGGGCCTTTCCCAACTTAATCTTCCTCCACTACTTCCGCCCTACTGATCTCTTCCTCCCTCCTCTCATCTCTTCTTCTCCCAGCCATTCCCCAACCACTTATACTCGCACTGCTCTCACTCTCTACACTCAACAAAGCCCCAAAGTGCTCCTTCCATCTCCTCAATTTCTCTCCCTTCTCCACCAACAATCTATTATTCCTATCTTTCACTCCCCTACTATTTCCCCTTTCACACTGCCTTACTTTCTTTACCTCTTTCCAAAAGAATTTCTTACTCTCCCTCCATTTCACACTCAGATTCTTCCCAAACTCTTCATCCACTTTCTTCTTACTCTCCTTCACCAGTCTCTTAACCTCCCTTCTCCTGCTCACATATACCTCTCTCTTCTCTCTCTCATCTTTTCCCCTACCTCTACTCGCTAACCATTCACTATACGCCTACTTCTTTTGTTCCACAGCTCGTTTCACCTCATCATTCCACCATGCTGTCCCTTGCACACTCTTGCATCTCCTCCTCACTCCACAAACCGCCTCACACGCTGCGCTTATCTCTTCCGTGAATATCTTACATACATCTTCCACCCCTTCCATCTGCTCTTGCTCATACCTTCCCAATCATTCTTCCACTATGCTCTTATACTCTGTCATTTTCTCACTATCTTGCAATTTCTCCACTCTTCTCACAGGAGCTGCTTCCTCTTGTCTTCCCCTTCGTCTCCTCAACCACTTTCTTTGCAGCTTTACCTTGGCCATCACTAAGTGATGGTCCGAGACTCCATTTCCCCACCCTCTCCACACTCTTGCAATCAAACCCTTGTCTTCTCATTCGTTCATCCACACACACGTAGTCTATCATTGCCTTTCATTCAACAAGTTCAACTTCCATCTTCCTCATTAATCTCCATGTATACCGGTGGATCATCCTATGACGAAAGTAGGTGTTGGCTATTGCCAACCCCTTACCAGCACAGATGTCCACCAAAGCACTACCATTCCCATCTACTTCAGCTGGCACACCCCACTGACCAACCATTCGTACATTCCCAACTTTGCCATTCATGTCTCCAATCAACAGCACTCTCTTGCTCCTCTCAAACTTGTCCATACATGCTTCTACTCTCGCCCAAAACTCATCTTTCACTCTTGCCACTCGATCCTCTGTCGGAGCATACGCACATACAATCACCCACGCTTGTATACCTACTTTCATCCTCACCCATACAATCCTTGCACCCACTGTTTCATACTCTCTTATATTCTCCTTCCACTTCTTGCTTATCATCAGACATACTCCCTCTCTTGCCCTCTCATTCTCATTGACTTCCGCACATAAACCTAAACCATATTCCCTTTCTCTCACCCTTTCACCTTTCCATTTAGTTTCACTCAATCCACATATAGCCACTTTTGCACCCTCAAGCACCTGAACAATCTCACTCTCTTTCACTTCATCATTCACTCCTCTCACATTCCATGTTCCCACCCTAAGAATGTCCTTTGTCCGTTCCTTAGTCGTCAACGTATGCTCCGTCCGGGTCCAAGGCGCTTTATTCGCTTTGTTAGTTAGTTCTTTTTACGGGGTGGGGCACTAACCCACCAACAACTCTTTTAGTCGCCTCGTACGACAAGCAGGGATACTGGGGGAGTATTCTTGAAACCCCCCTACACCCAGGGTATAATATAATCATATCATTCATTACAAAAATAATGTTATACGAAATACCCTTTGTGCCAATCTAGAAAATCAGTCTAACTAGCAGCAGAATGCAGTCCACAGAACCTAAATAGATAACTCATAGAAATGTGCTTCCTCTTGCAGATGATAACTCAGCAAGACCATAAAAGAAGTACTTTCAGTGATCACCATTATATTAGCCCCTAAGATTACTCATCTGTCAAATTGTGGGACAACTGTGCATGATTAGCTATGCATGCCACAAAATTTACTGCCATGCTAGCTCTCAATCCAAAATTATCGTACAAACCGTACGATAATTGAAAATTGTATCGAACAACATACCAGAGGCAATATTATCATACAGGTACGATAATTATCGTACGTGTAGCAACACTGTCAAATGCTTCAGACAAAATTCCGCTAAACAAGCAATCGATTTCCGCCAAAATTACTCAATATCCGCTAGATTCCCCCTCCCCCCAATTTAATAACATTATTATTGCAAAATTGTGCTATGCGAGGACTCACCTTTACATCACAGAAAATTACGGATGTCATTCATTTCTTCACTCCTAGCTGAGGAAGATGTGCCTTGTTGGTTTGACTCTGAATATACTTGCACAGTGTTGATCTTGCTACATACATCCCTTAGGTGTTCATAGCTGTAACAGCATTTCTCTGTTCTTTTCAAGCCAGAACGAACACAAATTACCGTATTTACGGTTTCTGTGTGCAGTCTGTTTTCAAGTTTGGCCTTTACTAAGCTTGACTCGGACACTCTATGCCTTGACTGAGTAGCGTCGTCCTAGAAACTCGAACGGCCAAACCCCACCGCGGCACGGCAATAACACACGTCCACTTGAGATTTTCAGTTCAAAATTCGTTTTTTAATCGAAATAAGCTAAAATATATAGCAAAGTATCTATTGATATTTTTATTAATTTTCATATTAAATGTGTATTGGTCATTTAAGCTATTAGGCCTGCTGTGATAATTTTTGTAATGTCGGTAGAAAATTATTCCTCCAGAAAATTCAGCCAGCCGCTAGATGATATATTTTGCCGCAAATATAGAATACTCTTGATCTAGCGACTTTTCCGCTGATTTGGCAACATTGTCCCACGCTTTGCGTCCGCTATGGCTAACAGACGCAAGACATTGGATACTGTTGAGATGAATATACACTTATATCCTAAGGCTACTAATACCAAGTCGGTTCACTTTCCGTCTGTGCGCAGGGAGGCGTGGCTTGTGTGACGTCAGCTGGCTTAAGTAACAGAAAATGTATAAAAGGGCAGACTCATATTAAACATTTATGATAAGGGAAACAAAGAAGGGGAAGAAGTGCAGACTCGTTTAACCCTATAATACAGTAGGTTCCCTCACACCCCTACTCCTTCCCTCACAGATTTCAGTCCCTTACCTCACTTCTCCGAACTGAAAATGTGTCATGGTCTGATGAGTGGAGCAAGCATACACTCACCGGCATGGTCAGGAGTCAAATGAACACTGGGGTTTCATGCCAGAGCCAGTCGACATCACTACGATGCTCCGCCCCCTGAACGAGCTTGGAGCTGTTTTAGAAGGAAGTGATCCGACTTGGTATTAGTAGACTTAGCTTTTATCAATTCAAACTCGTTTGAAAACATACCCAGGATGATGTAGTACCAATAAAAATTAATGAGGACAGCTATGAGTGACGCCAGAATATATTTCAGTCGTCAGCAGAGAGGCAGAAGCAAGTTAATCATTGACTAAATATGCAACTTACAATATAAAAAGCCTACGCTATAGAATGAAAATAGACCCTGAGAGTTCCCCGTGAAAATTAATTAGTATAGCATTCATCAATTATATTTAAAGAATGACGGGGAATCATCCAGGGTGCGAATTGTCCTGACGAGGAATCGTTTATATTTTGTCCAGAATCAACTGCACCATTCATCCCTTGGCTCATGAAACAATACTGCCTGTTTAATGCGAGTCTGTACTCATTTATTCACTGTAACTGATGCAGGCGTATATTCAATTCCATACAACCGTTTTTAAGGAATTCTTTACTAAACGGGCACAGCGATTTGTTAAAACAAACTCACGATCTCAATGTAACTTTTTCATATGCAACACAGTTAACTGTTGAATTGTGACTGCAAGAAGTGATTGAATAGACAAAGCATAGCTACCTAATTTGGGGTAGTTTACTGACATCTTGCCTGAAGAGCTCAGTCGTCGTGTTTCAGTACGTTAAAGTGACGACTTCCTTGTGATGCCTCCATGGAGTTCATTATAAAGACTGCTATGCATGTACTCGATTTTGTGTTCTAGAACTTTCATTTACATAGCAAATGTGACCTTAGACAAGCCACGGAACTTTACCTTGAGACTCTCCACAGTTTAGAATGGAAGGACTCATTTACATTTTGAGTTCTACCTTTCAAGCATCTCTCAAGATGATCATTCTTTGTCAAGTCAAAGCAGATGGTCAAGAAGTGTTTCCTTTCATAAGCTATAAGATTGTGTGGATGCACTTTCGTGTTCTTGTGTCTGGGTGTTTCTCCTAAGGCACTGAATTTATTGTAGAAACACCAGAAATCCTTCCCTAAACTTGCTGAGGGGCACATCTCATGCCTGGGATTCTCATCTGTACTGGTAAGATGGTAATAAGTAGCAAGAATCGAATCCCGTAGTTCCAGCACAACAGCTCCATTTTTTACCCACCTTCTCGCTGTGTCACCATAATAATCAGTCATTTTAAGAATCACATTTTCTGCTAGTCTTCCAGCACCTCCAAGTGTTGTCCTCATCTGCATTATTCCAGACTTCCTCTTCACAGGCTCACTCATTTTCTATTTCGGTTCACGATGTCTTGTTCCCATCCTCTTAGAGCCGTGGTTTAGGCATTCTTCCTTTACAACAGGGTACTTTTCCCCATAGGGGCCTTTTCCATCATTAAGACTCTTCACAGCCACATAAGCAGATGAGTCTCCATCACCAGCAAAAATATCACATCTTAATTTCTTTTCCAGGGACCTGCTCTACAACACTTTAGCTTCACTAGCCTCCATTTTTCCTGAAGCTTCTGCAAAAGTCTTTTCACAACTCTGCCTTGTTTTCCATGCATTATACTTGGTAGTTATTTTGGGATCCTTCTTCACCATATTTTCCCAGTACTTGCATGATGCACAGTATTTGGAAAATAAAACTCCATCCAGTACAAATCCACTATGCACCTCCACGACTACTCCAGTGCCACTATGCACCTCCACGACTACTCCAGTGCCACTATGCACCTCCACGACTACTCTAGAGAATTGTGCCCTCTAGACATCCAAGTTCCATAAAACAATATCTCAACATTCACAATACCATCTTCATCTTGATATATATTCAGCTATTCTCTGTAATAGTCAAATACAGCCTGGGCTACTGTACAAGCTCACTAATTTGCTTATACTGTATTTAATATCACAATTTCTCAATTCTTTTCTGATACCTTTCGTAAGTATTCAGATTTATTACAGGTAGTCCTGTTGCTGTGGCCATGTCCTGAAAACCACGAAGTCCAAGGTCAAACTGCATTTTGAAATACACTGAAGATAAAGTATTTACACTCACTGAATTTCTGTCTATGTATCTATCTATTGCCAGACGCCTCAATCCCATTTGGGGTGGCCACAAACAAATCGCCTCCACGTCGACCTGTCCCCTGCCATTTCACTGCCCTGCTCCCAACTCACACCCCCCTCTCTCATATACCTCTCCACCCCATCCCTCCATCTCATCCTCAGCCTCCCCCTCCCTCTTCCCCCCTCCACCTCACTCACATACACTCTCTTCGTCAGTCTTTCACCCTCCATCCTCTCCACATGGCCAAACCACCTCAGTGTGTTCCTTATAACGCTTCCTATCACATCCACATCACAACGCTCCTTTATATCCTCTTTCGTCAGCCTGTCTCTCCATGTGACTCCATAGGCTCCTCTTAAATAACTCATTTCCACTGCTCTCACTCTTGACTTGTGTCCTTCCAACAACGTCCAAGCTTCACTTTCATACGTTAGATTTGGTATCACAATACTGTCATGTAGTAACTTTTTCACTTCCATGCTCACTTCCCTGTTTCTTATCACTGCTTTCAAAGAACCAGCAACCTTTCTTCCCTGCTGTACCCTTTCAAGCACTTCACCCTCCAAACCTCCATCCTTACTCATCACACTACCCAAGTACTTAAACGTACTCACATTTTCCAATTCCACACCATCCAACCTCACTGTACATTCACTGACTTCACCTCTCTCAAAGACCATCCCTTTACTCTTCCCTACAGTCACCTTTAGATTCCGTTTCTTACACACTCTCCCAAACTCATCCACCAAGCCTTGCAGCTCCCCTTCGTCTTCACTCAACAACACAGTATCATCTGCAAACAACAGTACAGGGAGTTTCCAAACACTATCCTCTCTCACCAGGGCCACTTCAACATCCACTACCCTACCTTGTATCTCTTTTATTACCCCATCCATGTACAGATTGAACAACCATGGTGACATGACACATCCCTGTTTCAACCCAACCATTAAAGAGAAAAATTCGCTTAGTTCACCATCCACACGCACTGCAGCCTTAGCACCATCCATCATGCATACTCTTCACAGCATTCAACAACTTCCCATCTACTCCATATACTCTTAATACTTTCCACAATCCTTGTCTATCCACCCTGTCATATCTATCTATCTATCTATCTATTGCCAGATGCCTCAATCCCGTTTGGGGTGGCCACAAACAAATCGCCTCCAAGTCGCCCTGTCCCCCGCCATTTCACTGCCCTGCTCCCAACTCACACCCCCCTCTCTCATATACCTCTCCACCCCATCCCTCCATCTCATCCTCGGCCTCCCCCTCCCTCTTCCCCCCTCCACCTCACTCATATACACTCACTTCGTCAATCTTTCACCCTCCATCCTCTCCACATGGCCCTGTCATATGCTTTCTCCAAATCCATGAAAGCCGCATACAACTTCTTTCCCTTCTCTAGAAACTTTTCCACTAAAGATCTAAGAATGAATATCTGATCTACACAACCTCTTCCCTTCCTAAAGCCTCCCTGTTCTTCTCCAACTAATTTCTCTGTTCTTTCTCTAACTCTGTCAATAAGTATCCTACCATACACTTTTCCTGTTATACTAAGAAGACAAATGTCCCTATGATTACCACACAATTCTTTTTCCCTTTTTCCTTTGTACAAGGGAATAATTATACCTGACTTCCAATCCTCTGGGACTCTACCTTCCTCCTAGGCAATTGTCCATACCGGGAAGGGAACGGCCACCGTACGTCCCTCAGCTACTTCCTGTAGGGCAGGCACAGCCACGGTAACGGCCATCGTCCGTACTAGGGAAGGAACGGCCACCGTACTTCCTTCTGCTGCTACCCCAGAGGGCTGTGGAGTCGCAACAACGGCCATCATCCATGTTCGGGAAGGGACGGCCATTGTACACCCTTCGTCCACAGCTCTCGGGGTTTCCCTGGAGGGGAAGGTCCCTTGTGCGGCCCGCTCTCCACCTGCGTGCTGCGTGGGACGCCCTTCCCTCTCTCCCTCCAGGTGTGGTTCCCTAGATGTGCTGCCATTCCAGGAGTGGTGGCGAAGTCCTGTTGCTGAAGGCGAGGTCCACGCCCTGCACCCACCCCCTGGACGATGCCGGTTCTTGACAGATGCCCCGCAGACGAGGTGCCGCAGTCAACCCCTGACGGCACCCCAACCTAAGGGCGGACGCAGTTCCAAGTCTCCCAGGGCCAGCCCACGGACCCCAAGGCGGGACTGCTCCTGCCCCACTCGCTGTCGGCCCTCCACCCGGAGTGAGAGGTGGCAGGCTGGACTCCTGGCCCTGTTTGGCCCTGGTCCCGAGGGCCACATACCAGTTCGAGGCCCTAACAAGGAAGGGCCTCCCTGCACCCCAGACCAGACACACGCCCGGGTCATTACGCACCCGAGAGCGATCCAGTGTCTCCTGCAGGAGGACTCTCCGGAAGGCCTCCCTCCTACTCTCGGGCACCACCTCAGGTTAACCCAGGCCAAATGATGAAGTGATGACACCCTAACTCCCAGTGTTATGTGAAAAGACTTAGTAGTGACAGTGACCTCCAGTGATACTGGGCAGTGGGACAGAAATAAAACCGACAAGGGTTGCTACTCCAGTCAACCCTGAGTATTGTGCCTATAACTAAGTTCCCTAGAAACAGAGTGATACCTAGATTGTGTGACTCCGAGACTAACTCACTACCAAAAGTCCAGTGATATGAAGTATGTAAACCAGTGTCGCCAGAGCTCTGTGTTATTTGCCCTATATTGACTAAGCTGTAAAGATCATGCTATGTACTGCGTTATTAGAGTACTAAGTTCCCTAGAAACAGAGCAATATCATAAGTGAGCGACTCGGGGACTAACTTACTAACAATACTCCAGTGAAGTAAATTGTATAAGTGAGCGTCACCACAACTCTGTGCTATTAACCCCCACGCTAACTCAGGTGTAAAGACTGTACCCATGATATGTTATAGTAATATTAAGTCCCTTGTCATTTTATCTCAATCATATCCATTGTACCTCTGTATGTATATTGAAAGGAAATTGATCCAAGGCAATAGATGTGTTAAAGTGTCCTGCAGAGTTTTTTATGCCCTGTTCCTTTGTAAGTGTTCTACTTCCGGTCTAGAAAGAGGACCCCGCTCAGTCGCTGGTGTCTTTGGCGCGAGAAGTCGATCCAAAGACCACCAGCATAACACTAATAATAAGTCTATCTATCTATCTATCTATTGCCAGACGCCTCAATCCCATTTGGGGTGGCCACAAACAAATCGCCTCCAAGTCACCCTGTCCCCTGCCATTTCACTGCCCTGCTCCCAACTTACACCCCCCTCTCTCATATACCACTCCACCCCATCCCTCCATCTCATCCTCGGCCTCCCCCTCCCTTTTCCCCCCTCCACCTCACTCACATACACTCTCTTTGTCAGTCTTTCACCCTCCATCCTCTCCACATGGCCAAACCACCTCAGTGTGTTCCTCATAACGCTTCCTATCACATCCACATCCACACCACAACACTCCTTTATATCCTCATTCATCAGCCTGTCTCTCCATGTGACTCACAGTTTGCAGCACAGATGTGGCACCATCCAGAAGTACACCATGTGCTTTTTTCAGAGCACAATTCACATTCTACTTCAAATGTCTTTGCCATTCCACATTCACTTTTCACTTTCACTGTCATCAATTCACCACACTCGCATCGGGCGAAGGAATTTATCCACTACAAAAAGCTGTTTTTCTCTACCAGCATGAATTCACCTTCATTTCCACATTCACATGTTCCATTTGGGCACTGATATTCACCTTTCTTCCTGAAGCTGAGATAGATGAGGACCTGCTGGCAGAAATGTGTGGTGGTGAAGTTGTGATTGGTGGTGGTGGTACTGTGAGTGGGGACGCGTCAGCTGTTTGTAGCAGCGGTTGTGGTGGTGGCGTTTGTTTATTCTTCCCATTCAATTCCTTCAAATGTTGCTTTCTTGTTTTCTTGAACTTTCTCCTATTCCTCTGGTCACCCATAATGAATGTAGTGGTGACACACAAGGGGTGAAAACAACACGAATGGTATAACAAAGCTGGTAAAGTAAGCCAGACTCGGGAAACAGACGAGCAAGCTTACAATATGAACGTTCGTCCTGCACTGAGTGCGGCCGATGTTGTTGTTGCTGTTGTAGCAGTAGTAGTAGTATTTTCCCCCAATGGGAGGACCGGGCCTGCCAGAGTGAGAGTACGGCCGCGTGGTTGCTCCTTTTGTTCAAGACAAAGTTGCCAGAGGCTACCATGAACACAGCCAGAAAAACAACACATCTGGTGCAAGATTTCAGTGAAAATTCGCTATGTACACTTGGTCCACTTACTGCCACGCCCCCTCCACGTGCTTCCAACCTTCGTCCCTTTAAACTCTCACTCGGGCTTTTAAATTTGGTGCTGGAGGGGAAATACTGGTCGGGTAATATGTACCGATAATTTAGGAACATTTTGATAGGTTTTGTAGTATGTGATTTTTATGACCCCATGACCCTCCCCAGGGGTAGCATACCCCCTTTGGTCGCCTGCAGCTGTGTTAACTAGAGACCCAATAGAAAGCGAGACTGGACAGCCGGCATTATGTGTCAATGTTTATACGTTTGAGTCGCTCTCTCGCGTTCATATAGAGACCAGTGGCGTGTTGCTAGATACCACCAGTCAGTTAACTATTGTTCACGTATTATTGACGGTTTTTGAATATTTTTAATTCTATGTTTCCACTAGGTGTTGTCTTTTTAATATATAAAGATGCAGCAATATGATATATTCCTCTATACATTACGTAGGCTAATATCCAAGCACATAAAGATGAGCGAGTTTGCAGATGACGTTAGATACATGACTACCAAGCGTTTACATATTTTGCCCAGCTATCAGCTTAACATTAATAGTGCTCCAGTACCTGGTCCTGAAGCGATAGCAGGAAATTCCATAGTAGATAATCTCTCTATAGGTTACTGTTTGTTGAAAATCCTTAACTTAGACTTCTAACTGGAATATCAGGCCATCAATCTTAGTGTCTTACCTCGTGACAAAACACGAGATCAAGCTTCTCATGTAATGTACTTCCACTTTCGTTATGAAAACATCCAGTTTCCTTAATACTGTCTCCTTCAGTGTATATTACAGTATGGAAAATCTTTTTATTAATGGGAAAACTACACGTAAAATGAATATACCTTACCTGGCAAAGTTGATAATTGTCCCTGGCAGACCAGTTCATTCATCCGACCTTATTTTCCCATATTTTCCTTCTTCCTGGATTTCTAGGGAATTGGAAAAGACGCATACGAGGTCCAGTTCTGTTTGTACATCCATATGCAGCACAACCAACCATATTTACAGGCAAAAAAAGTACCAGCACATCACGTCTTGGCACCAACCAACAGTCTGATTTGTCAACATTACCATTTGGCACTTATGACGGTTTTTACAGAAGCAATCAAATACAACAGATGTGTAGAAATTTATAGTTAACATAAATCTTCATTTGTTCAAATAAGAAATATACCTTATTATTAAAACGACATCTTGTTAGGCAATTAGTCACATTCCCCAGTTGGTGGCGAGATATACTCAATGACAAATCTGCAGACAGGCTTCTTGACATTGGACCCATCATGGCGCCCATTATAATCCAACCAATCAACGAGCAGCAGAAAATATTGGCTGTCCGGTCTCTCTATAAAGTCTCTAGTGTTTACCGACGATCCCTGTCTTCAACCATCCGCGTTGTTTACCAACCACCACCCCGACTGGACGCATCGGTCTATCCCGTTTAATGATTTAACCAAACCTAACCTAACCAAACCTAACCCTACCTAATACCACTTGCGTTTGACTGACTGCTTTCAAATTTAAAAATGCGCGTTAAGGACGTTAAATATGACCGGCTGACTGGCAAACGTCAGTGGAATATTTACGCATTCTAAATCCTCATTTCTGGCTTATAAAAATGCCCAGTAGCTGTGATAATGCAAGAATAATATAAGTAACCTGTGAAAGATTCATGTCAACAGAAAATATGGAGAGGCCGCGCCCATTTGGTAAAGCCTGAATAACTATCACTGTTGGCCTTGCCTGTTGCCTTAGTCTAATTATATAGCACTAATCTAAGCTGTTCCAATTAAACTTTATAACAAGAGTGAGGACTTGATAACTTGTAATGATTACCAACAACAGGCATGTAATCATAAACCTGAAAACAATGGCGTCACCTGTTGTTATTAGGGATGCTGTGATAATGGATATTCCTTTCAAGCTCTTTCCACCAGAATATGAAATTACCAGTATTATTTAGCTAATTACACCTATTGGCACTTTTTTGGCTACATCTTAAACTCTCTGGCATTTACTCATTTTTAATGTGCTTTGTATTGATCTTAACCCGCCCAATCCCAACGTCTTCTGAGCTTTGGTCCGCCCCAGTCCCGGCTTTTTTGGACCATTTTTTTTTTGCTCAAACATTCGCTTTTGGTCAAAAACTAAGGAAAATCACAAAGAAAGGTGTCCCTTGGGTCCAGAAATGGCTTACCTGGAGCACGTAAGTTTGACAGGTACTGCAATGCTCTATGAGTAGTCTTTTCACCGTACGTTTTCTATGGTGGCACGGGTACTCTGAACTGATGCAGTATACGTTTATTATCATGTATTCATATGTTGGAAATGTGTATACCACACTATATTGGGTTTTATACAGAAAAAACTGAGAAATAAGGTATGTACCATTGTGCGACCCTAGCGAAATCGGTCGATTATGTCACCGATGGTAGAAAACATCATTATTTCATCAGCTATTGTATTTTTTCATGTTCCATATTACTTCCACAATTACATCATACCTTTTTCAACTTTACATAATTGTTTGTAAATATTTTGAGGCATTATGACAAGAATTAGCATAAAAGTAGCGTTTATTTACCAAGTGAGATCATTTTATGTCATGTTTTTTCAACTCAGATTCTATTTTTTCACCTTTTAGATTACTTATAACATAATATATAACCCACTTACATGTTATACAATTAGTTTTATAGATGTACTTGCTGTACGAAAAGAATTAGCATAAGAATAACGCTTATTTACCAAGTGACAACTTGGTCTTTCATGCTTTTTTCAACTCAGATTCTATTTTTTCACCTTTTTGATTACTTATAACATAACATATTACCCATTTATATGTTAGACAATTGCTTTTACAGATGTACATGCTTTATGAAAAGAATTAGCATAGCTAATTTACGTAGGTAAATCATGTCATGTCATTATTTTTTCACCTCTGAATTTATTTTCTCCCCCTTTATAGTACTTCTCACATTACATTCTGGCCTTTTCCATGTCAGACATTTGCTTTCACAGTAGTAGACGATTTACAGTAAGCCTTATCCTAATATATATATATATATATATATATATATATATACAGAGAGAGAGAGAGAGAGAGAGAGAGAGAGAGTGAGGTGGGATGGTGGTACACTGGGAGACAGCTTATCCCATAATTGGTGGCTAAATTTAGAGCCCTTGGGGAATTTCCCACTCCTCTTACACCGTGAACAGAATTCTTCCTAGCGCTTATTTACCTACTGAATGTATGTTGTATGACTTTCAACTTAGACTATTTTTCAACTTACATACTAACTTTACAGTAACTATACAATTGCTTTTATAGATGTACATGCTTTACGAAAAGCATGAGCATAGCAATAGCGTAACCACGTGAGTTCAGGTCGCTCGAAATCTAATTATTCACCTTTTATAATACTTTCAATATAACATATTACCCCTTTACATGTTATACAATTGCTTTTATAGATGTACATGCTTTACGAAAAGAATGAGCATAGCAATAGCGCTACCACGTGACTTCAGGTACCGTCATTATTTTTTCAATGCAAAATCTAATTATTCACCTTTTATTTTACTTCTAATATAACATATTACCCCTTTACATGTTAGACAAGTGCTTTCACCTTCTGCTAACTCACACTACGCCTAACATGAACACCACGTTGACGTGTTGCCTCCCCCACACGACTCTCGCTTTCACGAATCTGTCTGAGCTCTCCCATCCCAACATTTTCACTTTCTACTGCCCTAACCATCCCCACACCACTACTTCCTGCCACAGAACACATAGAAGGAACATACCTGTGGAACAGTCGCGATGTGCCGTCTGTCCCAGTCCCACGTGGCGATATCTTTTCCTTCCCCAGCCAGGAAAATACGCCACCATGTACTGCTTCCTCGTCCTCGTCCTCATCTGATGGTAGGTGTTGCTCCCTAGATGCGGCACGTGGTGAAGGCTGACCGTCCCCTGCCCTCCTATATGTAATACATTTGACTTTCCTTGGGGAAGGGACCTCCTCATCACTGCTGCTGGTTACCTCCTCAGGCTGCACATAATCGACATCGAGGGTGTCGTCGTCCATTGGGGAATCACTGTCCCCTGTAAAGGTATCCAGGGCGACTTGTATCTCCTCCTCTGACAGCCCATGACGCGCCATATCTGACCTGGGTGACTGCTGAGAGGTAAGTGGAGGATCAAAGGGTCTGGTAAGGTTAATCTGGGTCTACGGGATTATCCGCCTGGCGGCGAGTAGGTGAGGCTTGTGTAGGCGGGCGAAACAGAAATCAGGCGCGATTTTTGAAAAATGTGAAAATTATGCATCTTGCAATGTTGCCGCGTTAATTCACGTCGCCAGGACATGAGTGCACATCATGTGCGGACGTTAATTCACGTCGCCTGGACAGCGTGGGTTAAACATGTTTGAACTCGTTCACATTAGTTTTTGTCTAGAACATTATTAAGTAATCAGTTCCAATCATTTATTACTCTTTGGGAGAACTGTGTGTCATTCACACTGACTATTCCTTTTATTCGGAATGCATGTATATCTATATATATGTAGGTATCTATCTATCTATCTATATATATATATATATATATAAACTATGGAAGAATTATTCCTGTCATGTAGTTAAATGTCTGAAATCTTTAAAACTGAAAAATTATACCACATACCTGAGTAAAACAAGAGAACCAGTGTCTAAAGCCTGTCACACATACACGACTCAAGGGCTGACCGCGATACGACTCATGGTCATGTCCTAGTTGGCTCCCACGCCTCCCGACTGGCCCCGAGTCTGCTCTGCTCACGACTGCCTCATGACCAGGTCACGACTACCTCACGACCAGTCGTGATGTCCTCAAGAATGTGACAAGATTGCGAGGCAACCACGAGGCGACGGAGCTGCAAGTCTTCAAATTTGAAATTTAACAGATTTTTGTCGGCCACAACCGTGACACGACCACCCACGAACACAACACGACTGCGTGACGCATTTAGGGAATGCACCCTGACCCCCCCAAGACTGACCCATGGGGCAAGGCATCACACCTGGACCACCAGTGACACCCAGCGTGGGGCAGGGCATTACACCTGGACCACCAATGACACCCAGTGTGGGGCGGGGCATTACACCTGGAACACCAGTGACACCCAGCGTGGGGCAGGGCATTACACCTGGACCACCAATGACACCCAGCGTGGGGCAGGGCATTACACCTGGACCACCAGTGACACCCAGCGTGGGGCAGGGCATTACACCTGGACCACCAATGACACCCAGTGTGGGGCAGGGCATTACACCTGGACCACCAATGACACCCAGCGTGGGGCAGGGCATTACACCTGGACCACCAATGACCCCCAGTGTGGGGCGGGGCATTACACCTGGACCACCAATGACACCCAGTGTGGGGCAGGGCATTACACCTGGACCACCAGTGACACCCAGTGTGGGGCAGGGCATTACACCTGGACCACCAATGACACCCAGTGTGGGGCGGGGCATTACACCTGGACCACCAATGACACCCAGCGTGGGGCAGGGCATTACACCTGGACCACCAATGACCCCCAGTGTGGGGCAGGGCATTACACCTGGACCACCAATGACACCCAGTGTGGGGCAGGGCATTACACCTGGACCACCAGTGACACCCAGTGTGGGGCAGGGCATTACACCTGGACCACCAATGACCCCCAGTGTGGGGCGGGGCATTACACCTGGACCACCAATGACACCCAGCGTGGGGCAGGGCATTACACCTGGACCACCAATGACACCCAGGATGGGGCGGGGCACTACACCTGGACCACCAGTGACACCCAGCATGGGGCGGGGCACTACACCTGGACCACCAATGACACCCAGTGTGGGGCGGGGCATTACACCTGGATCACCAATGACACCCAGCGTGGGGCGGGGCTTCACACCCGGACCACCAATGACACCCAACCCAACCTTATACAGTATAACCATCCCAACCCCACAATATCCTCATCAACCCCACATCATATAGTTAACAGAGGTAATTGATGTATGGTAATAGATTTCCAAATTTTATTAAACAAAAGTAGGTTTTATTTTGAGCTGGCTTCATCAGTAGAGTCATAAGTGATTAGGAAGGCTCTGGTGGGTCGGTGGGTGGTTGGGTGGTAGGTGGGTGGTGAGTGGTACGTGGGTAAGTGGGTGGTTGGGTGGTAGGTGGGTGGTGAGTGGTACTTGGATAAGTGGGTGGTTGGGTGGTAGGTGGGTGGTGAGTGGTACGTGGGTAAGTGGGTGGTAGGTGGGTAAGTGGTAGGTGAGTAAGATGGTGGCAGGCAGGTAAGTGGGTGGTGGGTGGAGGGAAGTGGGTGGAGGCAGGTGGCTGGTCGGTGGTGGCAGATGGCAAGTGGGTGGAGGCAGGTGGGTGGAGACAAGTGTGTGGTGGCAGGAGGCAGGTGGGTAATAGTAGGTAGGTGGTTTTTTGTTGGCGACAGCATCACGACGCATCCGATTGAGCTAAGACAGCATCACGACCTATATACGACACTCCCGACTGTGATGCAACTGTGACATGACTTTTAGCAAGTCGTGAGGCGCGACGAGTCATCCCAGTGGCTCGTGAGCGCCCTGAAGAGTCCGGGATTTGTCAGCAGATCAAGGGACGATCAATGAAAAAATGTGTTACGACCTTCAGTCGCACCGCGGTCAGCCCTTGAGTCGCTTTTGTGTGACAGGAGCTTAAGGAAAACAAATTAGCTGGAATACTGTATTTGTATACAGCATTCATTGTGCTACAACTATGTAGGTGCTGATAGCTTTGGTACAGCACAACCTTTCTAAGTCTGCCATTTGCTGATTTGCTTTTCTAAAACCAGTAAAAGCACCATCATGTTTGACAACTGATAGGTATGCCAATGTGCTTTAAAAAGATCAGAGTAATGCAAGAGATTTGTAAAGGCTCACTCACTCAGTTGTTCCCTGGTGTGTAGGTAACTACAGTACTACAAAGCAGAGTATAGTGAAGTAGTTATGTCATTATCATTATTAATTTACTTAAACTCTGGGATCCAATGACATATTTTATAGCTCAGTGCTGTTTTCAGATGGTTTTATTCACTCAAGGAGAAACCTGCAAAACAGCATGAATTATTATTATTTTTTTTTAAATACTGTCCACTGAGCCAATTTTCAGGTTGAATAAAATAATTTGGAAGCAGCATGATAAAACTAAAGATATTTGTACTCAAGAGGTTACAAGATAAAACTCACTAAGCTTTAACTGGTGGAGTGCAAACAACAGCTGCAGCTGTGTTTATCAGGGAATGTAAGTCACAGCAACGGAACTGTCAAACAAATCTGGACTTCAAATTTATGTCTCGGGGAGGCTCCAAGAGAGACAAGCTGCACAGTCCTCAGATCAAATGGCAGTTTATAAAAATACAAGTTCCTTAACGTCACAGACCGTGTTAGCTGGTATGTATGGATGGTACTTTATATATATGCTTGATTTTATTATACTAAATATAAGTATATATATATATATACTGTGTATACATATACAGTGTATATATATATATATATATATATATATATATATACAGTATATACTTATATGCGGCTTTCATGGATTTGGAGAAAGCATATGACAGGGTGGATAGACAAGGATAGTGGAAAGTGTTAAGAATATATGGAGTAGATGGGAAGTTGTTGAATGCTGTGAGGAGTATGTACGATGGTGCGAAGGCTGCAGTGTGTGTGGATGGTGAACTAAGTTGGGCTGAAACAGGGATGTGTCATGTCTCCATAGTTGTTCAATCTGTACAGGATGGGGTAATAAAAGAGGTACAAGGTAGGGTAGTGGATGTTGGAGTGGCCCTGGTGAGAGAGAATAGTGTTTGGAAACTCCCTGTACTGTTGTTTGCAGATGATACTGTGTTGTTGAGTAAAGACGAAGGGGAGCTGCAAGGCTTGGTGGATGAGTTTGGGAGGGTGTGTAGGAAACGGAATCTAAAGGTGAATGTAGGGAAGAGTAAAGTGATGGTCTTTGAGAGAGGTGAAGTCAGTGAATGTACAGCGAGGTTGGATGGTGAGGAATTGGAAAATGTGAGTACATTTAAGTACTTGGGTAGTGTGATGAGTAGGGATGGAGGTTTGGAGGGTGAAGCGCTTGAAAGGGTACAGCAAGGAAGAAAGATTGCTGGTTCTTTGAAAACAGTGATAAGAAACAGGGAAGTGAGCATGGAAGTGAAAAAGTTACTACATGACAGTATTATGATACCAACTCTAACGTACGGAAGTGAAGCTTGGACGTTGTTGGAAGGACACAAGTCAAGAGTGAAAGCAGTGGAAATGAGTTATTTAAGAGGAGCCTGTGGAGTCACATGGAGAGACAGGCTGACGAATGAGGATATAAAGGAGTGTTGTGGTGTGGATGTGGATGTGATAGGAAGCGTTATGAGGAATACACTGAGGTGGTTTGGCCATGTGGAGAGGATGGAGGGTGAAAGACTGACGAAGAGAGTGTATGTGAGTGAGGTGGAGGGAGGAAGAGGGAGGGGGAGGCCGAGGATGAGATGGAGGGATGGGGTGGAGAGGTATATGAGAGAGGGGGGTGTGAGTTGGGAGCAAGGCAGTGAAATGGCGGGGGACAGGGCGACTTGGAGGCTAATTGTTTGTGGCTACCCCAAACAGGATTGAGGCGTCTGGCAATATATATATATATATATATATATATACAGTATATATATATATATATATATATATATATATATATATATATATATATATATATATATATATATATACAGGTGTATATATATATATATATATATATATATATATATATATATATATATATATATATATACAGGTGTATATATATATATATATATATATATATATATACACAGTAGAACCTCTCTCATTCGGACTATATGGGGGGGAAGGGTTGTCCAAATTAGCAGATTGTCCGGACCATCAGGGTAATCTCCAGTTCATACCAAAAACTATCTACATAATGGTATGTTTGTTAATTATTAACATATGTTGCATATGTCAACCCTACATAACTGCAAAAGATGAAAGGATACTAAAATAACCAAACTATCATGTACGATAGTTTTGTATTGCATAATTTACAGGTAAGGCCATTACAAGAAACTAGCCTACATTTTAAATTGTAGTAAGTGACTAAGGCCTGTGCAGGCAAAAAAATAACTTAATTAGTTAACTGTAATATTTGGAATAAAAATAAAACTTACGTAGGCAAAAAATGCATTGTCATCTTTGGCATATTGATAACGCCCATATGGGCAAGAAGCTAATGTTTGATGTAAAAGTAAAGCACATTTAAGTACAAAAAATAACCTACAGTAATCACTGAATACTGCAGAATATTCTGACCCATTTTTGTGTAAGCAAACTCCTCCTTTTAACACCTTTATTCATTGCAGAAGCTACACTTGCATTAAGGGGCATGGTAAGGAGGATTAACTTTTGAAATACAGCGTAAAAATATTAGTGGTCGGTGAACTACTTGATGGAACGAATGCTAGCGTGTGTTTAAACAGGCGCCCATGTTGAGACCTAGCGTGATCCGAGACTAAACGAATGATGATCGCTTTCCGCACCGATACTGAAAATGACTTTAGAATTACTTTCAACATATTTTTGGAGCTTATTATTTTTAAATTTTGTCTGAATTAACAGAAGTCCGGATTAAAGAGATCCGGACCAAAGAGGTTCTACTGTATATATATAGATATTATATATATATATATATATATATATATATATATATATATATATAGGTATATATATAGGTATATATCTATCTATATATATATAGGTATATAAATATGTATATATATATATATATATATATATATAGGTATATAAATATGTATATATCTCCCATCGGAGCCCAGTGTCCAGAATATTGGACAGAACTGGGATTTTTCAAGTCCTTATAAAGTAGGGAACCCCCGGGTAGGGACCTATGAGCTTTGCGACTATGAGACGATAGGCGGAGGGCGGTACACTTAGTACCCACCCAGCGTCATGCCTTGCCCAGCACCCCTGGGATCCAATGGGATATATATATATATATATATATATATATATATATATATATATATATATACTGTATACATATAAATATATATCTATCTATCTATCTACTGCCAGACGCCATTGTCCCGTACGGGGTGGCCATTTGACTCTTGAGTTATTTGTTTTACTGGGAGGGGCACTAACCCTCCACCAACCCACTTGACACGTAGGGAGCACGTATGGTTTGGTTATATGGTTACCACCCAGCACTGTAAATGGTTTCTTGGCTTACAGGAAACCATTTGGCTTGTCACTCAATGTAAAGCCACCTGTAACGGAAAGAAAAGCATTAAGTTGTGACGGGAAAGATGGGAGAAATAGGAAGAGAGGAGGGCAGGCAGAGAAAAAGAATGATAAAGGCTAAGGAAGAAGTAGGCAGCACTACATCAAGTGAGTGGATGATGGTCGTCACCGCCTACCACTAATATATATATATATATATATATATATATATATATATATATATATATAGTAAAAGTCCCATTATTCGGCATCTATGGGACCAGGATGATGCCGAGATATTTGATTTGCCGAATAATCAGAAACCTACCCACTAAGTACCTTAAATATATTGGTGAACACTGTCATCTCCACTTATGGTATTACAACTGTGTTTGGAGAGAGTGCTGTATACTGTACAATACTGCAATCAATACAGTACTAAATCTGAATCTGAAATACATATATATATATATATATATATATATATATATAAATTAGTGAACATATACAAGTGTAATGACACAGTAGGCATACAAGTCAGATAAAACTTCCTGGATGACCGAAATGATACGGAATACAGTATTACCTACCAGCTCAGTACATCACTTGTATTGGTGACCTCATCACTACTTATATTATTACAAATATGTTTGGAGTGAGTGATGTATACAGTACTTTTTCCAAACACAAAACAAAATAGTCGGAAAATTGCATAAAATTAAGTGAAGGAATTCTGATGAAAGTTAAACGTACATTTAGCACTCATTCTTTTATTCGTTTTTATATATATATAGATATATATATATATATATATAAACATGTGAAAGGGAGAGTATTGATGCAAACAGTTATGTATTCCATTAACCCCTTAATAACCTCCGGCATTGAACAACCCTTTACAGTACCAATGTCAGTGATGTCGAGTTAGTGAGCTATGAAAAAACTGTGAACAATTATGGGAAGGGAACGAAGGTCACTGGTATGTTTACACGATTCTACGATACGATTCCAAGCAGTCAGAGGGTCGGTTAATCTCAGATGTTTTCGGCCATTTAGTAAATGCACCGTAACTTTGTAACTTCTCCCGTGAATCATAGCATGGGTTTAGGAAGCTAAATAACACATTGTTAGGTGCGCCAGATGATTATCTTCACATCTTTAAGAAAATGGAAGAAATTTAATCCCTCTCTGAGTATGAAGAGTAAGTTTCTTCCATTCTTCTGAAATCAATTTGTTTTTCTTTAAGATGTGAAGATAATCGTCTGGCTCACCTAGCAATGTGTTATTTAGCTTCCTAAACCCATGCTATGATTCGCTATGAGTCACGGAAAAATTGATAAAGTTATGGTGCATTTACCAAATAGACGAAAACATCTGAGATTAACCGACCGCCTGACTGCTTGGAATCGTAGCGTAGAGTCGTGTAAACATACCAGTGACCTTCGTTCCCTTCCCATAATTGTTCAGTTTTCTTTAACCCACCCCGTCCCGGCCACTTTTCGACCACTGGTACCCCCCAATCCCGGGCATTTTTCGACCCTTTTTATTTTTGCTTAAACTTTCGCTTTTGGTCAGAAACAATGGCCGGTGGCAAAAGAAAGTGGTCCCCGGGGTCCCTAATTAGCTTAACCAGGTATGCCTTGGTCCCACCTGGCCCCGTGTTCTCCCTATGCGGTGTGAGCATCAAACGTTTTCTATGGTATTATAAGTTTGGGAAACCAATGAAAGTAAGTAGAAATGAATTTATTACAAACATAAAAACATGTGATAAAAGAGTATATTGGATTTTATACAAAAATAGAGCAGAAATAAGCATTGTACCATCGTGAGAAACGAGCAAAATCGGCCAACTTGGTTCCGATGAATCGCTAACATTCTAAAATCATGATACATATAATTTTTTTTACTTACATAATACTTCTACAATAACATTATACCATTTTACATTATATTGAACTGTTTTTACGTATTCACAGGCCTTTTGATAACATTTAGCGTAATGCTAGCGCTTATTTACGTAGTGAGTGAACTCGCTGTGACTGTTGTTTCAACTCGTATTGTGCTTTTTCTACTTACATAATACCTTTCTAATATTATTATACACTTTTCAACTTTATAGAACTGTTTTGAGATTATTTCAGGCCTTACGTAAATATATAGCGTAATAATAGCACATAGTAACACACACGGTGAAGTCGCTATGACAACTAATTCAACTTACAACCTATTTTTGTACTTATATAATAATTCTACACTAACATTGCACATGTAAACACTTGATATAATTGATATTACATCATTTCTGAATGTACGATGGAACTTAGCGTAATATTTGCGCGTACTTACACAGGGAGTGTTATCGCGATATCATTTGTTTCATCTTACACTAGTAATCAACTTATAAAATACCTTACTACTAACATTACAACATCTTCCACTGTATATAATTCCTATCACATACTTACTGACCAGAATGTGGGTGTACTCGTGACATCAATTATGACAACTTACAGTAATGTTCAACTTATACGTTTTATTCATGCTAACATTACACCCGTTTCCACTTTATTTCCTTGCTATCACATATTTACTGACCAGATTTACACAGTGGGTGTAGTTTTGATAACAATTCTTTCCACTTACACTAATTCTCATCTTATACATTACTTTTCTGAAAAAATAACACCCGTTTCAACTTTATATTTGACTTAGCACCTACTGACTGGCCTTACCATTATCATGAGCATCATTTCGCCTTCCCACACAGTTTCAGAAGTGTAGGAAATTATGATATTCCTTGAAACAAGGCTGAAGGCACAACGCAACACTGCACACTCGTATCTTGTGTCTTTTCTCTGCGTGGATGGTCTGACTGTCGAGTGCTTACATACATGGCAGCGACACTGGGGTGTCGAGTGCTTACATACATGGCAGCGACACTGGGGTTTACAACGGTTTGGTTCGGAAGGGATTGCGCTGGGGTAGTGGCGGCCTGCAAGATGTAAGGGAGTCTGAGCAGCACGGGGGGCGCGGGGGCGGTGTGGGGGTCTTTCCTGGGCATGCTTGGTGATTATTTCACGTGCCAGCTCCCTCACAAACCCCTCAAAGGTCTCAGATACTCCGGTGGTCATTGCGTGCAGGTAGTGGGCGTTCAGGACCGTGATGTCGAGCAAGTGGAAAAAGAGTTTCTTGTACCACTTCATCGTGGTCCTGGCACAGTCAACACTTGAAATCATCGAGTCTGACTGATCAACTTGCCTCATGTTCAGATTATAGGCAAGTACAGACTCTGGTTTCCATACGTTGCGCCTCCTCTCGCTACGGTGATCCACGGAGTCTGTGCGGTGCATCAGGGGGCTGTGAACAGTTGATAGGAGGCAAACTTCCCTGTTGTGGTTCCACAGGGTTGCAAGGATGTTATTGGCCTGGAAGAAAACCACCTCATTCTTGTCAAGTTTCCTCCCTATCTTGACCATATGGCGACGGTTTCTCTTGACTGTACCACAGACTCCGGTGTCGTGTTGGTGGAGGAACCTAGCGAGAAGAGGGCTAGTGTACCAGTTGTCCAGGTACAACACATGACCACGATGAAGGTACTCTTCTATCATTGTCTTCACCACGGCCCCAGAGAGTCCTATACTCTGATCTTCTATTATATCTGTCTGTGCGCCCGTGTACAAGACTATGTCTTGCACATAACCAGTCTTACAGTCACACATAACAAAGATCTTGAACCCGAAACGGTGTCTCTTGCTGGGTATGTACTGCCTAAAGGAAATATTGCCTCTCCACAACACAAGACTCTCGTCTATGACGAGGTCTCTGTAGGGATAAAATGAGGAGCGGAACATTTCCCGTAAATGATCAAATACCAGCCTAATTCTCCTCATTTTATCGGTGTTATTTGCATTGGCTGGATCATCTGCATCAAAAAAGTGGAGGCGGCCGAGAATAAACTGAAATCTATTACGACCCATCACCTTTCCAAAGAAAGGTGTTAGGATGATTGGGTCCGTTGTCCAGTAGGCAGGAATTTGATTTTTCCTCACCACACCCATCAAGATTACCAGGGCAAAAAATAGGAACATCTCTGATATAGTCACGGGATAGTCATACTGTTCTGCATGCTTGCTTGTGGTTCCTAGGCGTTCACTTTCAAGGTGCTGGGATTGTGAAAATATATTTGTCTGTTCTACTATGCGCCCAACAAACGCCTCACCAAAAAACAAGTTGAAAAAATCTAAACGTGACGACCCAGCATTTACACCTGGAGCCGTGCAACCTGACCGCCACTCCTCAGTGAAAGGGTGAATGATGGGAGTAAAATTACTCCCATCCTCCCAGTTCCACGTGACACCACCGTCTCCAGCCACGTCACCATCGTCCCCTTCGTCAGGGTGGGGAGGTGAGGGTGGTGGGGGAGGTTGGGGAGGTGGAGAGCGGCGCCTCTCATCACTTGCACTTCTCTTCCCTCTCCCTTTTCCTTTACCCTTTCCCTTCCCTTTTTTTCCTTTCCCCACATCCTGGGGCTGTGGGGAGGAAGTTTGTGAATATTCAGGGCCGAAAGAAGTGCTGGGGAGTGACTCAACCTCCTCTCCCCTAGGCCTACGAGCACCATGTGCTCGTGCTGCCTCCCTCACACCACTGGCCCCTTCACCCCGCACTATCCCCACACCACTCTCACTTTCACCCCGCGCTGCCGCCACAACACTTTCCCTTTCTCCAAGCAATCCCACCACACCACTTGCTACTTCCCCAGACAAAGTACTTGGACCATACATTAGGTGTCGTCTCACCCCACCTTCTGATCCACGTGGTGATATTTTCTCCTTTCCCAACTACGCGGCGATATCACGTCCTAGGCCTCCGTCATCCTCATCGTCCTCATCCTCGTCCTGATCAGAATCGTGATGGAGAGATAGCTGTGCACGTGGTTGGGGAGCAGGCTGGCCTTCCCTTGCCTTACGGGAAGTCACATACCGCGTTTTTCGGGGCGAAGGGACCTCCTCATCACTGCTACTTATTTCTTCCTCTGGCCGGACGTAATCGCGATCCACCACATCATCATCGAGTGGAGAATCACTGTCTCCAGTGAAGGCTTCCAGGGCGGATGCAATTTGCTCATCTGAGAGACCTTTCCGCGCCATGTCTGACCTGGGTCACTGCTGGCAGGTGAGTGACCGAGACAAGGGCGAGCGCGGGTCACGCGGGGTCTAGGATGCTGCCCGCCTGGCGGCAGGTAGGGGAGGCTTGGGTACCCGGGCCAAACGAAAATCTCCCGCGAATTTTGAAAATTGTGGAAATTATGAACCTTGCAATTGCAGGACGTTAAAGTACGTCCTCGGGACTGGCTGTGACAAAACGTGAGGACGTGGAAGTACATCCTCGGGACGGCGCGGGTTAAAGCTCACACTAACTTGACATCACTGACATCGGTACTGTAAAGGATTGTTCAATGCCGGAGGTTATTAAGGGGTTAATGGGATATATTACTGTTTGCATCAATACTCTCTCTTTCACATTAAACACAAAAACAAACAAAAGAATGAGCGCTAAATATAAGTTTAACTTTCATCAGAGAGACCTTAGCAAATTCATATTCCTCCAGTTTATTTTTAAGTATTTTTCTGACTTTAGGTTAGGTTAGGTTTGGTTACATTATTAGGTACAGTTAAACTCGGTTAGGTTAGGTTTAGTTAAACAGGACAGTCCCTTCCACCATTATGCTGAGGAATAAAAATACTAGAGCTGTCACAGCCGTACAGCTAAAAACAACGGGGAAACTGATTTAACAAGCACCATTTATTTATGGGTAATGCATTACAGTATCAGTGGTTCATGGGCTACGCAATTACTGGTAAATGTCATTTTCAGGAAGGCATCAAGAATGAACGAATTTCAAGAATTAGCGAGGGGGCTTGGAACGTAACCCTCGCTAATTTGGAGGGGGTGGTTATTGTACTGTATGACACTGTGCAATATTGTAATCAATACAGTACCATACTTGAATCTGAAAAAAAAATAGAAATTAGTGAACATACAGAAGTGTAATGAAACATTAGGCCTACAAGTCACAGATAACACTTCCTGGACTGACGAGATGATTCCAGACATCTGCCGAACATTCAAAGATTTTCGTAAATGGGACTATTTCTCAAAACTGCCGAAATGTCGGATCTACCGAATAATCAGCTGCTGAATAATAGGACTTTTACTGTATACATATAAATATATATATACATATACATATATATATATATATATATATATATATATATATATATATATATACACACACACACATATAACTATATATACAGGTAACTCGCACGGAACACGATCTCACGGAACGCGCTCGCAATTATACACGGTAAGGGCTGGGATACATATAAGACAACGTAAGATTAAAAAACCATTATGAAAACTACAAATTAACGCAGGAGAGGCCTTTGAAAGATCAAATCCTCGAATGTCACCGCAGCGCGCGGTTTGATTTGATTACGTGACGATCTAGGCGGGAAATTATTCAGTGGGTGAGACATTCCCGAGTACAGTAGCACAGTATTTGTAAGTTAAATATTTACAGTACTGTACTGTTCTGGTAAGTTTATGTGCAACTGAAAGTACTATTAAATAACGTTAAAGCAAGAAATAAAGTCTTATAACCAGTTTACCTGATAGGCGTCAGGATATTGCCTTTTTTATTTGTTCGTTTTTTCCACAGTGCTGTTCAGTATTTGTAAGTTAAATATTTACTGTTCTCGTATGTACTGTACTTGAAAGCACTTAAATAAAGTTAAATCATTAAATAAAGCCTTGTAACCAGATAACCCTAATTATATGATTACCCATGATCGGCGTCGGAATATTGCCTTTTTTGTTTGTTCGTTAAACTCTTACTGTACTGCTTTTCTACAGTACTGTATTTGTAAGTTAAATATTTACTGTTCTGGTATGTACTTGTAAGCAATTAAAGCATTAAATAAAGCCTTGTAACCAGTTAACCTGATTTATATGATTACCCATGATCGGCGTCGGAATATTGCCTTTTTTTTGTTTGTTCGTTAAAGACTTATAATAAGAGAAAAATACATTTTTGTCTTGGTATCTTTACCTATTTGCTCAGGTTTGCTGTAATGGTTTGCAACTTGTAGAAAACTGTGAAAACTTTCGGGAAGTGAACGAAAATCTGCGACATGACCTTGACTTCACCGTCTCATGTATCATCTGTCAGTTCACCACCGGCTATCGTGATGAGTGGATGTACGATTTTTTCGCTTGTGGCCATGCCTAACCACACATAGTTACACCCATTATCTCGACCCAGACAGAAAATACAACCTTTTTCCTCCCTTGCAAAACACAAACAACCACCCTGTTTACGAGACAGCAATATACATTGCGAAAATAACAAGGTAAAATGATAAAGATGAACATAAAATGATTGAGAAAGATGAACATGTTATGACGGAAGAAATAAGTTTTCCCTGTCTGAAAACGTATTTATTTCTGCTTTGTATCTGTATTCGTAATAATTAGACTTATTGTTAGTTCTGAAACTGCATTACGATTCTATTTTTAGCCATTCTCGTGGTGTGGGAGCTGGAAGTTGTGACACAACTTCCTTATTGCTAATCGGACTGACCCTCCACTTTATTCTCCCGTGGCAGAGTCTAGCCTTGGAGGACGTGCAGTTTTCTCATTTAGGACTGAAAATTCAACTCTTTCGCTCCCTTTTCCAAGCATGGGCACAACGATAACGTAAAAAATAACTCGAAACTACCATAAACATATATCAAAAAGGTGAAAATGTATTCATAACATTTTTTTTTTTTTCCAGCCATTCCTAACAGATTATGTACTGAAATCATTCGATATCACAGTACTGCATTTCTAAGTTAAATATGTACTGTTCTGGTATGTACTTGTAAGTTAAAGCACTGGTACCAGTTAACCTAATTTATTACCTATGATCGGCGTCGGAATGTTTCCTTGTGTTTACGTACAGTATTTGTGTGTTGAAGTTTTGCTCAGGAGTACTGTATTTGTGAGTTATAACATTAAATAAACCTTCTAACCACTTAAAGTGCTTTCTAGTGACAGATAACAGCAAAACAACACATTTGGGGGGTCTAGGGAGCAATATACGGAGTAGTTTAAATATACGCGATTTCGCACCTAACACGGCACGGTAGGAACGAAACCCTCGTGTTCCGTGCGAGTTACCTGTATACATATAATATATATATATACACACCAGTATATATTATCAACACCAAATATATCTGTCTATCTATCTACCTATATATATATATATATATATATATATATATATAATAACACCAAATCATTAGCATACATCTCTTGTGGGAGATGTTCTATGCTGATGATTTGGTACGGTACTGATTGCAAAGAATGAAAGGGAGACAAAGGAAAGATTTAGGAAGTGGGGAGATGGTATGGGTCACAAGGGCTTAAAAGAAAATGCAGAAGAAACAAAAGTGCTGCTATCTAGGTCTGGTGGCAGTACTGTTGAAGAAGAGTGGCCACATTCAATTTGCCACAAGGGTGTGATAAGTACAGTAATTCCATCTTGTGCAGTGTTTGTGATAATAGGTGGGTGCATAAGAGATGTAGTGGTGTTAGAGGTAGACTGTGAGATGATGATGCTTTCATGTGGGTAGTGTGTTGGGAAAGCAGGTGGAGATTGTCGGGTGTGAAAGGACTGAACATGCTGGCGAGTCTCTTGAGTGTGTTGAAGAGTTTTGTTTTGGAGGACATGTTATGTGCTGGAGGTGGGGCTGGAGCCATCTCTGTGGCTAAAGTGTGGAATGGTTGGAAGAAGTTCAGGGAGCTGCTGCCTCTCCTGACCCTGACAGGGCTCTCACTCTATGCTGCGGGATCTTTGTACGCAGCATGCATTAGAAGTGTAATGCTGTATGGTAGTGAGATCTGGGCAGTAAAGGAAGAAGATATTCGCAGGGTCAAATGTACAGAAATGACAATGATTAGGTGAATAAGAAGTGTGTCCCTGAGCATGAGGCCTCAGGAGGCTAGGTTTATGATGGAAGGGTTGAAAGGTAGGATGGGACTGGAGTGTATTAGTGTTGTGATGCGGAGAGGTAGACTGAGATGGTCTGAGCATGTGGAGAAGATGAGGGATGATAATTGGGGTAAGAAAGTAAGAAGTGTTAACGTTAGGGGTAGAGTTCCAAGAGTTGACCGAAAAATACGTGGGATGAGGTCGCTGAGCGTGACCTCACGCATAAGGGACTGAATAGGGAGATTGCTCGAGATCGAGCAGTATGGAGAGCTGCCATTAGGTGACCAAGGCTGATGCATGGAAGCATGTTGGAGTCTTGAAAAATGAAATGAAACAATATACAGTATATCTCATACACACACAAATTATACTTTAAGTACTGACCTGGTAACATAAAAAACTAACAGACTGTTCACATTTCCATCATTTCAAGGTGTACCAGTAGCGCAGGGGAATCTGCCATTACAGTATAGTACAGTAATAGGTTACTGTACTGTCAGTTAACCCACTTATGATTGGGTCAACTTCTGATATTTTTTCCAGTTAATGTGAAATATTTTTATTCAGCTGAATAAGTCATAAGATCCTGAATGTTAATAATGGATACCATTAACCCTCTCGTGCTAAGGACAACAGTTGTGCCTAGGTACTGTATTTTATTCCAGCTTAACACATTACTCACGTGCTGAGCCACTGGTGATGTCTTCTTTCCTAGCGTGTTGGTACACTGATGGTGCAATAATGTGTAATAATTTATTTTCACTTTTTCATGTATTTCACCTTCACAAATATTGGCTGGGCAGATTTTTTGTTGCTGCTTCTGCAGTTGAAGACATGATGAATACGATGATGATACAAGATTAGAGAAATGCCTATTTAGTTGGAGAATATATATCAGACTTCCAGTAGTGACTATTACATTTCATTTAGATGTCAAACAATACTATTAATTACACAAAAACATTGAAAAACAACTCCGTGTTGCAGAACTAGGGCCATGAGATGCAAATACACTTTTCTTGAAAAAACAAACAACCAGAGTAAATTAATAATGATAAATATTTGTGATTTTTTACTAGAAGAAAAAATGGAGTAACCACTCTTGTTTCTAACAGTTCTACATTTACTTTGTTAGGAACAACAAAAAAAGATAAGTGCTGGATGTTTCTGGTTATTAAACTTTGTTTAATAATTATAAATGATTAATTATAACCAATACTTGTAATTATCCATGGCTGGATACTGATGATTACTATTACGGCATTCAATGTACCCAGCTATCATTATGCTTGGTTGCAAGAAACACCGTCTTCAGTGATGCAAAAAAAAAACTTTAGAATGCTGGTGAAGAGATTAGAAGGAGGAAAAATGAACAAGAAACAAGATAATAATAAAAAAGGTAGTGTTAGACCTTTGCTTGCACTTCCTTCAATTACCTAAATAGCCAAGTGCCACCTGGAACTTCACGACAGAGAATGAGATGGTAACAATTCATTCATTCATTCATTCATTGCCAGACGCCATGTATCCCAGACGGGGTGGCCAAGGGCTTAGAGTTAATTGTTTTACAGGGAGGGGCACTAATCCTCCACCAACCCCACCTGACACGAAGGGATGCCAACAGCATCTGGTGTTCCCAGGCGGTCACCCATCCAAGTACTAACCAGACCCAACGTACAAACCAAAGAAAACAGAAGCGCCAGATAAGGGTGAGCGGAGACTGCGCTACCTGGGCCAAAGTAGTACACTACCTCAGTGATCCACTGGTGGTGCATCATGCAACATGAGAAGAAAATGTCAGGATACCACGTGCTGGGCCACCAGTGACACACTACTTTTATGAAGGCATATCCCTCATTGGTACTCAGTAAAGCAACATAAATCCTTTCGCTGTGATAGCTCCTTGCAGACTGGTGGGAGTGAGTTCTGAAGTGAAACACGGCCTGGGAGAGAACTCATATTGCCGAAACGCGGGTAACGTGTTAATATCAGATGATTTTATTCAACCGAGTGAGTCATAGGAGCATGATTGTTAAATCATGCATTTTTTCTCTGATTTTATCACATTATTTCATCTGCTGTCATAATACAGTACAGTACTCTACTATTTTTATCACTTATCTCTTCTCCATCATTCTTATAATGTAACGTAGCCATTTCTGCCAACTGTCTCTTGCATTTGCTTCAACCTTAACTTTTTTTAACTTGTTGCAATTTCGTTTACCTTCAAGTTCTCTTCACATATTCCTTTCACAGTATTTTTTCCCCCTTAATATTAACTGCAGCTAATCCAGGAACATGGTTCAAATTTGTCTACAAACTCATTACCCCTGCATCAGTTACCCTTTTAAGATTTTCAGTCATTACTATGACTACAGTACAGTACTTCAAACCTTTGTCAATGGTAAGGTACTCTTAGTTTTAATTATGAAGAATAGTGACATGCTATCCTTTTGTACAAATTGTGAAGAGGATGGGGGTGATGCTTGATAACCTGCAGCCTTAACCCTGCTTAGGCAGATGTCGGTCTGTGTTGCATAGCAGGTAGACGTGGGTCTCTCAGACCCCAAAATATAAAAATTCTGGGAAAATGTTTATGTTTCCTTTATTCCAATACTGAAAACAGAGTAATATATTAATGTTTCTGCAACAGAAACATGTAAAAAAAATGAAGTTTTTTTATATTCTTAAAAATTTTTGGGAAAAAAAAAAAAGGAAAAAAAGTAAATAAATTTTGGCCTTCTATTAAAAAAAAAAAAAAAAATCAGAATGGTTGCTTGAGTGATCCCAAGCTTGGTATGGGATGGTGCTTCATGGTGTGAAGAAGGGCTGCCAAACACTGCATTCACATACAGTAGAAGTCCTATTTTTCGGCATCTATGGGACCAGGCAAGTGCCGAAATATCAAAATTGCCGAATTATCGAAAACCCTACCCACTCAGTACCTTATATGTTTCGGTGAACATTATCATCACTACTCATATCATTACAAATGTGTTTGGAGAGAGTACTGTATACTGTTTGATACTGTACAATACTGTAATGAATACAGTACTATACATGAATATGAAAAATAAAGAAATTAGTGAACATACTGTATATAAATGTAATGATACAGTAGGCCTACAAGTTCACATGCACTTACCTAAACTTACAGTAGGTTCCTTATTTACATATGTACAATAGAAGGGGTTGATTGGAGTCTGCTACTGCTGGAAGGAGTCCCCAGCAGTAGAGGGGACGCAAAAAATCGGAAAATCTGCCGAACGATCAGAGATTTTCGTAAATGGGACTATTTCTCAAAACTGCCGAAATGTCAGATTTGCCGGGGAATTGGATGCCGAAGAATTGGACTTTTACTGTATGCAATCAGGGGAAACAAAATATCTCACACACCTGGTAGACGTAGGTCTCACATACCCAACTTATACTCACATACCCTTATACTGTGGAAATGGAGAGAGAGCTTGAAGTAACTCCCTCACCCTTTGCATGGATATACAAAGTTAGGAAGCTACTGAGGAGAACAGGGCTCCTGGGTATTTAGAAGTTAATGAACTACAAAATGGGAGGGGGAAGGGGGGAGGGGTCTCTCAGGCCCACCTCCACCTAAGCAGGGTTAATATTGTTGGTAAAGGAGGCTCCATTGCAGCTCCTTATTAGTAACTTATCTTTAATATTCCATCTCAGTATATCTTTTAAGTTTTTATGCTTTTTTAATGCAAAATTAAATTGCATAAGTAACACAGAGTGGAATATAAAGAGGCATGTAAGAAATAAACTGGTAAAAAAGTGCTATGGGGACTCTGTAACTAATTAGTACATGCCTGAATCCCCTATCCTTGTGCCTGGACATGGTACAGTCCTCTGGTTGGCTATCAGCTCAATGTATTATGGGAAAAAAACTGAATTTGGGTATTTCAGTGATCTATTAGAAGATCAAGAACCTTGTTGGTTGTGGAAGGGGCATCCCCTACTGGCAGACCAAGGAAAACAGTGGATGAAGTTTTGAGAAGGGACCTTAAGGTTATGGTACTTAGCTGGAATGATAAACAAAATCATGCACTTTGGACAGTAGCCATCAGGTGAAAAAAGGGCTGACTCACATGAAAATGGTATATTACCATACCAAAACGTGTTGGAACAATTATGGGGTTGACCCATCTGGATGGAGCAGTAGTGCACATCCATCCATCCATCATCCAATCCTATGTCGCCCGATAAGGAGCATAGGAAGCTGGGGCTAGGGAAGTTGGTCTTGACATTCAAGATGAGAGTGACCAGTCTCACTCATCCCTGAGTATTCCCTTAATGGGTCAGCTTTGGACTTTTTATGAGAAGCAGTTATCAAAATTCCCGTAAAGGGTCAGCTTTGAGCTCTTTAAAAGAAACAAATGGAATGTTCCCATATTGCTGTGGTAATTCAGAGAAATGTAATTCAGCTGAGGAATGGTTTAACTGCTCACACTTACCTAAACACAGAATAATTATAAATGAGGATTTACTGGTATTACATCTCTTGCACATGTGTATGTGCAGTATTGTATATGCTGTATATGGATCTGTGCACACTGCATAGCTTTAAATTTACTTAATTCAGTGTCTTGTGTTTCAGGTGGGTGGTTTGATAGCAGCAGTGGTGTTGGATCTACAACAGTCTGTTAGTCAGAAGTTAACACATCAGAGCTGTTGATGAGGATGCTGCTGCTGATGCCATTTGTGAGGTAATGTTGTGTTACATTTGACCCTAAATGTTCATGTAGACTTCTTTCTTGCTCAGTGTTGATACTAAGGTAATGATGAAATGTGTATTATTTCAGGTGACAGTGGAGCACAAAGACCTAGAGTGAGGGAGGGAGCACAAAGTTTTTGGACACCAGTCACATCACACTGTCACTTCTTTTCCAACAAAACATCTCACATCAACACATCCTATAACAGTCAACTACAACCCCAAACTCATCGTAGTATTTACCAGTCAATGCAAGAACTGTTGATATATTTCTCTGAGGCAAAGGTCCTCTGTGGTAACTTGTGATATCCTCAGTACTAGTAGATGTAAGTGTATACATTATTGAGTAATTTATCACTTAACTTATTCTAATGCAAGAAATAAGGAACCAGAGGGCAAAGTCTTGAAAAAGCTCTCCCTTTCACGGAAAGCTGAACCAAACTCAAGATAGTTTCAGTCTGGGATGCCCAGACAATTTGTGTTTGAAACAGTGGTTTGGGTCATATCCTTGACATTAATGGATGTTTTGTGGGTGTAGCTTAGATATCAGTAATGAAGTGTTCATTATGTCGGACTGTGTGTATGTTAGTGATGGTTCAGCCATAAGGTGAACATCTCATACGAAAGACAGTGGTGTTGGTCACTTATTATATTGATGACATTTTGAGCCTGGCTGGAAGCTGGATGACAGTGAAGAACAATTATGTCTGGCTGACAGTAGAGAGCTGGAGGTTTCATTAAGAGTATAGCACCTGGAGGTGTTATAGTTAATTTGACAGTTCACATGTGAGAGGGAGCAGAGCAGAAAAAATGTGTAGGCCTACCTTTGACAGGCAATAAGAGAACCAAAAAAGGTAGTGATGGAGGTACATGAAGTAGCAATTGATGAGGTTGGTTGTGAAAATGATGACGAGGTGTGTGCTGTAGACAATGATGTGCCAGACTCGGTTAGAAATGTAATGAAGTTGGGTTTTGAAGGGCAAGATGGTAAATTTGATTATGAGGAGGGTGGTGCAGCTTCCAACAGGGCCATGGAAAATGCATCAGACCATGTTGCATCACCAGCAAAAGTGAAAAATTTGAGTGTTTGGTGTGTGGTAAATGGTTTGCTAATACTAGTCAGCTAAAGCAGCATTCATTAGTTCATTCTGGAGTGAAGAAGGATGAATGCTTGGAGTGTGGTAAACTGTTCAGCAGAAAAGAGCATCTCACCAACCATTTATCTACTCATTCAGGAGGGAAGACATCTGAGTGCATAGAGTGCAGTAAACTGTTTTCTCATAAAAGACTCCTTGCCCAGCACTCACTAGTTCATTCATGAGTAAAGAAATTTGAGTGTTTGGAGTGCGGAAAAATGTTTAACAGAAGAGATGTCCTTAATCAACACCTGCTTAGCCATTCAGAGGGAGAGAAGTTTGAGTGTGGGGAGTGTGGAAAAATACTTAATCACAGAAGTTCACTTGCACATCATAAGTTACTTCATTCGGGAGTAAAAAATTATAAGTGTCTGGAGTGTGGCAAATTATTTCACAGACAAAGTTTCCTCAACAAACACTTATTAATTCATTCAGGTGAGAAAAATTTTGAGTGTATGGAGTATGGTAAGATGTTTACTCAAAAAAGTTCCCTCACCCAACATCTACTGCTTCATTCAGGAGTAAAGGAATTTGAGTGTCTGGAGTGTGGGAAAATGTTTTATAGAAAGGAGCACCTGAAAAATCACTCATTACTTCAATCGGGAGTCAAGAGGTTTAAGTGTGATGTTTGTGGCAAAATGTTTAAAAGGAAGAATGAAACAGCTACCCACGCTAAGAGTTTCAGTGTGTGGACAGTGGTAGGCTGTTTAATATGAAAAGGAAACTCACCAAGCACTCACTAACTCATTCAGAAGAGAAGAATTTTGAGTGTATGGAGTGTGGTAAAATGTTTAGCAGAAAAGACCACCTAACTAAACATTCACTTTTACATGCAGGAATAAAAGACTTCAAGTGTGAGATTTGTAGTGTGGCATTTTTACTTAAAGAGAAACTGATGAGACATGCTGCCATACACACAGGAGTGGAGGAGAAGTATGAGTGTCTGGAGTGTGGGAAATTATTTAAGTACAAAGGTAACCTCAACAGACACGCACTTCTTCATTCAGGGGAGAAGAAATTTAAGTGTGAAGCATGTGGAAAATCATTAGCACAAAAGCCCTACTTGATCAGCCATGTACCAAAGCTTCACAAAGTTTCTCAGTCTTCTGTTCCTAATTATAATGCAATGGGTAACTCTTGGACCGGCCTGGGACTATGATAAAGGTGTCACAAGTTCGACCCGGTCTTCCGGTTAAGCTAATAAATGACGGCCATGCCACGTTGAGTACACCGCTTCCCATCCGATCAGCGAAGTTAAGCAACGTTGGGTCTGGTTAGTACTTGGATGGGTGACTGCCTGGGAACACCAGATGCTGTTGGCATCCCTACGTGTCAAGTGGGGTTGGTGGAGGATTAGTGCCCCTCCCTGTAAAACAATTAACTCTATGCCCTTGGCCACCCCATTTGGGATACATGGCATCTGGCAATGGAATGGAATGGAATGGTAACTCAACATGCTAAGTGACCCTCTTATGACATTTTAACTAAATGTAGTCAGCTGCCACCGTTGCAAAAATCATAATTTGAAATAAAGTGATCAAGTTGACTTTAAATACAGTAATCCCTCTAATATCTGGATGTCCATTACCTGGACACTGTGAGCTGGCTGTTCAAAACCAATATTTGTTCACTTTATCCGGACACAATGCATATGTCCAAGTGGAAATTACAGCCGTGCAAACAGTTTCGTGCCAGGCCAGACGGGAATAGCTCGGTGGTGCCGCCCTGTCTGGCTGGGTAGTTCACCCAGTGTCCGTTAGAGACCCCATCAGTTGTTCTCAGTTCCCGCACGGCGACAGCGTAGTGAACAGCTCCTCTCAGACAGTTCTTATGGCAGCGCACGTGGTGGCTTTTGTGGTTGTTCCCCACCTGCTTCAGGCCTTGCTATTCCTTGCATGCCTCTTCCTAGGGTGTGTGATGATGGCCACTCCACCAGGGAAAGGGAAGAGGGTAGTACTGACCCAGAGAAGCAGGAGATCCTGGGTATGACTGATGCAGGATGGTCAAATTGTGAATGTTGATGGTGATTTTATTCTACCTTACTGTACTGTACCATGATTTTATTCCAATTTACCATATGTTTTGTGTGTCCACTGCATTTTTCTTGTGTAGCCAGTTTTTTCATGTTCTCATGTCACTGCAAGGTATGGCCCTGCAGTGGTGATTGCACTGTCTGTGCTTGATGGGTATGCTTGACCATGGTAACTGCTTGGCTGTGGTTTACAGGGCTGCTTGACCAGACAGCGTTAAACAATAGGAACAAGTGTTGTACGATGTTCTGCAGTGGCCTTTAACACTGGCATTCAAAGTTAGGTTATGTATGAAGGGAGGCCAGATGAGAAGCCCATTATCCAGATGGAGCCATTACCCGGACATGTCTTTGGCTCTATTATGTCAGATAATCATGGGATTACTGTAACATCATTCTTCATAAGTGATGTTTTGGACACTAATCATCCCTGCTTTCTAACACAGACTATGTAACTCAGTAGATTACACATATACAGTAAGGTTATTAACCCATGTAATCCAGTCATAAAACTGGGAAGAAGGCTGGTTCCCTTACTGCATCACAGACCATAAACAGTCACGCCTTGGTAGGTGATGGGGTTATGTCAAGTGAAAACTGATCTCAATGACTCATCATATACTTGTGCAGTCATGAGCAAAAGTTCATTGGCAGTCCTCTAGGCTACCAGGACTGTCTCCTGCCTTCTATATTTCCCACTCCTCCCTGAACATCACAGAGTATCCTTCCATCTCATCCTCTTTTGCTGTTTGCTTCATATTGATTTCACATCAGCATTTTAATATAACATATTTTAAATCTGCATCTGACAGGAAGTGTCCATGAATTTTTGCTCATGACTGTACGTAGCTGGATATCACATGGGTTCAATGGGGGATACATTAAGGGTCAAGGGCCACAACATAAAACCTCAAAAAATATACTAACTGGTACCCTTTTAGGTTTGCCCTCTGCACCCTCACTAGCACCACACTTTTCACTAGGGGTAACATCCTCGCCAGACATGATTTCCAAGACATAAGTTTCAATATTTCACACAAAAAAAGTTATCACCACTTCATATTGCACATTTGTACTGTTACGTCAATAGCAATGATGTTTCAATGACCCTGCACACACAAAACAGAATGAAAGACAGACGTTTGCAGCAAATGTACAATAAATATCTTGGCTTAAACAGCTAACTATATGCATGTGCAGGAGGCATCATGTATGCACAGGACTGTCATATGCAGCCACCACAATTATTGTATAAATGAATTTTGCCACCATTACTGCAAAACTAGGTGTAACTTTTAGTTCATCGTTATCGCATACCAATCTGACGTATTGTATACTGAGGCTTGACTATATAGAAGAGTTTGAGACAGTATGCCTTCTGAATGGCAAGAGATCATTGCCATAGGGGTAATGGGTTAGTGTGCTTCCTTGAAAAGCAGAGGTATGGGGTCAAGTCCTATTGGTTGCACCGAATCTTTCCAGCCTTTGCCATGGACTCCCCTTTAGTTAAATCAGTTAATTTGCTGCTAAGACTTACAATGAGGTATCTATTCTGTCTGGGGAGTAATACAAGAGTGTTTGAACTTAAAGGTGGCAGGTGGACAGCCCACTCCTTATGTTTAGTGGCTACATCCTGGTTAGTGTGGAAGTTATGTGACTTTGTGTTACAAAATATGGTGTGTTGCTTGAAAGTATAATGGGAAATCAGTGTCAATGTGAAGAAAAATCTGAGGCTTCAAAGTATGATAGGAAATCAGTGTCAACGTGAAGAAAAATCTGAGGCAACCAATGATGGGACTCAACCCAGTACTGTACTTCTGGGACAATGCACTAACCTATTACATAATATGGACACCCAGATCTCTTGGTTTGTCCTTCACAGGGACTAGGTTACTGTCCTTGAGCACCATTACACATTTACCGCATCTACTGTATATACCTAGGCCGCTTCCCCCAAAGAAGGGGAGGTAGCCGAGACAAGACAACATACTCCCAGTTTACTCATCCACACAAACATTCACTCGCATCTTATGCCCATGGGGAGAAGGGACAGATCTTCATACAACACATAATCTCCATGCTGCAGGTTTGTCTTGTTAAAGCTGTCAACCAAAACAAACTGCTGCTATTTAAATGCAGACACAGAATAACATGTTAATGCAGTTTTTAGGCAAAGCAAGATCATAAATAAAGCACAAAATGTTTGTTTTTCAGTGGATAAGAGTAAATGAACTGAGTTACTGAATGGATGGTAGAGCACTCATGAAAAAGTAAACACAAAAGTTTATTGCAGAACAAATGCACTGAAATTTTGCCTATTCTCTGTGTGCAGAAAATCTGAATCATATTTAAATAAGAATAACATCAAAACTGTAAGGCAGCCAAGAGTCAAGGCATGTCATGTTGGAATACTGTGAGACTAAAATAAAGGAATCATACTGTTTACACTGTATGTTCTTGTAATCTTGCCAGCACAGTACTATTGACTCACTCACTTCAGCATGTTTGTTAACTGAGACAGTCATTCTTTTATATTCATTCTCTCTAATTAACCTCTACTGTACAATCAGATTGCTTTTTTTTCTTTTTGCAGGGATGCAGGATGACTTACAATCAGCTAAGAAGAGACTTTTGTGACTGAAGAGTTTAGTATCGATAGGCTATATCCCGGTACAGTAATTTGGCAACATAATTTCCCTTATAATGTAATCTTTGTTGATGCTTAATCAAGGTACCTAATCTGTTATATTTGCTCATTAAGAAGAGAGATTTATCAATAAAACTCAATATGGGAAAAAAAAATTTGCAAGCCACTAGTTATGTGTAAGAGCAGCTCTATTTCTGAGTAAATACTGGTGTGTTTGAAGACATCTGTCTGTCTATAGTCAGATGCTTTAATCTCTAAGGAGGAAACTACAAACAAATCATCTCAATGTCATCTTGTCTTTTATCATCAGACTGCCCTCTCTCCAGGTCACACAACCTTCATTAATATATTTGTCCATCCCATTCCTCCACCTAATCATTAGTCTCCTCTCCCTCCCCACATCACTCAATTCTATCTATCTATGTATCTATAGCCAGACACCGCAATCCCGTAAGCAGTGGCTGTTTATCTTCGAGTTAGATTGGAAATACTGTATTTACCATTTTGGTATAATGAGCAAGGTAATTCTTCCACCTCCCAATGAATTACTCCAAAAGTCTGAAGATGTTTTTTTTTTCTTCACTGTTGTTTCTCAACTAAAGGAAGACTTTGGCAGTGAAATGGTTAAAGATTCTAGGTGGGGAGGAGGTTTGTCAGTGAAAAATAGGAGTATACAGCTTGGAAAACTAAATGTAACTGATCAATATGAAGCTGTTTTTGCAGGGTAACAGAGTGAGAACAGAAAGAATAGCAATAGGTTGTCCTCTGCTTACCAACTGTTCAAACCAAAGCCAAGGGGAAAGTAGTAACAGTGGTCAATTCAACATTACCTTGTTTGAGGTGTAAGGACCTGTGGTTAGGCTATCTTATTCCAGAGTGTACCAAGGTCAGTGTCTAGTAATATGACTTGAAAAATCTGTAGCCTTCTCACTGGAGTCAAAATGACTCACAGCACAATCTCTACTCTATCTATATTTCTATCATCCAATCCTTTACTGCCTCATCAGGGGTGTGGGGGTCCAAGGCTTGGCTACTCTCAGTTCAGATATTTACAATGAAAGTGACCAGTTGTGCTCCCCGAGATGTTTTACATGAGCAATAAACCTGAACCCCACTGCAACCGGATTCTTATGGGCCTCATATGATTGGACTGCCTTACTCACTATAGTCGCTGTGTACGAGTCTGAAGTTTTCGTTATCATGCCCTGGCAACCTAACTCTCCAGTGCGTCCGACTTCATGTATAATATGATATGCATAGGAAACAGTTGCCAGTATTATTTGAATGGCCAAATATGCAAACATTAAAGAATACAGCTAATTATAGTTGATTTTGAGTTTCCAAGAATACTATCGCAGACAACTGTTGATTTATAAGGTCGCTGATTATAATTAATAAAGGGCTCGAACACTGCCCTTCACGGACCAAAGTAACGCATCAATTGATCACTATATGTTAATTACAAAATATGTACATTGTATTCTGACATACCATAATATATATGTTACCTTGTATCATTATTTCCTGAATTATTATCCGCAAAATATGTGACACTGCAATATTGAAGGTTATTGCTGGTGGCAGATTAACAGACAGCAGATGAATGGCAGGAAAAGGCAGGAAGCTATATGTTTGCAACTGATGTGACGGACTTGCCTCCTCATTATCTACCTGCTGCATTATGCTCCATACACCCATAACTTTATGTTGGAGGAAATAAGTTTTGTTTGTTTGTTTTCAATATTCCTCTAAAATCCTGCATAATTTCCCCTTAGATTTAAACTTCAACATATACGAAATCCGACATGTTGGAGTGCATTTAATGGATGAGTACAATAAGCATAACACCGTGATGGACAGTGAAGGTGTCACTGTGAAGTTAGCAGTGACAGAACGAAAACAACTAAGAAATCGGGAGTACCACTGAACTACAACAGGAGAGCAAGAGTATAAATGTGAGACTGGTGGTCTGCTGGCTGCTCATTTAACGTTGGTGGTGTGGTGGTAGCAGTCAGTTGGGATGACTGATGATGCCACCAGCAATAACCAACAATATTGCAATGTCACATATTTTGCAGATAATAATCCAGGAAATAAGGGTACAAGATAACCTATGTATTGTGGTATGTCACAATACAATACAATGTAAATATTTTGTAACTGACATACAGAGGATCAACTGGGTGCACTATTATACTTTGGTTTGCAGAGGGCAGCATTCAAGCCCTTTATAAATTAAAATCAGTGACCTTATTAATTACCAAAACAGCTGTCTACACGAGTATTTATTCTCTGAAAATCAAAACTGACTATAATTAACCGTATTCTTCATTAATGTCTGCATTATTGGCCATTCAATTATACTGACAACTGTTTCCTATGCATATCATTCCGTAAAAGTCCTGAAATCCGAATGGCAGGGGACCGAGGGTCTTTTGGATAACTGGGTGGGACCTTTGAAAACATTAGAAATATGTACATGATCATTAATGAAACACTTATAATAATATGAGTTATTGTTTTACTCACTGGAAATGCATAGAAATGTAGATGAATAAATGCAGGCACGTACATCTAAGTCCAAGAGCAAATTCAGGCCAGACAAATCCTTAGATACAGTCAAGAAAAATATGAAAAAAGTCCAGAAAGATTAGAAAAATTTCACCATAAAAATTCGGAGTACTGGTGGTTGGACTGGAGGACTTACTGTATTATACACAAAATCGGACGCTTTGTTGGCAAGCAGGTTGCCGGGGAACGATAATGAAAACTTCAGACTATGGTCCTCCAGGCACCTCTATTGGTTAGATGGTTATGGCCATTCATTCATCATTCTGAACTTCAAAATTCACAGATTCAACCCATCTGTCATTCTCACCACACATGTGGGGTTAAATCCACTCTATTTATCTATCTATCTAATGCCAGATGCCTCAATCCCATCAGGGGTGGCCACAAACATATCACCCCATGTCACCCTGTCCAATGCCATGTCACTGCCTTGCTCCCAGTCCGCACCCTGCTCTCTCATATACCTCTCCACTCCATTCCTCCATTTCATCCTCGCCCCCCCCCCCACCTCACTTGCATACACACTCCTCATTAGTCTCAATTCTCCATCCTTTCCACTTCCCCAAACCACCTTGATGTATTTCTCCTAACGCTTTCTATCACATCTATGTCCATACCAGTGCTCTTTCACTTCTTCATTTGTCACTCTGTCTCCCCATGTAACTCCACATGCACCTCTCAAATAACTCATCTCCACTGCTCTCTCTCTTGACTTATGTCCTTTCAACAAAGTCCAAGCTTCCCTTCCATACATTAAAGTTGGTATCAAATACTGTCATGCAGTGACTTTTTTACTTCCACGCTCACTTCCCTGTTCCTTATCACTGCTTTCAAAGAACCAACAACTTTCTTCCCTGTTGTACCCTTTCAAGCACTTCACCTTCCAGACTTCCATCCTTACTCATCACACTACCCAAGTACTTAAACATATTCACATTTTCCATTTCCTCCTCATCCAGCCTCACTGTACATTCAGTGACTTCACTTCTCTCAGTGACCATAACTTTACTCTTCCCTACATTCACCTTTAGATTCCATTTCTTACGTACTCTCCCAAACTCATTCACCAGGCCTTGCAGTTCCCCTTCGTCTTCACTTAATAATACAGTATCACCTGCAAACAACAGTACGAGGAGTTTCCAAACAATGCCCTCTCTTATTAGGGCCGCTCCAAGATCCACTGCCCTACCTTGTATCTCTTTTATAACCACATCCATGTACAGACTGAACAACCATGGGGACATGACACATCCCTGTTTCAATCCAACATTCAGAGAGAAAAATTTACGAAGTTCACTATTCCCATGCACTGCAGCCTCTTCATGGCAATCAACAACTTCCCATTCCCTTAATACTTTCCACATTCCTCGTCTACCCACCCCGTCATATGCTTTCTCCAAATCCATGAAGGATGCATACTATTTCCCTTCCCTAGAAACTTTTCCACTAAAGACCTAAGAATGAATATCTGATCTACTGTACACAATCTCTTCCCTTCCAAAAACCTCCCTGTTCTTCTCCAACTAACTCCTCTGTTTTTTCCCTAACTCGGGCAGTAAGTATCCTACTATATACTTTTCCTACTACACTAAAAAGACAAATGCCCATATGATTACCACACACTTCATTTCCCCTTTTCCTTTATACAGGGGAATATTTATACCTGACTTCCAATCCTCCAGGACTCTACCTTTCTCCATGCCAATCTGCACACCTTTCATACCCATTCTACCACCACCTCTTCCCCATGCTTCAGCATTTCACCACACACACTGTCAATTCCTGGGGCTTTCCCCACTTTGACTGACCTGCAGCAGTGGCATCTTCATCATGGGTCTACCCCCCAGAGGCTGTCAAAGCAGAGGAAGAAGACAGCATGGGGCCAAACCACCACAAACCCCCCCAGCCCCTCACTGGGCTCGAGAACCTGGGAGTGGCTTCAGTCACCCAGGCAAGTACCACTTTCTTCATAGTTTCCATGACTTCCATCTTACTGATTCCTTCCTCTCTTCTCACCTCCCTCCTCCTCCCAGTCATTCCTCAGCCACTTATACTTGCATTACTTTCATTCTCAATGTTCAACAATTCCTTAAAGTATTCTCTCCATCTGCTCACTTTTTCTCCCTTCTCCACTAGCACTTTATCTTTTTTATCTTTTACTCCCCAACTTACTTCTTTATCTCTTTCCAGAAAATTTCCTTACATTCCCTCCACTTTACACTCAAATTCATTCCAAATTCATCATCCACTCTCTTCTTACTCTCTCTTACTAATCTTTTCACTGCTCTCTTCCTCTCTACACATAAGTCTCTCTTCAATCTCTCAACTTCCTCCACTCCCCTGTGTCTCATCCACTCACTATTTGCTTTTCTTCTTTTGCATCACAGCCCCTCCCACCTCTTCATTCCACCATGCTGTTCCTTGCACTCCTTTTCATCTTCTCTTCACCCCACACACCACCTCATATGCTGCACAGATTTCTTCTTTGAATATCTTGTACACACCTTCCATGTCCTCCATCTGCTCCAAATCATATTTATCCAATTGCTCCTCCACTTCTCTCTTCTATTCTGCCTTTTTTCCATCCTCTTGTAACCTTTCTACCCTCCTTGTATGGACTACTTCCACCTGTCCTTCCCTTCTCCTCCTCCATTTCATTTAAACCTTGACTTTCACCACCACCAAGTGGTGGTCATAAAGTCCACTCCCCCAACCTCTGTATGCTCTTGCATCCATTACACACCTCATTCTATCATCCACACTCACATAATCAGTCACTGCCTTCCGTTCATTCAGTTCACCACCCTCCCTTCTCATTACTCGACGTGTATAACTGTGGATCATTTTGTGTCTAAAGAGGGTATTCGCTATCACCAACCCCCTCCCTCCACGAATGTCCACTAGAGCACTGCCATTCTTATCCACTTCTGCAGGCACACCCCACTCACCAACTACTCTATCCACCTTCACATTCCCTACTTTTCCATTCACATCTCCAAACAAAAACATTCATTCCTTTCAAACATTTCCATGCACACTTCCACATTTGGCCAGAACTCTTCTTTCACTCTACTTGCACGATCTTGCACTGGCACATATGCACACTAAATCACCCATATTTGTAGTCCAACTTTCAATCTTACCCACACAGTCCTTGAGTCGATGGATCCATTCTCCCTTACATTCTCCTTCTGTTTCTTGCACGCAACAATACAAACTCCTTCTTTTGCCCTCTCATTCTCACATACTCCCATGCATACACCACATCCATACTCCCATTCTCTCATAGTCTTACCTCTCCATTTTGTCTCAGTTATTTCAAAGAAACCCACTTTTGCATCCTCAAGCACCTGAACAATCTCCCTCTCTCTTTCACTTCAACATTCACACCCCTTACATTCCATGTCGCAATCCATACCGTGTCCTTTGTTCAGTCCTTAGTCGTCACCAGTTGGTCAATCCTGGTCCGAGGCTTCTTGTTCGTATTTTTAGCTAGTTGCTTTCCGGGGTGGGGGCACTAAACCTCCGCTAACCCTCTTGCTGTCGTGTAGGGAATATGTTATGGTTGGTTATAAGGTTACCACCCAGCGCTGTAAATGATATCCTGGTTTATAAGAAATCATTGGGCTTGCCACTCACCGCAGAGTTACCCTAAAATAAAGTACTGCTATACTAAGTGGGTGGATGATGTGCGCCCCCACCTACCACTCTACTGATGCCAAGTTTTAAAAAATGGGTAGAACCCATTATGTGTTTATACAGTAATACCATGAATGAAAATACGAACCGGAAACACAAGCTTTCTCCCCGTTCATCAATCGTCCAATCTTTCACCGCCCAATCACAAACACAAAGGTCTGCAGCTAGATTACAAATTCCAAATACTGTATTTACAAATTTACAAATTCCCTGAGCGGCATTATGTCGACCTAACATCCTGACCTGCTAGACTACATCCATTTGCTGGACCACAGGAAGCCATCTCTCTTGCACTCATTGACTACCGTACCTACCTACAGCACTACAATGAGTGAGTGGATGGTGAATGGCCGCACCCAAAGTCTAAATATAACAAGATGGTCGAACAAAAAAGCTAATTACTTCAGTAGGACAAGACACATGCTTATATATTAGTACTGACAATGCCTTTATGCAGTCCCTGCCAGCCCTTAGCTCTGATTGCCCATGATAACATTTAAAAAGGTTTTCCATTACTTGCAACTGTGCAAAGAATTCACTACTTGGTTTCATGAGCTTATTCTGTTGCCTACAAGCTGCCTCATTCCATGTATTATCCCCCATTTCTACATTTGAGCCAAGAAATGGAAACTGAGGAAATTTGTGTGCAATGTAGCCTCCAACATACCGCAACCCCTCAGTTTCCATTGTCTCCTCAAAAGTAATGTCTTCTTCAGGAGGCATGAGTTGATCGCAATTTTCTGAGTTCTCATTCTCATTCACCTGATCATCTGCACCTAATGTGGAAAACAGCATGGCAGAAAGACAAAGCTAATGATCAAGGGCAACATCTTTGTTTTCAGGCGCAGATGAGTTTGGTGTATTAACGACAGAATAGGATGACTCAGACATAATGACATCATTATCATTACTGTGTTGTAGCTGCTACCCACACGTGCAATGTCCCTACCAAGCAGATAAGATCTCACCTAATATTTTACCTCGACTGGAGATGGATGTTCATATGAGCTTCCCATCTGCCTAAGACGGGAAAAAAAATGTTCCAACACATCCTGATTTAATCTATGTGTGAGTATGAATCTATCTCTCTATCTATAGCCCGACGCCCTAATCCCACAAAGGGTGGCCATAGACAAAACGCCTCCAAGTCGCTCTGTCACCCACCATTTGACTACCCCCCCCAACTAACCCCCCCTCCCTCATATACCTCTCAACTCCATCCCTCCACCTCATCCTCGGTCTACCCTTCCCTCTCCCTCCCTTCACCTCACCTACATACACCCTCTTAGTCAGTCTTTCATTCTCCATTCTCTCCACATGTCCAAACCACCTCAGTGTATTTCTCCTAATCTTCTCAACCACATCCACATCTACCCCTCAACGTTCCTTCACTTCTTCATTCATCAACCTGTCCCTCCATGTCACTCCACATGCTCCTCTCAAGTAACTCATTTCCACTGCTCTCACTCTTGACTTGTTCCCCTTTGCAAGGTCCATGCCCCGCTTCCATACATCAGGGTAGAGATCACAATACTATCATGCAGTGACTTCTTAACTTCCATACTCACCTCCCTATTTCTCATCACTGCTTTCAGTGAACCAACAACCTTCCTTCCCTGCTGTACCCTTTCACGCACTTCATCCCCCAAAGTTCCATCCTTACTCATCACACTACCCAAGTACTTGAATGCACTCACATTCTCCATATCCTCACCATCCAACCGCACTGTACACTCTGTGACTTCATTCCTCTCAAACATCATAACTTTACTCTTGTTTACATTAACTTTCGGCTTCCTCCTCCTACACACTGTCCCAAATTCATTCACCAAACCTTGCAACTCCCATTCATCTTCACTCAACAATACTGTGTCATCAGCAAACAGCAACACCGGAATCTTACAAATCTCACTTTCATTCATTAGAGCCACCCCTACATCCACTGCCTTACTTTGCACCTCCTTTACAACCCCATCCATGTATATATTAAACAGCCATGGAGACATCACACAACCCTCTTTCAGTCCCACACTGAGATCAAAGAACTCACTCAGTTCACCATCCACTTGTACCATAGCCCTAGCTCCTTCGTACATACTCTTCACAGCACTCAACAATTTCCCCTCCACTCCATATATTCTTAATACCTTCCACATACCTTGCCTATCTGTTCTGTCATAAGCTTTCTAACCCTATCAATGAGTAATCTACCATATATTTTACCAGTCACACTAAGAAGGTAAATACCCCTATGGTTACTACATACTTCTCTCTCCCCTTTTCCTTTGTATAAAGGAACAATTATACCTGATTTCCAGTCCTCTGGAACCCTTCCCTCTTCCCAAGCCAATGTACACAACTTCCATATCCACTCAACAACAATCTCACCCCTAAACCTCAGCATTTCACCACACACTCCATCAATTACTGGGGCCTTTCCCAACTTAATCTTCTTCATCGTTTCCACTACTTCCGCCCTACTGATCTCTTCCTCCCTCCTCTCATCTCTTCTTCTCCCAGCCATTCCCCAACCACTTATACTCGCACTGCTCTCCCTCTCTACACTCAACAAATCCTCAAAGTGCTCCTTCCATCTCCTCAATTTCTCTCTCTTCTCCACCAACAATCTATTATTCCTAACTTTCACTCCCCTACTATTTCCCCATTCACACTGCCTTACTTTCTTTACCTCCTTCCAAAACAATTCCTTACTCTCCCTCCAGTTCACACTCAGATTCCTCCCAAACTCTTCATCCACTTTCTTCTTACTCTCCTTCACCAGTCTCTTAACCTCCCTTCTCCTGCTCACATATACCTCTCTCTCATCTTCTCCCCTTCCTCTACTCACTAACCATTCATTATATGCCTTCTTCTTCGTTTCACCTCATCATTCCACCATGCTGTCCCTTGCACACCCTTGCATCTCCTCCTCACTCCACAAACCACCTCACACGCTGCGCCTATCTCTTCCATGAATATCTTACATACATCTTCCACCCCTTCCATCTGCTCTAGCTCATACCTTCACAATCTTTCTTCCACTATGGTCTTATACTCTGTCATTTTCTCACTATCTTGCAATTTCTCCACTCTTCTCACAGGAGATGTTTCCTCCTGTCTTCCCCTTCGTCTCCTCAACCATTTTCTTTGCAGCTTTACCTTGGCCATCACTAAGTGATGGTCCGAGACTCCATTCCCCCACCCTCTTCACACTCTTGCATCCAACACTCGTCTTCTCATTCGCTCATCCACACACACGTAGTCTATCATTGCCTTTTGTTCAACAAGTTCATCATCCATCCTCCTCATTACTCTCCATGTATACTGGTGGATCATCTGATGACGAAAGTAGGTGTTGGCTTTTGCCAACCCCTTACATGTACAGATGTCCACCAAAGCACTACCATTCCCATCTACTTCAGCTGGCACACCCCACTGACCAACCACTCGTACATTCCCAACTTTGCCATTCATGTCTCCTGTAAAAAGCACTCTCTCGCTCCTCTCAAACTTGTCCATACATGCTTCTACTCTCGCCCAAAACTCATCTTTCACTCTTGCCACTCGGTCCTCTGTCGGGGCATACACACATACAATCACCCACGCTTGTATACCTACTTTCATTCTCACCCATACAATCCTTGCATCCACTGTTCCATACTCTCTTATATTCTCCTTCCACTTCTTGCTTATCATCAGACATACTCCCTCTCTTGCCCTCTCATTCTCACTGACTCCCACACATATACCTAAACCATATTCCCATTCTCTCACCCTTTCACCTTTTCATTTAGTTTCAGTCAATCCACATATATCCACTTTTGCATCCTCAAGCACCTGAACAATCTCTCTCTCTTTCACTTCATCATTCACTCCTCTCACATTCCATGTTCCCACCCTAAGAACGTCCTTTGTCTGTTCCTTAGTCGTCAACGTATGGTCCGTCCAGGTCCATGGCACTTTATTCGCTTTTTTAGTTAGTTCTTTTTACGGGGTGGGGCACTAACCCACCACCAACCGTTTTAGTCACCTCGTACGACAAGCAGGGATACTGGGGGAGTATTCTTGAAACCTCCCTACCCCCAGGGGTGAGTATGAATGAAATGTTATATTTCTTCTTAAGCATCTCATATAACTTGGGCAAAGACTGAGAGCATACAACTTGTCCTTTTTGAAACTGATAAAGGCTATTTTTCACTCCACAAACTTTCATCGACTTGGCTGTGTTTATCATATCTTGCAAGACTTGGTTCTGTTGCTCCAGGTGGAGCCCATAACCATCTCTGCTGGATTTATCACTATAGCCAGTTCTCAAATTGAAAACATCAAACCACGGTCAGCTAAAGCAATGAACTCACTTGTATGTTCCCAGTCTTTGCTTAGGAGAAGTTTCCTACTTCCAAAATACTGAAGTGACCTTGCAGTTGTTTCAGACAGAAGCTGAGTTGCTAGACTGACTTTCATTCTCTTTACACCAGTTACATCAACATGAACCTGCGATAACCGATGCGTTGTTTTCAGATCATGAACACTGTTTCTGATCAACTCCCGAACACATTCATTATTAACAATTTGCCATCCCCTAATCGAAAACCATAATTAAAGAAGTTGTTCCTAATTAACTTAATCAAGTGAGGCATATCAGCAAAAACACAAATTTCTCTCTCAGATGCTGCTGGGTTAACAAATGAACAATTATCAATACCTACACACAGTGCATTCTACAATCGCACATTAGTTGGACTCAGATCATTTACTATTGACACAACTGGATATCCAGTAGCCTCTACCTTCACAATTAAGTCAAACAGTAGTTCTTTGGTCATATCTATGTCAAAATTATAATAGATAAGCTGTTTCCATGAGCCTACTAACCCTCTTATCATGACACACTGAATTTTCCTTTTAGGAGCATAGAGTGTGTCACTTCCTTTATCATAGGTCCACTGGTATGCTACACTCATCTCGTTGAATGACAAAACACATACCCTTTCAAGTTCAGTCATGGTGTTACTTTTATGCTGTAATAGTTTCAAAACCATATACAGTGCTCCTGGTTCAAGATAAATTTTACGAACCCACCGATTTAAAGTGCTAACAGATGGTAAAGGAAAATGACTCTTATCATGAAGATATCTATAAGTTTTTGGACTCAGACTGCGAAAGGTTAAAGCCTCACTGATGTCATTTTCAGACCAGTGTTTAACTGGAACTCCAGTCAAGATAGACTCCACCAGCGAGGGTGAAAAAAATTTACTTAATATGTGTCTTGCAGTGGCAGTTGCCTGAACATAAGCATTGTGTATCTGCTTCTGTAGAGAAATTCTCTCCTTCTCCCAAGTTCTCTTCTCGGCGAGAAGTGCATCTCTCTCCTTTGTTACTTCAGAGAGCTGATGTTGCAATTCCTTGGTGGTCACAGTGGGTCTCACATCATCCTCATTTGCAGGACCTCCCTCATTTGCTTCAATTTCTTGCACCAGTCTTTTTTGTCCTCTTCTCTCTGTGTGAATCTCCCTAATACTGGAAGAATTTTCTGCAAATAATAAATTTTCCTCATATGAGAGAGGGAGAGAGAGAGGAGGCTAAACATCATAAATAATAGAAAGAAAGCAACAGCTGTCTTTTAAATTACCGTTGGTAAGGCTTACGTTTTATGCTGGTTTTAAGCCACATTGTCAAATGTATATATTCCGCATATATCATGGAGAGAGAGAGAGAGAGACTACGTAGATGCCAAATTGTTAATTATAAATAACAAATCTCTTAATCCGAGCTATTAAATATATGTGAATGTATTTCATATACTCTTTGTGGCTTCATGTACAGTGAGCGCCAATAGTCGTGTTGTGAAAATGGTGAAAACATAAGCCGATGGCCTAAACATCTGGTGCATTCCGCTGTCTGTCATACGGAAAGTTCATAATGTTTCACGAATTACATTTAATCTTCGGACAAAACCGCGACACGACTATTGGTGCTCACTGTACATAAAAAGCTATATATATAGTTTTTACGAATTATTCACTCTTTTAGAACGAAAAGTGGCTGTATAAATCATTTCCAACGACCTGGCACCATTGTTTTTGCGAAGGGAGGGAGGGAGGGAGGGAAGGAAGGGGGGGGATGATAACATACTTCTTGCCAAACGCTTCCAGATGGAATTACTATGTTACGAACCTGCTTTAAACAAATACATCCACCCTTACAGGTGGCTTTACATCGAGTGACAAGCCAAATACATCCACTCACTTGATGTAGTTAGTGGTAGGTGGTGGCGACCATCATCCACTCACTTTATGTAGTGCTGCCAACTTCTTCCTTAGCCTTTATCATTCTTTTTCTGTGCCTGCCCTCCTCTCTTCCTATTTCTCCCATCTTTTCTGTCACTATTTATTGCTTTTCTTTCCGTTACAGGTGGCTTTACATTGAGTGACAAGTCAAATGGTTTCCTGTAAGCCAAGAAACCATTTACAACGCTGGGTGGTAACCATATAACCAAACCATACGTGCTCCCTACGTGTCATGTGGGTTGGTGGAGGGTTAGTGCCCCTCCCTGTAAAACAAATAACTCAGAGTCAATGGCCACCCCGTATGGGATTACGGAGTCTGGCAATAGATAGACAGATAGACTTGATGTAGTGCTGCCTACTTCTTCCTTAGCCTTTATCATTCTTTTTCTGTGCCAGCCCTCCTCTCTTCCTATTTCTCCCATCTTTCCTGTCACTTCTTATTGCTTTTCTTTCTCTTACAGGTGGCTTTACATCGAGTGACAAGCCAAATGGTTTCATGTAAGCCAAGAAACCATTTACAACACTGGGTGGTAACCATATAACCAGACCATACATGCTCCCTACGTGTCAACAAGTGGGTTGGTGGAGGGTTAGTGCCCCTCCCCGTAAAACAAATAACTCAAAGTCAAATGACCACCCCTTGCGGGATTGTGGCGTCTGGCAATAGATAGATAGATAGATAGATTCTGCGATATACCGTACTTCATTTTCAACACTACTGCTTTCTTGCTAGGGTACTCAGTAATGGTTACCTACAGTACGTGGGTAGAACAAAATAATGGTGGGTAAATATGAATACTAGCAACTCATACTAGTGCGGTGGCCAGCTGCCTCAATTTATTTTACCTGGGCTGGTAAATGCAATGCACCATGTGCTTTTCCACATTTCTGCAAGCACTAACCCCGTGAGGGGCGATATACTGTACAGCTTATAAAGAGCAAAGCCCACCATGTACAGGGATATGCACCTATGCAAAGAGAGAGAGAGAGAGAGAGAAAGGGAGGACTTACCATTTAATGAAGCTGATGGCAGATTCAGCGTTGGCAGGGCGTGCTCTTCAAGGCGTTTTTGATTTTTTGGAATAGGCAGTTTGAGAAGTTCATATTTTAGATTTCTTTTATAAGCACTGTGATCAAAGTGAAGGCTGCAGATGCGAGCAGTATTCGGATTAATTGTGTCTTTCCTCTTGCACAGATGAATCCATTTAAGTCTAATCTCTTCATCTTTGGGGAAAATATGGAAAGTTATATCCCCTCCTTTCTTCAGTAAAGAGTTACAACCAAACACTGCACAATTGGTAGGCATTATTTCACTGGGCACATACAATGGAATAAAGTGCAGGTGACAGAGGTGACCTGTTTGTCGCCGTGACCTCAGAGCAACTGAGTCTACTTCTCACTATATGGCAACCCCTTCTGGGAAGCCCTCACCTGGTGTCTTCGCCATGACGTCATGCGCAAAAGGGACGCGTTTTGGGGTCCGTATGGTTAGACCCTGTATATATATGGGTCCTGGTTGGTGCCATACCCTGACTTATTTCGACCCTGGGCCGCACCTACTGCAGCTGGATATTCATTATTATTCATATCCTGGAAAACTTTTTCACACTCTTTCATATCCAGAAAGTGCAAAATCATAATTCCATAAAGTTACTATTCTAAAAAAACAAAAAGAGGGGGGGGGGGCAGGTATTGGTTGTTCAAGCGATCAAGAATGACGTTTACGTTACGCTTTGACGACGACGGTAGCGCACCGGTGTACTGAATGAAAGCATTCCACTGAGCTTTGTATTTAGTTTGCTGAGGGTATGTATGTATATTTTTCGTCATTGCGAGTGATACATAAGTATTATTCAAGCCGTCAGCATTCAGTTACTCAAAGCCATTGCGACGATGGTAATGTACAGTCATAGAAATTCGCTTAGGTCTACTACACAGTTAGTACATGTCCGTCAGTTTCCTACTTGACGAATCACGTCACTATGCTTCATCAGTGAGCACAAAAATAGCCACGCCTCTCAGCATTGGAATATTAGCCAGCAACGGAATGTAAAAACTGAAAAACGTGAAATAGTATGTACACTTGTCTCCGACTGTACTTCTCCCTGTCTGACACATCCCACGGCTTTGTTATTGGTTCCTGTTTTAACGTACAGTACAATAATTCTACGCAGTTTTACATATGTATATTGTGAGAGTGGGGATGCTAGACAATTTTTGATGATTACCACTGAATGGTAAGTAGATATGAGGTTGTAAGAAGGGAGTAATAACTATGGCCTCTGGAACTGTTTTTCCCACCGACTGCACTTCTGTATTATTTTAAATTCACTGTGCTTTACGAGTGGCCACTTATGCACTAATATTGTTACCTGCAAAACTAGCTTCCGTTATAATCAGTTCCTTCTAATAGCTCATTTAGTTTTTCTAGGTATAGCAAGATAACAAGGGACAGGGGAAGACTTTACACATTTCCTTCCTTGTCCTTTCTCACTGTAACACGCACATCCATCATTCATATAACTTATCTCACAGGAAATTGTCTGGCAGGGGTAAAGAAATAGGCACAGTAAGCAAAGATATGGATGTAATGGGATAGGATAGCATGGGTTGGGATGGAAATTTGGAGGGTGAAGGGGCTGGGACAGAAGTACAGCCTGTGAAAATGGGTGTTGTGGGGATAAGTGGTTTAAATGCAGTGACTGTTTACTTCAGAATATCCACACATAATCAGTGCCATGGAGGTTAAACAAAGGGGTATGAAGGGCAGAGAAATGGGTGGGATGAGCTTCAATTGTGGTGGGTGAGGGGTGGGGAGGAGCCATGAGAGTATACCTGTGAAAATGAGTATTGTATTATGATAAGCTGTTTGAGTGCTTTGAAGTCTTAAGGTATTTCAGAATTTTCTTCAGCAAGAGCAAGATGACCTCACGTTGCTGTCATATAGGCCTACCTGGTATCGTGTAATGCAGGTAAAAACAAACACAAATGTGACAGGTATATGATCTGGACCCAACTTTCCCTACCTGGATACAAGTATTGTCATTGCACTAGGGGTATGTGGATTTACCACATGAATGCTTAATTCCACTGGCTTCATAGCAAGTTACTAAAACAGCAAATTGGTAGAAGACAGTCTCATTTTACCCCCTTCGAGTACTAGCTATAGGTCCCAGGCTTAAGTTACACAGTCCAGTACATTTAAGAGATCTGACCAGCGTACTTCCCCTGTTGGTATTACTGTATAGGATTGAAAAGCCTACTATCACCTGTAGGAGATGGAACTGGGGTGTTTTAAACATTAGACCCACCAAGTACCTAAGACAGTCCATGATTTTTGCAACTTCACACAAGTTCACCTGGTCTGGACAGAACCATGTGTCCAGCCTAAAGAGTTCAGTCAGTGCCCCCCCCCCCTCAGCAAAGCTAATACTGATGCCCCTTTATTGTTCTCATTCTCATTGTTGGCAGTTAAGGAAGAAAAGTTATACCACTTCATTTGACAAGTGTGGATTTGCAGAAGTCATACACTGAGAAAGACCAAATGCAGAGTACAGGATCCAGCTTATTTTCATCGTTTCGACCACCAGGGCTTCTTCAGGAATAACACCAGTGGACAACACTCCACTTCTTAAATAGTCCCTAACCTGGCTGGTGACCTAAACACAACAAGGAAACAATTATCTGGCAACGTGGCTGTTCGATAGATAAGAGGTATGCCAATGGCTTCGCTAACATAAAGAATCCATTGTTTTGGTCGATATTACTTACATTTGCAATAAGAGCGGACTCATAGCATCTACGTTTTGTGGTGTTGTCTGCATAGGCTATTTAATAATTTTAGAATGTGTCTAGTAGGCATTATGGCCTGTATCAAACCTGTTTCACAGTGGCATTATTCATATTAAAACACTTCATGTCATATTTGTGTTCCATCACTCATTTCTCTAAACCTCGAAATGTTTCACCAACATATACCTTCTCACATCCTGAACAAGATACACTGTAAACTCCTGCCTGCAGTACATCCTGTCTGCTGTTTTTCTTGTTCAGTAAATTGCCCACTGTTACAGAAGCTGTTCTCACAACACTGATACCAACTTTATTTAGCAGTGGGGAAACATTACTGGCTACTGAGGTATTGGGTAACAGGATTCTCTTTTTACATTTCTCTCTTTTCTCTGAAAATATCCATACAAAAAAGAGAAAAGAGAGAAATGTGAAAAGAGAATCCTGTTACCCAATACCTCAGTAGCCAGTAATGTTTCCCCACTGCTAAATAAAGTTGGTATCAGTGTTGTGAGAACAGCTTCTGTAACAGTGGGCAATTTACTGAACAAGAAAAACAGCAGACAGGATGTACTGCAGGCAGGAGTTTACAGTGTATCTTGTTCAGGATGTGAGAAAGTATATGTTGGTGAAACATTTCGAGGTTTAAAGAAACGAGTGATGGAACACAAATATGACATGAATAATGCCATTGTGAAACATAGGTTTGACACAGGCCATAATGCCAACTGGACAAATTCTAAAATTATTAAATATGCAGACAACACCACAAAATGTAGATGCTATGAGTCCGCTCTTATTGCAAATGTAAGTACTGTAATATCAACCAAAACAATGGATTCTTTATGTTAGCGAAGCCATTGGCATACCTCTTATCTATCGAACAGCCACGTTAGCCAGATAATTGTTTCCTTGTTGTGTTTAGGTCACCAGCCAGGTTAGGGACTATTTAAGAAGTGGAGTGTTGTCCACTGGTGTTATTCCTGAAGAAACCCTGGTGGGCGAAACGTTGAAAATAAGCTGGATCCTGTACTCTGCATTTGGCCCTTCTCTGTGTATATTGTTGCAGTCATAGCTGCTTTCTACACAATTGCAGAAGTCATGTCAATAAAGATAGGAAAGTCGTTAACGAGGTGATGCATACCCGGTATAAGTTGTGAGGGCATTTGGCAAGAAAGTGTGAGAGTAGCACAATGAAATGCACTGTTGCACAGACTTTAATAAAAAGCCCTTGTAGGCAAACCAAGAAAAATATGGGATGGGGCACTAAGAACAGATCTCCAGTTCTTAGGGTTAAAAGAACACAGCTGGGATACTGCAGGAGACTGTTCAGATTGCAAAGCAGCAATCAGGTGAACATGGTTAATCCATGCAAGCATGGAACATGCCCTTTTAGAAAATATGCATGTACTGTATATACTTTGTTATCTGACAAATTCATGATGTGCTTTGCAAGTGCAGGTCTGTGGTGCCTATACAAAGAAAGTTGACCTACCCTGCTGTGGTACATTGCAGGTCCAGTGCACTTGAGATGTACTGTTGTGTCAGTTTTATGAATCCTAGATGATATGACCTGGTAGTATGTTTTATGTGTGGGCTGCAGCTTCTCACTGTCTGCATATGTTGCCAATATAGTAATCTAGCCTGTCTGCATGACTGTAGAAATGCATAGTACATTATCCACAGCACAGCATGTATGCATATAAGTTTTGCATTTACTGCACTGATTAACATATATGCAACTGGGTGCACTATATTTCAGGTAGCTACAGTATATGGTGTGAGAACAAGAGTGAAACTAGGTCCTCTGATGCCTGTTTAAGGTAGCCAGATGTTACCCAGTCTGACTTCACCACACCAGAGCTGCTGATGACTCTGTTGACTCCACCTGTGAGGTAATGTGTGTGAGGTCTGACTTACTATGTTTACTCTGCCTCTTGGCTTACTTCTGGGTTAAGTTGGAACATTGCACACTTGCCCTTATATCACTTTATATATGCTACACTTGCTGCATACAAACTAGACATATTTTACTTTCATGTTAGTATGTATAGTACATTTCAGTATACAGTACAGTACGTGTATGAAATTTTATAATACAGTACAGCTAATGCAAAACTAAAAAGTAGTCTTATCCTTTTTGGTGTGTGTGTGTGTGTGTGTGTGTGTTTTACTGCTCAGAACAATGGTAGTAAACATGTGTTACTGTTATTACTCCACAGATTAAAATCTACATATTATCTTTTGTCCATATTAATAACAAGCCCTAAAACGAAATATTTTCCATATTTTTGTTTATACAAGCATTCCTGATGTATTTTCAGCCTATACAATGACAGGAGGTTCCCCTGAGGAATGTGTAGCTTTGCATCATCATGAATCGATCCATTGTAATTTTTTTTTCTTTTTCTTTAATCATGCAAATATCTGATGCATTTATTCAGCTTAGGAGAGATCTGTAGTGAACAAATTAAGACTATATCTAACCCCCCCATTTCAAAAAGTCTTCCCTAAACTGTATGAAGTCAACTGGTAGCAACAAGAATGCAATCATAAGACATCATCAGATTCAAGGAGTTAAAGGGATTCACCAGCAAGTTAAAATGCAGCAGTATTCACAAGGTTCTGGTAATGCCAGCCTTCAATATTGAGCAAATGGGCTTGTACAATACACTCCAAGATTTAGTGGACAATACACAATTATCTGTCCAGGTTTTGTGAATTTGTGCCGTGAGCTGTAACGTACCCGGTATATGGATTGTTTATATTTTATTACAGTATGGTAAAGGTGTTTGAGAATTAGGGTTATACAGTAGTTGGCATAGAAGGATTTGAAGCATCTCTACTTTCATAATTTATTTTGCATATAACACCTTAACAATCTCTACTTTCATAATTTATTTTGCATATAACACCTTAACATTCTCTTGCATGCTGTTTATATAGTTTTATTATGACAATGATTAGGTGGATGTGCAGTGCGTCCCTGCGTGCAAGGCCTGGGGGGGCTGGGTTTACAATGGAAGAGTTGAGAGGTAGGATGGGACTGGAGTGAACTGGTGTTGTGATGAGAGAGGTAGATTGAGATGGTTTGGGCATGTGGAGAGGATGGGGGATGATAATTGTGTGCTGAAAGTGAAATGTGTTAATACTGGGGGTGGCGTTGCGACTGAGAAAGATGTGGGACGAGGTCATTGTGACCTCAGGGTTAAGGGACTAAACAGGGAGGCTGCCATAGACTGAGCAGCATGGAGAGCTGCCATTAGGTGACCAAGGCCGACGTATGCAAGCAGGTTGGAGCCTTTAAAAACGAAATGAAATGATTAACATAACATAACATAAACAACATACGGTACTGTACAAGAGGATACTGAGGTGCAATGTATAGTTTAAATCACCAAAGAATAGATGTTACAAAATCTCCAAAGCCACTAAGAATACCACCCTTTTTCCAAAGCCAGTAGGACTAGGGCGCAGATTAATATTAAGGTGTCCCCTGTTATATACATTCCAGGCAGGGCTCATTTATGCATCTTCCTTTAGACAGTAGGGAACCACCAACCTACAGTCTTTTACAAACCAGGGTGTTTGGAAAGTACTGTAATGGGCATTACAGCAGTTATTCCATACTCAAAAGTTATTAATAGTTCAATGCTTTTAATACTGAGATAATAGTCTAACAACAGTTCATTTTTGTAGGTGACAGTGAAAGCAGTTGTGAATCAGAAGCACCAAGTTTGTGTTATTAGTGAAGGACTTACGCCTTCACTTCTCCCCAAGACAATATCCCCTGTACCTCGCATCAACACATCCCATAACAGTGAACAATAAGTCAAACTCCTCTAGTAACGGATAAATCAGAGCAAAAACTGCTTGCAATTTATGTGGCAGGGGTCACATATAGTACAGTAACTGTCGTGATATGCACTATTAACAGGTATCAGTGTGGAGAACTGTCAAGTTTGGCACTCATTAGACAGATGAGAATAGAGAGGGAGAGAGAGAAAGTATACATTTGACAGATGCAATACTACAATAAGAGAACCTCAAGTGTTCTGAGCCTCAAGTGTTGTGATGGAGGTGGGTGAGAAATGACCAGGTGATAAGTCTGATAACGAGAACAGTGGCAAAATGTCAGCCTGGGACAATGATGATAATGTGTCAGACTGTGTTAGAAATGTGGCAGGGGTTAGTAAGGAAGAACAAACTGATACATTTGGTTGTGAGGAAGGTGAAGTATATGTTGTGGACTCTGTTGGAAGTGTGATGGAACTGTATGAAGAAAAACCAGCTGATAAATTTGGTTGTGAAGCTGGTTTAGTGTCCATGTGGGATAATAATGATGTCCAAGACATTGGAGGACCAGGAACAAAAGTGAAGGAAAAGTTTGAGTGTCAGGAGTGTGGCAGACAATTTGTTCATAAGTGTAGCCTCAACAAGCACTTAATAACCCACTCAGGAATCAAAAGGTTTGAGTGTGTGGAGTGCGGGAAATGGTTTGCCCGTAATGATGTACTAAGCCGGCACTTATTAATTCATTCTGGGGTGAAGAATTTTGGTTGTAAAGTTTGTGGTAAGATGTTTAAAAGTAAAGGTGAATTAAGTATGCATGTTCTCACTCACTCAAAAGAAAAAGACTTTGAGTGTTTGGAATGTGGTAAGCTATTTACAACTAAAATGAACCTAACAAAACACTTGTTAATTCATAAGGGCGATAAAAAATTTGAGTGTTTGGAGTGTGGTAAAGGGTTTATTGCTAGGAAGTACCTTACTAAACACGTGCAAGTTCATACTGGAGAGAAAAAATATGAGTGTGTGGAGTGTGGTAAATGGTTTACACACAAAGGCTCCCTCACATACCACTTACTACTTCACTCAGAAGTGAAAAGATTTGAGTGTCTGGAGTGTGGCAAGCGATTTGCTCGCAATTCTAAACTCGAACAGCATGTGTTAATTCACTCTGATGAGAAAAACTTTGAGTGCTTAGAATGTGGTAAACTGTTTAAGACAAAAGACTGTTTAACTCAGCATGCAGAAACTCAAAGTTTAAGTGTGATGTGTGTGGTAAATTATTTAAGAGAAAGAATGAAGTGGCTGTACACATTGCCCTACACTCTGATGTCAAAGAGTTTCAGTGTGTGGAGTGCGGCAAAATGTTCCACAGAAAAGACTACTTGACCCAGCACCTGACATCTCATACAGGAGAGAAAAAGTATGAGTGTTTGGAGTGTGGGAAACTGTTCAGCAGAAAGCAACACCTCAATCGTCACTCATTACTCCATTTGTGGTAATGTACCTGGCTAAAATCTCACCTTTCCAGTTTGAAAAATCTCTCCTAAATTGCAATATTCATTACTTTATTTATAGTAACTTTTGTGGCTGAATCTCTCTCCTGTAGTTTGGGGAAAAAAAAAAAAAAAGTCTAAGCTGAATAATATAATCTGTGCTGTGGTGATGTTCCTTGTTGTTTATTCTCACTGCTAACTAGACAGTTTTATTCAGCTGAGGAGAGCCCCATGGTATTGAAGATGTGAAGAAATCTGAGTATGATACCAATATTTGTGATAAACTACTGTACTTAAAGTTTAATGTAAGTGGCTGTCCACCTTGCCCTCCATTAGAAGTCAAAGAGTTTCAGCGTCTGGAATGTGGGAAATTGTTCAGCAGAAAATGCCAGTCATCACTTATTACTTCATCCATGGTAACATGTTTGGAACAAAAGGCAAGTTGATTAGATATCATGTGAAACTCACCTGAGTAATGATAAAGTGTGAGTGCCTGGAGTAGAGTTCATTGCTTAGTTAGTAATGTAATCTCAACAAAGGCTCTTTACCATAATTAATTTAGCTACATGTGAGGTATGAGGAATATCATTTGCTCACCAGACCTCATGCAGCCTAACAAGGTGCCATCCTCACACTTGTCAGTGGCAGAGAGAAATTTCAGGCCCCAAACACAATACTTTTGCCCAATTTGCTCTTTACACATCACTAGCACTTAATGAACATGTCCTGTATATCTGTTCAGCACAGTTCATGCAGAGTATGGATCCACACATGTACTACAAACACAAATACCAGGCAACTCTACAGCACTTGGGTATGTGACACATGCAGCACCTCCACAAACATTCCCCCTGTCACACTTAATACAGTTCCTCCACCCATCCCCAACAGTCCCCCTACTAACACAACCACTGCCACCACAACTTAGCCTCTCGGCACAAACACATCACCTACAACACAGTTCTACGCTATATGTGCACTGCCTTGAACATACAATGTAAACTCAGTGTCAATGGCTTCCACTCAGAACATCACAGACTGATGAATTGCTTCACAAACACAACACATGCATTGCACTGCTACAAGAAACAAAGCTCACATACAAAACTCCACACAGTGGATGCAATTCACACACCTATACAGACAGAAATTATGGTCATGGAAGAGGCCTCCTCATTTATATTCACAAATTCATCCTCTACAAAGACTCAGTACAGACAACACAATCACTCTTCCAAAACGACACCACATTAGAAATATTGTATGGTCACTCAGTGTCACTTCTGGTCACACACAAGATACCACAATTTTTAACATTTACATTCTTCTTAAGATGTCTCACTCTAGACAGACAGACATTCCTCGTGACACCTCCCATGCTATACTAGTGCAAAACAACCCTTAGGGCCATTTTCACAGTCTTCCCTAACCTTTCAGACCTGAACCAAAAGCATCTATGGATTTCACAGTTGCTCTGAATGGCATTTGGGAGCTTATTAACGTAGGGACATCTGCCTGTGTTGATGAGGTAGGGTTGGTAGTTTTAGGTGGCAAAAGCATGAATGAAGTAAACTGACAGAAGAAAAAGACACTTAACCCAGCACCTTCCATATGTTAAGAATATTTTAAAAATTGGAATGTAATGAATGTGATGAATAACATGGGAGGAAAATCCACTTCACACAATTCTTACTAATATATTCAGGAGTGAAGAAATTTGTAAAAAGGCAGCAAAACTAATGAATAGGAAATGTCATCGAAATAAAGAGTTAACTAACGGCAACCTCACCACACTCCTACTTGAAACTGAAAGTATGCTGAATTGTGATGAATGCTAAGTATTGTAAAAATGCTTCGGTATAAAGAACCAAGAAAAAGTAACATGCATAATAATGTCTAATAAGTGACAGTGTGGTTTATTAATAGGTATAGTATTAGTACTTGATCTTTTTTTTTTTTTTTTTTTTAAACAGGGCATAAAGTATATCAACCTTTACATCGGGCATCAGATATTAGAATTTTTATGAAACCATGCATTAGACAATGATTCTCGTATTTCTTTCGGGTCCGTTTGTTGTGAAGCTGCCACCAGTCTGCGAAAGGCTAGTATTCGGATACATGGTAGAAAGTCTTATCAAAGTACACAAACATAATTTTTGTTTCAATACCAGTTGCATTATTTATCTCAGCAATATTACATTGGGTATCTAAAGTTGAAATATTAATGAAAATGTTACATATAATGAGGGAGGGGGAGGGTGAGCTGGGGGGAGGGTAGTCAAATGGTGGGTGACAGAGTGACTTGGAGGCGTTTTGTCTGCGGCCACCCTTTGTGGGATTAGGGCATCGGGCTATAGATAGATAGACTTTCGAGACCGAAATTTGGGGAGACTCCAGGCTCCCAGAGAATGTTCCGGTAATTTGTTCAGGCCGTCCTGAATGCTGTCCCCGACAGGGGCCTCGGAAATGAAAACGTGTGTTCGGAGGCGAGTAGGCTGTTGGGAACTGCATTGGCGACGACTATGAAAATGGCCCTTAGTTCCTATCCCTAACACAGACTCATGATGCTATCATTTTCGGGAACTTGTGGTAAAAACACAGCCAAGTTAACAGCCGAGGCCTCAACATTCTAACAAAATTCAGTGTTTTGCACAGTGGCACCTCATAATACACCAGCATCCCAGTTGTGTGAAAAATTCATGCAGGTATATAGATTCAATATATTCCGTATGTAATGTATATCATCATCCAGACCTCCTTTCCCACCCTAGGGCAGGGTAAGGAGTAGCAATGTCCAAGCAGCTCAAATTTGCCCAATCCAGTGGGCCACGATTCCATTGACTCACTATTCAAGCCTCCGGAATCCTGGTTCTATCGGATATGCCGAAAACATTCATCACGTTCTGTAGCTTCACATAAACGTATCCGACAGAGTCAATCCAGTTGCTGTCATGTTAACCCGCCCCATCCCGCCATTTTCTGGGCAGTGGTACGCCACAGTCCCGACATTTTTGGACCTTCCCCCCCCCCCCTCAAACATCCGCTTTTGGTGAGAAACATCGAATATTCATAGAGAAATCGCTCACCTGAGGTTTAAAATACTCGATCCAGGTAGGAGTACCTCCTTACCTTACAGGGTTTTCTAACAGGCTGGCTGCAAAGAAAACGAGTTCTATGGGAGGATAACTATTCTACACCACTCATAAACGGTATTTATTTATTTATTTGGTACAAATTTATATGTAGTATGAGAGTATATTGGTTTTCAAACGGTAATATAGGCATTATAAGCATTATTTCACCCACTAACTCATCACCATTCCTGACCTTTTTTTGCCACATTACCTGATCATCATTTCTGACTGTTTCTTCCTCTAATGTTTGTCCTCTACATTGTCATCGATTAGGGAATCACTCTAGCCCTGAATTTCGTACTGTGGCATGACATGGCTTTACTGGCCAGGTCACTGATAACAGGTGAATTGCTGAGAAAAGATCATGCAGGGGGGGGGGGAGGTCATGCCGGGTAAGGCATTGTCCCTGCCTGGCATCTTGTAGAGGAAGGTGTCCCGTGTATACGTGCCAAAAATCACTCGCGAAAATTGAAAATTAGGGACCTTGCAATGTCCTTGCAATGTTCTATCTATCTATCTATCTATTGCCAGACACCATAATCCCTTAAGGGGTGGCCATTTGACTTTGAGTTATTTGTTTTAAGGGGAGGGGCACTAACCCTCCACCAACCTACTTGACACGTAGGGAGCACGTATGGTTTGGTTGTTTGGTTACCACCCAGCGTTGTAAATGGTTTCTTGGCTTACAGGAAACCATTTGGCTTGTCACTCAATGTAAAGCCACCTGTAACGGAAAGAAAAGCATTAAGTAGTGACAGGAAAGATGGGAGAAATAGGAAGAGAGTAGGGCAGGCACAGAAAAAGAATGATAAAGGCTAAGGAAGAAGTAGGCTGCAATGTTGCCGCATTAATTTACGTCTCTGGGATACGAGTGCACATCATGTGAGGACGTGAATTCACGTCTCCGGGACGGGGCGGGTTAAAAAGGGGTGCTAAATCCCTAATCATGTGCTTCTCCTCACAATATTCATCCAGCCAGCTTGACCTTCTGTCAGTCTCCTAGCCTCACAGACTTCCAAACCTCTCGTCTTCACACACTCATCCACCATATCCCTCCACCTTCTCCTTGACCTACCTCCCCTCCTCCCTCCTTCAAGTTTGCTCAGATATACCTTTTTCACCACTCTATTGTTATCCATTCTCTCTGCATAACCATACCATCTTATTACGTTCCCTTCGATTCTGGTGCCCACAGACTTCCTCACTCCACATATTTCACGAATCACATTATTTCGTATCCCATCCACTTTCTGTACTCCACATACATTCCTGAGCAGTCCCATCTCCACTACTCTCACTCTTGACTTTTCATTTTCATGCCACACCATAGTCTCATGTCCACATGTTAAAGTTGGCACTAACGCTCCTTCATGTCAGCCTCATGCAGCTGTAACACTCAAGTCTTTGTTTCTTAGCAAGGCCTTCATTGCACCAGCTACTTTCCTCACTTGCATTATTCAACTTTCCACTTCTTTTGCACATTTTCCTCTCTTTTCTATCACTGTACCCAGGTATTTGAACTCTCACCAGTTCCAGTCTCTCTTCACTAACTGCAACATCACACTGGGAGTCACCTTCTGTCTCAATAACCATCACTATGCTTTTCTACATTTAGTCTCAAAGCATGATGCTCACAGGTATCAGCAAACCTCTGCACTAGTCTACCAAGTTCTTGTCTGGTATTTGCAAATAGTACGGCAGTACATTACCCCTTCAAGAAGCACACAGTGGAGTAGACTGTAGCACCAGTCGAGCAGGGCAGTACTCCCGAGGTGGATGGAAAGCTGATGACAGGGAGTGCTGGAGCTCCCGTTTCATCAGCCCTCAGGACTAGTTCCTGACCATCCCCCTTTGCTGAACTTTTTCAGTGTCTCAGTTACACAGAGAGTAGGCCAGCATGCTCTCCAGTACAAATTTCTCTAACTATCTTCACCAAACTACATGCACAGTACACACTACACTTCCTATTCAAAATTCACCAAAAATGGCGTCAATTCACCCAGCCTCGGAGTCCCCAGGGGGGGGGACCATAAATGCCCCCGCCATCTGCCCCTCTCCCGGTGACGACTCGAGGTGCCTGGAACCACTGTCTGACTCTCTTCTTCTTCATTTCTGCAACATTCGCGGCCTTTCATCTAACTTTCGCTCTGTTGAGCACCACCTCTCCTCCTCTAAACCTCACCTTCTTTTTCTAACGGAGACTCAGCTGTCTGAGGCAACTGACAGCAAACCCTTTTCTGTATCCTCCTACTTTCTCTATACTCATTTCAAAGCCAAAGGTGGCTGTTGTGTATACATACGCAACGACTTATCTTGCTCTCGTGTTCCTGAACTTGATTCTTCTGAATTCTCCACACTCTGGCTTCGGCTTTCCTGTCATTCTCTGACTAAATATATCTGTGCTGTTTACTTATCCCCTAATTCTACTGACTATCAAAAATTCTTCGACTATCTTACTTCAACGATGGAACACATTCTGTCCATTTCTCCTTTCTCTGAAATCTCCATCCTTGGAGATTTCAATGTTCACCACCACCTTTGGCTCTCCTCTCCTTTCATGGATCCACCTGGTGAACAAGCCTACATCTTTTCTATCCATAATAACCTAGAGCAGCTTGTACAGCACCCTACCCGTATCCCTGACCGCCTTGGAGAGAGCTCCAACATACTTGACCTCTTCCTCACAACTAATCCTTCTGCTTACTCTGTTAATCTTTTCTCTCCGTTGGGCTCCTCCGATCACAACCTTATTACCTTAACCTGTCCTATCACTCCGGTACGGCCTGTAGACCCTCCAGGGAAACGTCGTCTGTGGCATTTTGGAGCCGCGGACTGGGAGGCCCTCAGGCAGTACTTCTTTGATTTTCCCTGGAATGATTATTGCTTCCATGGCCGGGAGCCATCTGAGTGTGCCTTGCGCATTACGGAGGTTATTCTCTCGGGCATGGAAGCATACATTCCTTTCTCATATCCTTTGACTAACGCAAGAAAGCCTTGGTTTAATCATGCTTGTTCTAATGCTGTCCGCAACAAGGAGAAGGCCTACAAAAGGTACCGGAGCCAACCCACCCCTGAATCACATCATCTTTACGTTTCTGCCCGGAATCGTGCTAAGTCTGTTCTTCGATCTACTAAAAATAATTTCATCCATACTAAATGCTCTCAACTCTCCAACTCGAATTCTTCCCACTCCTTCTGGCATCTTGCCAAAAATCTTTCTAACAACTTTACCTCATCATCCTTCCCTCCTCTTTACTACTCTGATGGTTCTGTAGCTATTTCTTCTACTGATAAAGCAGATCTCTTCGCACAGACTTTCTCCTCCAATTCCACCTTAGACGATTCCGGTGCTGTTCCTCCTTCACTTCCCCCCTCCGACTTCCTCATGGCTGACATTAAAATTTCTTCAGTTGATGTATTTTCTGCCATCACTGGCCTCAGTACTAACAAGGCATATGGGCCTGATGGGGTCCCTCCTGTTGTTCTCAAGAACTGTGCTTCTGTGCTTACACCCTGCCTAGGCAAACTATTTCGCCTTTGTCTGTCAACTTGTACCTTTCCTTCTTGCTGGAAGTTTGCTCTCATTCAGCCAGTCCCAAAGAAGGGTGACCACTCCCAACCCTCCAACTATCGTCCAATTGTTTTAACGTCCTGTATTTCAAAAGTTTTCGAGTCAATTCTCAATAGAAAAATTTTAAGACATCTTTCCTATCACAACCTTCTTTCCGATCGTCAGTATGGGTTCCGTCAGGGACGCTCCACTGGCAATCTTCTCACCTACCTTTCAGACTCCTGGTCATCCTCCTTTCGGGACTTTGGCGAAAGCTTTGCCATTGCACTTGACATCTCAAAGGCTTTCGATCGAGTCTGGCATAAATCTTTAATTTCCAAACTGCCCTCCTACGGTTTCTATCCTTCTATCTGTGCCTTCATCGCTAGCTTCCTTTCTGGTCGTTCTATAGCCGCTGTTGTAGATGGCCATCGTTCTTCTCCTAGATCTATCAACAGTGGTGTTCCTCAGGGCTCTGTCCTATCACCAACTCTCTTCCTTTTATTTATCAATGATCTTCTAAGCTGTACATCTAACCCTATCCACTCATACGCTGATGACTCCACCCTTCACCTTTCCATTCGGTTCCCGCAACGCCCATCTCAACAGTTACTTCAAGAAATAAGGGATGAGGCTTTGGCACACCTAATGTCTGACTTGGCTCATATCTCTGACTGGGGTAAAAATAATATGGTTGTCTTTAATGCATCTAAGACTCAGTTCTTACACCTATCAACCCGACAAAATCTTCCACAGGTATACCCACTAATGTTTAATAATATTCAGCTTAATCCTGCATCGTCCTTGAACATGCTTGGGGTTTCATTTACTTGGGACTTATCTTGGAAAGATCATATTACATCTCTTGTAAAATTTGCTTCCAAGAGATTGGGTGTGCTAAGCCGACTCCGTTGTTTCTTTACCCCTGCACAATTGTTGACTCTATACAGGGGTTTTATCCGCCCCTGTGTGGAGTACAACTCTCATGTGTGGGGAGGCTCCCCACATACAGCTCTTCTCAATAGGGTGGAGTCAAAGGCTTTTCGTCTCATTAACTCTCCTCCTCCTACTGACTCCCTTCAACCTCTGTCTCTTCGCCACACTGTTGCATCTTTATCTCTTTTCTATCGCTACTTTAATGGTCACTGCTCCTCTGAACTGTCTGCTTGCATTCCTCCACCTCTACGACGGGCGCGTAGCACCCGTCTGGCAGCAAACTCTCATCCCTTTTCTGTCCAACTCTCTAATGCAAGAGTTAACCGTTACTCCCAGTCTTTCATTCATGCAACAGGTCAGCTCTGGAACTGTCTCCCTCTGTCTGTATTTCCTCCTGCCTATGATCTCCAGTCTTTCAAACGCAGTGTGTCCAGCCATCTCAAAATGATCGGATCTTGAATTTGGCTCTCTATTGTATTTTGTTTTTCTCTTGGAGGGAACTGTAACTGCGGGCTCATGGCCTTTGGTTCCTTCTTCCTTGCAAAAAAAAAAAAAAAAAAAAAAAAAAAACATTACCCCTTCAAGGAGCACACAGGAATACATTTCCCCTTCAAGGAGTACTGACAGCACTGCACTCTCATTGGTTAAAGAAGTTCCCTAACACCTCTTCCTCAGCGATTTATGTTTGGATATGGCTAGTTAATATCTATCTATCTATCTATTGCCAGAGTATGGCCATGTTTTAAGGATTTATATAACACAGAAGAGGACAGTAGGGTGTAATGAGCAAAATAAATAGCTAAGGAAGAGGTGTTAGGGAGCCAGAGTCTAACACTGACGCCTTCCGATACATGTAGGGCCAAACTGACCCTCCACTGTGACCTTGACCTTCAACTGGTTATTCTCAAATTTTTTCTTCCTTGCTTGACCCTCAACCATTCCAATGTTACGTTCAAATTTCGAAAGTGTTCAAGCTGACTTTGACCTGTTATCCTTACCTTTGGCTGAGTAAAAATAAATAAATAAATAAATAAATAAATAATAATAATAAAAAATGGTTCAGTTCCATTCAGTAGTGTTTCCCATGAACTTGCTAATGATTAATATACAGATGTTATGTGTATATATATATACTGTATGTAAGTTTGAGAATCTCAGCCTGCTGTATTAAAAAATAATGGTACAGTTCACCAGATGTCACCACTTCCGCAGATTATAGAGCTGAACTTGGACCACCAGAAATATAATCAGCGGCAAGGGGAAGTGTTGGAATTGTTTTCATATAATTTGTTTCAGAATTAATGCATGACCCTACCGGACGACCCACACTAGGCAGCTCACATAACTGTGACCATGGGTCCTATGACAAGACTATGGCAGTAAAAATATATAAATACCAGTAATATAAATAAAAGAAATAAATAATTACTATCATCTAATCCTGTGTTTCCCCATGAGGAGTGTAGGAGCCCGGGGCTTGGCAAGTTGGTCCTGACATTTAAGATAAAGAGTGACCAGCCTCACTCATCCCTGAGTGGCATTACATGAGCAATAAATAAATCCCAACCATCCCATGGATATAAACCTACACAAGCTCAATCCGATTGGAGCGTCTTAATTACCCACTAAACCACTAGGAGCCATAGTCTGGTTATATGGTTACCACCCAATGTAGTAAATGGTTTCCTGATGCACAGGAAACCATTTGGCTTGCCACTCAGTGTAGTCACCTGTTTTTTATTTATATATATATATATATATATATACAGCAAGCTCGCCCCTAATGCGAGGGTTTCATTCCAACCACGGCGCGTTCGGCATGAAACCGTGTAAGTTTTAACTACTCATTATTTTGCTCCCTAGACCCCCTAAATGTGGTGTTTTGTTGTTATCTGCCATTGGTAATCAATATGAAGCACTTAGCAGGTTTATATAAATTTATACCTTACAAATACAGTACTGAACAGCAAAACTCCAACACACAAATACGTAAACACAAGGCAACATTCCGATGTCGATTGGTTTCGGGACAATTCGTCGTCAGTCAGTTTGCCATCACAACAATAACAAGACAATTTGCTGTCATTAATGAAGACAGCTGTGGGTGACGCTAAAATATAATTCAAAGGCGAAATAAGTATATTTATTGAATGACAGGGAATCATTCAGGGTGCGAATTGTCCTGATGGGGAATCGTCCATGTTTTGACGGGGAATTGTCTGATGGCGAATTGACGTGACGGAGAATTGTTTTGGAACCCGCTGATCATGGGTAATCATATAAATCAGGTTAACTGGTTACAAGGCTTTACTTAATGCTTTAACTTTAGTTAATGCTTTAACTTACAAGTGCATACCGGAATAGTAAATATTTAACTTACAAATACAGTAGTGTGGAAAATCAGTGCAGCAAATCTTTAATGAACAAATACAATAGGCAATATTCCGATGCCCATCAGGTAAACTGGTTATAAGACTTTATTTCTTGCTTTAACGTTATTTAATAGTACTTTAACTTGTACATAAACGTACCAGAACAGTTACGTAAATATTTAACTTACAAATACACTACTGTGGAAAAGCAGTACTGCGAATCACATGATCACGTGATCAAAACAAACCGTGTGTGCTGCGCCGAGGTTAGAGGATTTGGCCTTTCAAAGGCCTCTCGCGTAAATATATAGTGTTCGCAATGGTTCTTTAATTTTACGTTGTCTTATATGTATCCCAGCACTAACCACGTATAATTGCAAGCGCGTTCGGCGACAACGTGTTCGGGGAGAGCTTACTGTATATGTATGTATGTGTATATATATATATATATATAAAAGGTCCACTGCCAGGAACACTAACTATAGTTTAAATTAACAAGAAAAACTGGCAGAACACGCATAGCTTAGGAAATGACATGGAAACATAGTGTATATACTATAAAAGTGAAACCTAGGATGAAAGTAATACTGATGAGATAATGTTCTTCCCCCCTTTTACCCATTCTTATTTACAACTGCCTTTTATTAATTAATTCATTATTCCTTGAGACAATGGCGCAGCTCTTACATGACATAATGTTTCCAGTGCAAAGAAAAATGGAATTACTGGAGCCTCTTCCTTCTGACACTGGTTAATCACCCTCTGGTCCAATTAAGCTCGGCTACTTTGCCTGCATCTGTTTAAGCTCAGACCAAGGCCCACAGAACAAGAATGTGGGCCTTGACTCAGCCCAAGATCCATCAGTAAAATAACATGTGAGCCACCAAAACAATCATATTGCACTCACCATTTGGCAACAGAAGAGATGGCACAGCATCTTTTTTCAGTGCTTTCATGTGTGCAGGCCTTTCAGTTCCCAGCAGTCATGACTTCATATCGTCCATACAGTCATCTGGTCTGATATGCACACAGCAAATCCTTGCATTTTTGAGGCTGATTGGGTCAGCACGGCTACAAGGTCTGATCCATAGGTCACTGTATTGTTTTTCTCTCGGAAACAAGAAATATCTCATAGATGATCCTCTTGTGTTTTTGAGGGTGTCAAAGCACCCACACACTGAACAGTTACTTGGCATTGCTGGAGTGGATAGCTACATTAGAACTGTCTACTGCGTTTGCTGCTGCTTATGGTGCGGGAAACAGAGAGAGAGAGAATGTGAGGTGAGGTCAGGGTGAGGTCCTTCCTGTCGAGTGGACGACGTGATGTCACTGAGGAAGGATTGACAGCCCTAAGCTGTGCTCTGGCTGACGATGGATCTTGACTGACCCATACCTTTCCCCACGGTTTGTCTGTTATGGCCGATCTGACGCAAAGACACTGGATATTGTTATCTATGAGGAATATACACTTCTCTCTCCAAAGTCACTTTAAAACATACCCTGGATGTTGCAGTACCAATAAAAATTAATGAGGACAGCTACGGGTGACCCCAGAGTCGTCAGCAGCGAGGAAGAAACACGTTATCGCAATTACTGACTAAATGTGTAACTTATAATATCCAAAACCTATGTTACCGAAAGAACGTAGACCTTGATAGTTCCCCATTAATATTAATTATTACTGAAATACCCACCCCAATAGGAGACCCCAGTAGGGGTGGCACAATACCCACCCCACGGAGAAGCCACAGACCGGGTGTCAAAACACCCACCCCAGGAGGAGACCACAGGGAGGCGCATAGGGTGCACGTAAGGCCCAGCCGAGACGGGTCTATATTCCCCACAACCTTGCGCCGCTCTTCCCCTCAACAGGACCAAGAGCAGGAACACTGCCCCGGCGGACTACTCTACAGCCGGGCCAGCCCTCACCAGGATCAGGGCAGGACTTGTATCTATACAGTCCCAGGCAGCACTGCGACAATGCCCACTGTCCGCGTCGGGAAGGAAGAGACGGCCACCATATGCTCTTCAGCTGCTACCCCCTGCAAGACCGCTGTGATGGCCACCATCTGCACTGGGAAGGAAGGGACAGCCACTGTATGCCCTTCACTTGCAGCTACTCCTGGGAGCAACACCGCAGTGACGGCCACTGTCCGCACCGGGAAGGAAGGGACGGCCACAGTATGCCATTCGCCTGCCGTCTCAGGGGCAAGTGGAACAGCAACAACAGCCACCATCTGCATCAGGAAGGAGGGAATGGCCACCATATGTCCCTCATCCACTGCCCTTGTGACTACCCCTATGGAGGAAGTCCCTTGCTCACCTCACCACCCACCCAGAAGCCGAGCAGGACACCCTTCTCTCTCTCCCCACAGGCGCAGTTCCCCAGAGGAGTTGCAGCTGGAGGAGCTCTGGTGAGGTCCTGTTGTAAGCCTGAGAGTCTGTGCCCTGCAGCCAGCACCTGGGCGACGCCCCTTGCTGTCGGACCCCATGAGGAAGGGACACCGCAGGCAACTCCTGACAGCAACTCAACCCAAGGGAGACCGCAGCCTCCAGACGCCCAGGAGCACCCCCCAGGACTCCAGGGCGAGACCTCCCCAGTCCCACCAGCAGGCAGTCCTCCTCCAGGAGTAGGCGAAGGCAAGCCCGCCTGCTCACCCTGTTCGGCCTCAGTCCCAAGGGCCGCCTTTCCCCATTGAGGCCCCAGTAAGGAAAGGCCTCCCTCCACGCCACCCAGCAGCCCACTCCGGATGCCCCAGCCCTTGGCAGTAGTCCCGTGCCTCCTGTGGAAGGGCACACTTGATGATACCTCCCACACCCGGGCGACACCTGTAAGGAGCCCAAGACCACAGCAGCCCGGGCCAGAGTCTATAAATTCTATTGTATCCCCTGACCTGACCAATGTATAATATTAATAATGTAACCTGTTCACAGTTGTAACTAAGGTAATATACATGTAAGGTCGGTTGACTGGAGTTTTTATGCCCTATTCCCCTTGTTGTGTATTCTAGACCCGGTCTCGAAAGAGAACCCAAACTCAGTAGCTCGTGTTCTGAGGACAAGTCGACCCTAGAACACGTAGCATAACAACTGAGGTGTCTAGAATCACAACATCGTAAGCACCACTTTTTAAAAAATGAGAAAATGCCACCTAAAGTTACTGATGTGTCACAACATAACCATTAAAGGTATTGAATCGGTTTTTGTTTCTTTAAGGAGATATATCCCTTACATGTTTTTACAGTTTCATTACATGTGGCACCTGTGCACCTGCACAGGTGCAACAGAAGTATGTATAAGTTAGCTGCAGTACATTCAAAGGCATCAACATATTATAACATCATTGAAAAATGTTCATAACAGTGAGCCAGTACACTGCTGAAGGAAAACAATGGAGAAGAGGTTACTTATGTGGGGCTCAGTATATTCCTTGACAATATTATTATTATTATTTTAATGTTATTTTTCTAGTAATTATGCAAATAATGTGGAGAAAAAATTAATATTAACATACTAGTTTTATTTATTTATTTATTTTTTCCAGTCAGTTATACTAATATGACTGGAAAATTATAGTAACCCCTTTTCCATGAACACTGATTTTAAAACTCATCATTATAAACTTCTTCCCTCCGGTACTTTTGGTGAGAGGATTTCGCTTGTGAATAATGAGATGACACTGTGGGTAACGAACTAATATGCATACGAACACACTCAAGTTTCTGACCTTTTATTTTTGTAACACGTTCATGCATACCTCTTTTGTCAGGTATGGGAGTGCCCGTCAATGTCAGTTTCTTGACGACATTACGGACATGCATCTCACCAATGTCAAAAATAGAACAAAAAGCTTTCTGACACACTGTGTACTCATCTTTTCCACGGGCAATTTTGTATAATACTGTCTGCTGACGCCGAGGTGTTCCCTCAACAGGCTTACGACGACGCTTTACTGGTAATGATTCAACAAGAGTCTGGAGGTATGCTGTCTGTTTATCATGAGGCCCCAGCGCCCAAAAATTCTTAAAACACTCCTCAATCACTACTCGAGGAATCTTGTCAAAACACCCGTTATTGCATGGGGGTCCAATCCTCCGTGCACGCACTTTTTTTCCTGTGTTACGACCAACATACTCCTTCCCTGTGTCACGCAAATGCTTAGTTTTGTGTACTTTCCACTCACTCACATTACACTTTCTTTTTCTAACACTGGAGGGGCCAGGCTCCTCTATTTTTCTCTCCTCATCACTAGTAGACACTTCTGCATGCTCAGTATCACTCATGGTGTGTAATAAGCACTACAACACTCGCAAAGTATGCAAAACATCGGGTGTATATGCAGCAAGTGTTGCAAAAAGGTTGCCTCCATTAAACCTGCATAAACACTTAGCAACGCTACCCAGACTTTGTAAAAGCTGCTCCCTGATTGGCTGACAGCAGGCAGTATTCCCACTTTCATTCGGTAAATGAGGTCGAGAAGGTATAAGCGCCCAACTCCTTTTGGCTGAACTACCATTGCCTGGCTGTAGGGGGGGGTTTCGGACTTCTGCTATTGTGATTGGCTGGAAGATTTCCCATGTGAGTTACGTTTTTGTGATTCAAGCGCTCTATCCTGGGAGAGTCTGACAGCAACAAGAACCAGGGTTCTATACACTTTGTATAAGAAAAACGACCCTATTGCTGCGATCACATAATCGTAAATCCATCATGACAAGACAGAGCAGAGTTTGGGCAGTTGCCTGGTAACATTAGCTCCCTTTCGCCCGCGGCGGAGCTTACGATGTTTTGATATTAACCCTTTAACCGCGGGCATTGTTTTGACCCGACTGGCCCCCCCCCCCCGCGGGGGTTCCAGCCAAAATGTAAACAAACTTTAAACCTTTATAACTCTGCACAGAATAAATCTAGAGCGAAAAATAAGGTACCATTAGAAAGTACTAACCTTCGGCTTTGCAATGATGTAGGTTTCATGATTTCGTTGACTATCACTGGATGGGCAGTGCCATTAGAAGTGAGCGATCTAAAATCACTATTTTTCGCTCACACACCATTACCAAATGCCAACCTCATTCTGATAATAATACTATAAACATATATGAACACTGCACATATGATAAACACCCACTCTGTGTTCACTGAGGCAGGTAAAAGGCACTGTAATTGCCCGCACTTCACTGCCACATCAGCGGTGATGTCACTCACAAAGCTGGACAGATACTGATGCGTGTTTGGTCAGGGGTGGGAGGAGGGAGGTGGGGGTCGGCTGGAGTGAAAGAACCCTTGAAACAATTGGCACGCAGAAAAAACGCGCGGTATTCAAAATATTCACAAACATTCCAGAATGACACCCGCGGTTTGGTCCAGTTTTTGCAATGTCATTCTGGAATGACACCCGCGGTTAAAGGGTTAAGCACATTTATACAATAAAGGGAAATCGCCCAGGGTGCGAATTTTCCGAACAGGGAATCGTCCATCACTGGCATCAGTGATCTGTTCAAAGTAAATGATCATCCTCTAGCCTCACTGCCAACAAGGCAAATGCTCGCAGTTACTGATTGCTACCTTGCTCTTTGATAACGACCCTGATATATTCCCCAACTCTCCTTTTGACGCAAAACTTCCTGGTGTAGCGCACTTATTGTGCACCACACAGCCTCTATACGTGATCACATTTCCTCCACACAGCCTCCATACGTAATCATCACATTCCCTCCACACTTTGCACACGGAACCATGACACCGAGGCTTGAGTGACCCCCGGTGACCCTCCTAAAAACGCTAACCCACGCCGAGGGTGTCGCTCGTGCCTACTCCAGTCAAGTCACGCCGTGAGGTGCGTCTTCCAATTGCTTTCGACCAAAGGTCTAGCTGCCCAATCACAGTCTACCTAGTCATATGCACACGGCACTAGAGGCCTATGTGAGCGTCATGTGTACAAAAGCGCCTGGGGCATTGCCTGAAACCTTCTTCTCACTCCTTACCCCGTCGAGGCAACACCTGTGCACCCTCGCGTACACATACACACCACGGAAACACTTAACCCTTTGTAACTGCCTAACCCTCCAACTACTGAGTTTACATATCCGTCCCTCTCTCAGTAATCACAGTCACAGTACTTGCTCCAGCTCCAATACTATGTAATTCTCCCCTGTAAATGTGTTGGATACAGTGTTGAACCAGTGTTTATACATTTGGTGAATACACGCCTCTCTCCCAAGCTGAGTTTAGTATCAATCCCCATTGTGAGAATCGAACATATAAAAGTTGCAAATTATTATACTCGCTAAAGCGCTACACAGGCAACTATACCTCATACCAATTAATCTGGCCAGGCATGTATGGCAACACTGTTCCTGCCAAGATTCTGATTGGCTGGAGGTGTTTGTTTGATTTCGGTGTTGCTAAAACTGATACAGGTTTTATTATCAGATGTGATACTGAGTTTGTCGACAATACAATCGTCAAAAGTAATAAGATATCCGTTATATACTTATTAACAATGAAGTTTTCGTAGGAAGATTGAGATATGAGTCAACAAAGTATTTTAACAGTCCAAGTCAAGGTCAGCATTCGAACAATTCCTTTAAATCTCTGACACTTCGTAATATAACAGAAAATTAAGGAAACCTGCTTAATCTAAGTGTTGGTATAACACATATTTAAATTTTAAGATCAGTCCGCACCCTCAAATCGTGCCATAACTCTGAATAATTAAAAATTCTAATGAAAAGACGAGTTCTGGGGGGAGGGAGGTTTGAAAAAATCGCAAAAAATCAAAGTAGGCTAAGGGAAAACTTTCATTATAATTATATCCTCTATTATCACAGTGCGGACTGATCTTAAAATTTAAATGTGTTATACCAACGCTTAGAATAAGCAGGTTTCCTTAATTTTCTGTTATATTACGGAGTGTCAGAGATTTACAGGAATTGTTCGAATGCTGACCTTGACTTGGACTGTTAAAATATTTTGTTGACTCATATCTCAATCTTCCTACGAAAACTTCATTGTTGATAAGTATATAACAGATATCTTATTGCTTTTGACAACTGTATTGTCAACAAACTCAGTATCACATCTGATAATAAAAACAGTATCAGTTTTAGCAACAACGAAATCGAACAAACACCTCCAGCCAATCAGAATCTCGGCAGGAACAGTGTTGCCATACATGCCTGGTCAGATTAATTGGTATGAGGTATAGCCCGCATAACTAAGGCGCTACACACTAGCGAGCGTGCATCCTCCGCTCCTTTAAAATCGCTACACTGGCATATCATTGTAACACCCACCCTTCACCTGACACCGTGCCAAGGGCAATGACCATGGTAAAAATGATACTACCTACTTCACGAAGATACTCGATGGTACAGTACCTCACACCCTCTGTTGGGCTTTTCCTCAACCCTCGTTCCTTCCCTTTCCAGCTCGCTATTAACCACTTGCTATCCGCAGACGATTTTATTCAGCTCTGCGGATACTTCGAACTGAACAGGTTAAATACAACCATATATAATTATTACCCCTTCACTATAAGAGGTCTCCTCCATGCTGAATAAAAATGTCTGGAGGTAGCAAGGATCAATCAGTAAATTACGTTACCGCAAGACGCAAACGAAAACCCATGCCCAGTATTTTATCACTGTCATTTTATAATCCTCCAGTACGCAAACAATCGTAAAGCAGAATGGTACTGTACTATTGGGAATGTATGAAACCAAGATTGAACAACGAAGTCAGAAGCTCTACACAACTTTTTTTTCTCTCTCGCATTATTTTTTTCCCCAGTACGTATATCCTGAACACAAAAGTGCTGTCAGATTTTATATATTACAAATGCCACTGAAATTCTTTAATTTTTTGCAGCCATTTCCCGGGAGCCAGTGGCAGAACTATGGCTACACATCCTTTCCACAGCACTTTTTTCATGACTTAGCGCCATATTTTCATGTTAACATCTTGATACAGCTTAACATTGAAGGCGGAAGTGAACAGCATATTGTTTAGTGACCTCGTTTTCACACATAAACAGTGACAATATTTGGCCCGCACCTCGACAAGCAGGGGGAGTCCAACGAAGGGATTGGGTAAACTGATATAAAGGAAGCTCTGATTGCAAAGTGTCAAAAAGATTGCATGGTAAACACCTTGTGGCATCGCAGTTGCAGCTGAGCATATCGCATTCTGAAACTGTCCACTGCCTATAGTAAGGTTAACCACTTTCATTCTGTGATCAATGCATACATACACAAGACATACAGTATATTGTTTGCCTGTCAATCATAATTCATCACTTCAAGCTGCTTTATGCAACATTGAGGTATGGCTTACATGGAAAATTCAGGTCACATAGATTATTACTCCATTCATTATGTAGTTGTGAGCTGGAGTGGAGTTTAATTTCTAAATTTCCCATGTAAACTATCTATCTATTGCCAGACGACATAATCCCGTATGGGGTGGCCACTTGACTTTGAGTTATTCATTTTACGGGGAGAGGCACTAACCTTCCAGCAACCCACCTTCTGACATAGGTAGCATGTATGGTTTGGTTATATGGTTACCACCCGGCATTATAAATGGTTTCTTGGCTTACAGGAAACCATTTGGCTTGTTGCTCAATGTAAAGCCACCTGTGATGGACAGGAAGGCAATAAGAAGTGACAGGAAAGATGGGAGAAATAGGAAGAGAGGAGGACAGGCACAGAAAAAGAATGATAAAGGTGAAGGAAGAAGCAGGCAGCACTACATCAAGTGAGTGGATGATGGATGCCACCACCTACCAATTTAGGCAAATGCATGTTTTAGGGGGGCAGTAGAAGGGCATTACCTATTGAATTCATATTCCTCCAATTTGTTTTCTGTATTTTTCTATTTTCTGGATGGAAAATTACTTTTTCCTACTGAAAAACTTCCCGCAGTTTTAATTGTCACATTCCTTATGCCGCACCTACGGTTGTTTGTTTAAGGCATAATGAAAGAATCTTACTCAGTTTACTGAAAGGTGGATTTCGTTTCCCAACTTCCTGACTGGATGCTAGGTTGGGTTAGGCTAGATTATCAGATACAGTTAAGCTATGTTTGATTAGGTTTAGTTAAACATATAAGGTAGGACAGTCCCTTCCACCATTACGCTTGACAAATTAAATGAGATGACACTGCGGAACACTGCTAAAAACGAGGGAAATTAATTTTGCATGAAACATTTATTTACCACCCCAGAAATAATCCGAAAAATATAAAAGACTATGAGGAAGAAGAAGAACTGGTTTGGTAAGGTACTTCTGCCGCCACAAATAAAGCATATGTTTACCCTTAGTTATTTACGTAATTTTACTTTTTGTCCAGCTAGGACGTAGACTTAAAAGTCTATTCTGTGCAGTAAAAGTCTATTCCCTGCAGTCATCCATTGTACCATGAACCTCTCTCTCTCTCTCGAAAAGAAAAGAGGAATGCAGATCAAATGAATAAAAAAAAAAAAAAAAAATCCTCACACAAGATTGCAGGTGTCCTCCATTCTACAGTTGGACTTGAACAACTTTGTTATCATCACCCACCGTGCTCATACATAACTTAGGTTATGGTATTAGTGTTTTTGGGACTTGAACCCACATCCACTGGGACAGCCCACCAACTCTTACCTACCCCTCCAACATCATCTAGATACAGTACTGCCTGTGTTATTTCTCTAAGTTATGAATTATCTCCTATTGTGTCATGGTTAAAAAAAAGTCTTCCCTAACCTCCTCACACTGAAGGGAATTTACCTGTTTTATTCTTAGGTGGTAGATGGTGGCGACCATCATCCATTCAATGTAGTGCTTTCGAACATGTACAGTTCAAAAGTTACTATAGAAGACGAACAGGTAGACAGAGTTGTGGACTGTGAGGCAGGAGCAGGTGTAATTAGGCGAGACAAATCAGTAGACATAAGTAGAGGATGGGAAACAGTAGGAAGGGCCAGTGAAGTATCAGGAAGAGAAGCCAGAGTTGTCATCAGGATAAAAACATCAGCAGGACTGCGGGAGGGAGAACTGGAGACAATTTCCATAATCGTACATGGTAAAGAAAAGGCTGAACATAACCACTGAAAAATAAAGGATTGTGTGGGTGGAACCCAGAGTCTAGATGCCCATCCAATGACCCAAGCAGGGACCAAGCTCCAAGCAAACACTCGCTACCAGTCACGAATTGGCACGATTCTGTATCTAAACAAACTTGTGCCATTGAACTCTGGTGGAAAACCACTAATTTTAGTGGAATTTCCACTATTTATCACTCAGTTTAACCATCCCCGTATTCACCCGATCGGGAGTGTTTTCAGAACATTTTTCACTATTTCATAAGTGATCGTCCTTGTGCGCGACATTAGCACCTCCACTGAGTGATTTATTGTGGGTGTGTATCTATCTATCTATCTGTTGCCAGATGCCATAATCCCATATGGGGTGGCCATTTGACTCTGAGTTATTTGTTTTACAGGGAGGGGCACTAACCCTCCACCAACCCACTTGACACGTAGGGAGCACGTATGGTTTGGTTATATGGTTACCACCCAGCGTTGTAAATGGTTTCTTGGCTTACAGGAAACCATTTGGCTTGTCACTCAATGTAAAGCCACCTGTAATGGAAAGAAAAGCATTAAGTAGTGACAGGAAAGATGGGAGAAATAGGAAGAGAGGAGGGCAGGCACAGAAAAAGAATGATAAAGGCTAAGGAAGAAGTAGGCAGCACTACATCAAGTGAGTGGTGCTCACACTAATTCCGTTGGCCGTTAGCAAGTGCGGCCGGCACTCGCCCCTCTCTTGTAATTTGAAGTCAGTCAGACTTTGTGCGCCGTGAGAGCAGGTCGTTCTTCAGCGAGTTCCTGAAATTTCCACTCAGTGTGATCCGGCGTAGAGGTTCAGCGTGGTGGTAGCGCCCTTCCTAAGTAACGACACCCAGTTCATCCCGCCTAGCCACCTTTTCTGACCAGTATATCCTTTTGTTTTTCCTAGGATGAGTTTGGGAGAGTGTGTAAGAAACGGAATCTAAAGGTGAATGTAGGGAAAAGTAAAGTGATGGTCTTTGAGACGGGTGAAGTCAGTGAATGTATGGTGAGGAATTGGAAAATGTGAGTACGTTTAAGTACTTGGGTAGTGTGATGAGTAAGGATTGAGGTTTGGTGGGTGAAGTGCGTGAAAGGGTACAGCAGGGAAGAAAGGTTGCTGGTTCTTTGAAAGCAGTGATAAGAAACAGGGAAGTGAGCATGGAAGTGAAAAAGTTACTACATGACAGTATTGTGATACCAACTCTAACGTATGGAAGTGAAGCTTGGACATTGTTGGAAGGACACAAGTCAAGAGTGAGAGCAGTGGAAATGAGTTATTTAAGAGGAGCCTGTGGAGTCACATGGAGAGACAGGCTGACGAATGAGGATATAAAGGAGCGTTGTGATGTGGATGTGGATGTGATAGGAAGCATTATGAGGAACACACTGAGGTGGTTTGGCCATGTGGAGAGGATGGAGGGTGAAAGACTGACAAAGAGAGTGTATGTGAGTGAGGTGGAGGGGGGAAGAGGAAGGAGGAGGCCGAGGATGAGATGGAGGGATGGAGTGGAGACGTATCTGAGAGAGGGGGGTGTGAGTTGGGAGCAGGGCAGTGAAATGGCAGGGGACAGGGCGACTTGGAGGCTTTGTTTGTGGCCACCCCAAACGGGATTGAGGCGTCTGGCAATAGGTAGATAGATAGAAGAGTTTAGTTTAGCTTCTGAGTGAGCGAGTGAGTGTATCCTCTTTGTTATTTTGAATTCATTTTGAAACATACCGCTTTCCGTCCGATCAACGAAGTTAAGCAAGGTTGGGTCTGGTTAGTACTTGGATGGGTGACCGCCTGGGAACACCAGATGCTGTTGGCATCCCTACGTGTCAAGTGGGGTTGGTGGAGGATTAGTGCCCCTCCCTGTAAAACAATTAACTCTGAGCCCTTGGCCACCCCGCTTGGGATACATGGCGTCTGGCAATGAATGAATGAAATTTTGAAACATGTAACAAATTTATTTCATTGTAATTAATAAATTTTCAGTTCTTTTCTCTTGAGCTTAATGTAATGTAAACTCGTGTTTTATTTTCCCACATTAACATTATTTTACTTACCGCTCCTAGTTTGCATAACGCTTTGCATTATTCATACCTGGTACTTAGGCCAGTCCTTATGCATCAAACTTAAATCCGTTGTGCCAACTTGGAGTTAATGCATCAGCAAGAACCTGTTTATCATTCATAGCATTAGATATTGATTGTCAGGGGTGGAGTCACTTTCTCGCGAGGCTAGCAATACTAACAAACAGCATCTGTGAGTAATAGTCTCTGCTGTGTACTGCTGAGAAAGTAAATAAATTCTCGTCCTTAAAGAATCGGCGAAGTAAGCCGGCATAAAGTAATTATTGCTTGATTTTCACGAGTCATCTTTGTCTCTATTGACAAGTTAACATTTAAAGTATTATTTAATATAAAATTCACAAAACCCCGTGACAGTGGATAGCAACACTGTGTGGGAAAGCAGTCTCCTAGTACAATGTTAGGGCATCGGCCAATGGCTGAGAGTCCCACCACAAAGGAACAACATCCCCGGATCTGCAGCTGTAGCTCAGCAGCATTTCTGCCTCCACAAAGGTCCATACAATGGGGTGGTGTCAAACCACAATGGTCATGCAAGTGGCCAGACCAACAGCCCACAGGCACGCCCTAATCCTTCCTGCTGCAACATGCTAAGGGCCATTGGTGAGAATTTTGATCTATGTGGAAAGTTCCACTCTATTTAAAGCCAAAGATGGAATAGAGAGGAGATAAGAAAAAGGATGGAAGAAGCAACAATAGGAGAAAAAAGGGCCCTGCAGAATTTCTTGAGGCAGCAACAGGGACCAAAGGAGAGGGGAGAGGGCAAAACAGAATGGACACACAAATGTGGCATCCACCCAGCAGAAAAAAAAAAACTCCACACACTGTGGAAGTTCATTCAGGCATCCTGCTACACTGGTAGTTCCCCTACACATCACGTCTCTGTTGATGTCTCTGAAGCCCCCCCATGATGACAAGCAAGGAAATTGGGGGGAGGGGGTACCGGGTATTAGGGCAGTTATTTCATAGTAAATTCAAATTGAAAACGGTGAGTTTGCCTCTATTTTTAAGTTGCTTGTTTAATACAAACTGTTGTTGCTTGCAACTGACAGTGAAGGCCAACCACAGGAAGACCAGGAGTGAATGAAGAGTCAATGAGGTGTATTGAAGCAGTTATTCCATACTAAAACACTGATAAGGGTGTCTGTCATTGTTTATTATAATGATATAACATTGTGTGTTGTTGTTACAGGTGATGATGAAGGCCAACCACAGCACAGGACGACCAGTGAAAGAGTGAGTCAGCCACAAGCCAATGGTCACCCGTCTCATCACACCCTTATTTCTCACATAACACAATGCCTCACATCAGTGCATCCTAGAACACTAAATTACATCACCAGTTTCTGTGTGGCTGTTAACAAGTGCAAGAGATGCTGATTGTGTGTCAGAATTCCAAAGAGGTAATAGTTATGATATGCCTGGTATTGATGGCAATTTGTGTTTTTTGAATATCAGTAATTTGGTGAAGTGTCAAAGAAAAATGTAAAGCTGTGTCTGTGTTGCTACTGATGGTTTGTTTTCACCTGACAGAACTGGGCCACTCCTACGGTTTGAATACAGTCATGGTAGCGTGAACTTCACTGCCCTTATTATTTTACGAGGTAGGAATAGGTCTCCTTGGTTACTAGCAAACTGACCTTCCCAACAACACTTGGCCAGTAATTGAACTGAAAGTGGTTAGAAACATGTCATATTAGAACAGACATTATACCAGTGGTTTAACCGTGAAATTTACATTCCACACACGAATCATTGGTCGGTGTCACTTATAAATTATGATCGCATACTGAGCTGACGCAGAGTGGAAAAGAATTTGTCCGTCAGATAAAAGTGAGCTATTAGTGCCATGATGTACAGTATTTGGCAACTGGAGGAGTTGTAATGCTGCACCATCTCATCTGTTATGTGAAGAAGGAAAGAGAAAAAGTGTACAACACCATGGATGCACATGAAGAGTGTGTGAACTGTTATGATGGACATGGATAAGGGAACACCAGGTGACAAGTCTGATTGTGAGAAAAATGGTAGGGTGTCAGTGTGGGATGAAGCTGATGCTGATGATAAATTGCCAGACTCAGTAAGAATTGGGATGCAAATGGAAGAGGATGGACAAGTTAATGAGTTTGGCTGTATGGAGGCTGGTCATATGTCTATCAGGGATGTCGAGAATGTCCCAGACTCTATTAGAAGTGTGATGGCATTGGGCAAGGAAGGACAAGTAGATGACTTTGATTATGAACAGGACTATGAAGTGTCAGACCCTGATTATGACCCAGGCTCAGTTGGAAAGTCGGCTATAAAGAAGTTTGATTGTTTAGACTGTGGTAAGAGCTTCGCATATAAAAGCCACCTGAAGCAGCACTCAGTGGCTCACTCACAGGAGAAGACCTTTGCATGTCCAGTGTGTGGCAAGCAGTTTTCTCGTCAAGATAATCTTAACCAGCACACGATGATTCATTCGGAGGTGAAGAGGTTTGAGTGTATGGAGTGTGGCATTCAGTTTACTCGCAACAGTGATCTCAACCGGCACAAATTAATCCATTTGGGAGTGAAGGATTTTAAATGTGATATTTGTGGTAAGAAGTTTAGGAGAAAGAGTGATGTAACCATCCATCTCGTTGTTCATTCGGAAGTCAAAAAATTTGAGTGTCTAGAGTGTGGTAAACAGTTCACTCAAAAATGTTCCCTGAACAAGCACATGTTAAGTCATACAGGAGTGAAGAAGTTCCAGTGTGTGGAGTGTGGTAAACAGTTCTCACAAAAAGCATTTCTCACTAGACATTTGCTGACTCACACAGGAGAGAAGCATTTTAAGTGTGCAGACTGTGGTAAAATGTTTGCCTGTAACAGTAGCCTTAGATATCACTCACTAATTCATACAGGAGTGAAAAAACATGAGTGTTTGGAGTGTGGTAAGAGGTTTACTCACAAGAGTGACCTCAACAAACACTCGTTGATCCATTCAGGGATAAAGAGGTTCAAGTGTGAGGAGTGTGGAAGAGCATTTACACAAAAATACTCCTTAATTTATCATGTAACAAATGTTCACAAAGTTTCCAAATCTTCTGTTCCTAATTAGTACCCTTGGAGATTATTTACTGAATAACTGCTGACTGGTTTTTCATGGTTCAAATATTTCTGGTTAGATGCTGCCTATGTAATAATGAAAGTTTTAGTGAGATGATTGTAACAGTACCCTAGAAAATAATAAACACTTGACTGATGCAATTTTATTCTGTGCAACCCTCTTCAGAGGTTATGGCTTTGACGCGTTAATGGAAAAACAAAAAAGACATCTTCATAAAAAGAAAAAGAAAAAAAAAAAAACTTGTAGAAATTGCATCACTGGTGGATCAATCAGCATGAAGTTCTTACTGTGAATTTTAATCTCCCAACCCTCCTGTGACCAACCCTGCTCTATGCAGTGACCACTAAACAATTATGACAAGAGGCTTAAGGGGAAAGGAGAGATATCACATTTCTTCAACAGGAAGTAGAGCAAGCAATAATGAAAATTTTCCACTTTGTTTAAAACTGCCATCTCTTCATCTTCAATGATGGGCTATAACAAGAGATGCACCCCCTCAGTCATTTTGTTTTGTTTTTGAAGGCTCCAACATGCTTGCATGTGTCAGCCTTGGTCACCTAATGGCATCTCTCCATGCTGCTTGATCTCTGGGAGCTTCCCTAGTCAGTCCCTTACCCTGAGGTCACACTCAATGACCTCGTCCAGGTCTTTTTCGGCCTACCTCTTGCAACCCTACCCCTAACATTAACACTTCTCACTTTCTGCATCCAATTATCATCCCCCATCCTTTCCACATGCCCAAACCATCTCAGTCTACCCCTCCTCATCACAACACCAATACACTCCAGTCCCATCTACCCCTCAACTCTTCCATCGTAAACCCAGCCCCCCCCAGGCCTTGCACTCAGGGACACCCTGCACATCCACCTAATCATTGTCATTTCTGTATGTTTGAACCTGCAAATATCCTCTTCCTTTACTGCCCTTGTCTCACTAATATACAGCATTACACTTATGACACTTACTGCATACAAAGATCCCTTAGCACATAGGGAGAATCCTCTCCATGTCAAGTGGCAACAGTTCCCTGAACTTCTTCCAACCACTCCTCACTGTAGTCACTGAGCTAGACAATCCAAAGACATATTTTTCATTCAATTCTTGCTGTCTCAAAATGACGATGTCCAGCTTAGGAACATATTTTCAAATATGTGGTATATTATTTTTAGTTAGAAATCGTTTAAATAAAGCTCTCATGTATTTCCACATGGAAAAGTTTGAAAGGAATGAGAGAGTGTTTTTGATCGGTGATATGAATGGTAAAGTAGGGAATGTGAAGGTGGATGCAATAGTTGGTGAGTGGGGTGTGCCTGCTGAGATAGATGAGAATGGCAGTGCATTAGTGGACATTTGTGCTGGGAGGAGGTTGGTGATAGCCAATACCCTCTTCAGGCACAAGATGATCCACAGGTATACATGCAGAGTGATGAGAAGGGTGGGTGGTGAACTGAATGAAAGGAAGGCAATGATTGATTATGTGTGTGTGGATGAAAGGATGCAAAAATGTGTAATGGATGCAAGAGCTTATAGAGGCTGGGGGAGTGGACTTTCTGACCACTACTTGGTGGTGGCCAGAATCAAGATCCAATTAGGATGGAGAAATAGAAGAAGGGAGGGACGGGAAGAAGGAGTATTTGTAAGGAGAGTGGAAAGGTTACAAGAGGATGAGAAAAAGGCAGCGTATAAGAGAGAAGTGGAGGAACGGTTGGGCAATTATGAATTAGAGCAGATGGGGGACGTGGAAGGTGTGTGCAGGATATTTACAGAAGAAATATGTGCGGCATGTGATGTGGCGTGTGGGATGAAGAGAAGACGGAGGGGTGTGCAAGGAACAGCGTGGTGGAATGAAGAGGCAAGACAGGCTGTGGCACAAAAGAAGAAAGCACACAATGAATGGATGAGAAATAGGGGCGTGGAAGAAGTTGAGAGGCGGAAGAGAGAGTTATATGTAGAAAGAAAGAGAGAGGTGAAAAGATTAGTAAGAAGAGAGCGGATGAGGAATTTGGAAGGAACTTGAGTGTAAGGTGGCGGAACTGTAAGAAAATGTTCTGGAAAGAGGTGAAAAGAGTAAGACAGGGTAGAAGTGAAGTTAGCAGGGGAGTGAAAGATAAAAATGGTAGATTACTAGTGGAGAAGGGAGAAAAAGTGAGCAGATGGAGAGAACACTTTAAGGAATTGTTGAACGTAGAGGATGGAAGTAATGTGAGTATAAGTGGCTGGGGAATGGCTGGGAGAAGGAGGGAGGTGAGAAGACAGGAAGAAATCAGTAGGATAGAAGTTGTGGAAGCAATGAAGAGAGTTAAATTGGGGAAAGCCCCAGGAATTGATGGAGTGTGTGGTGAAATGCTGAAGTATGGGGGAGAGATAGTAGTAGAATGGATGTGGAAAATGTGCAGATTGGCCTGGGAGGAAGGTAGAGTCTCGGAGGATTAGAAGTCAGGTATAATTATTCCCTCGTACAAAGGAAAAGGGGAAAAAGAAGTGTGTGGTAGTCACAGGGGCATCTGTCTTCTTAGTATAATAGGAAAAGTGTACGGCAGGATACTTATTGACAGAGTTAGAGAAAGAATATAGGAATTAGTTGGAGAAGAACAGGGTGGTTTTAGGAAGGGAAGAGGTTGTGTAGATCAGATATTCATTCTTAGATCTTTAGTGGAAAAGTTTCTAGAGAAGAGAAAGAAGTTGTATGCGGCTTTCATGGATTTGGAGAAAGCATATGACAGGGTGGATAGACAAGGATTGTGGAAAGTATTAAGAATTTATGGAGTAGATGGGAAGTTGTTGAATGCTGTGAAGAGTATGTATGATGGTGCTAAGGCTGCAATGCGTGTGGATGGTGAACTGAGTGAATTTTTCTCTTTGAAGGTTGGGTTGAAACAGGGATGTGTCATGTCTCCATGGTTGTTCAATCTGTACATGGATGGGGTAATAAAAGAGGTACAAGGTAGGGTAGTGGATGTTGGAGTGGCCCTGGTGAGAGAGGATAGTGTTTGGAAACTCCCTGTACTGTTGTTTGCAGATGATTCTGTGTTGTTGAGTGAAGACAAAGGGGAGCTGCAAGGCTTGGTGGATGAGTTTGGGAGAGTGTGTAAGAAACGGAATCTAAAGGTGAATGTAGGGAAGAGTAAAGTGATGGTCTTTGAGAGAGGTGAAGTCAGTGAATGTACAGCGAGGTTGGATGGTGAGGAATTGGAAAATGTGAGTACGTTTAAGTACTTGGGTAGTGTGATGAGTAAGGATGGAGGTTTGGAGGGTGAAGTGCTTGAAAGGGTACAGCAGGGAAGAAAGGTTGCTGGTTCTTTGAAAGCAGTGATAAGAAACAGGGAAGTGAGCATGGAAGTGAAAAAGTTACTACATGACACTATTGTGATACCAACTCTAACGTACGGAAGTGAAGCTTGGACATTGTTGGAAGGACACAAGTCAAGAGTGAGAGCAGTGGAAATGAGTTATTTAAAAGGAGCCTATGGAATCACATGGAGAGACAGGCTGATGAATGAGGATATAAAGGAGTGTTGTGGATGTGGATGTGGATGTGATAGGAAGCATTATGAGGAACACACTGAGGTGGTTTGGCCATGTGGAGAGGATGGAGGGTGAAAGACTGACGAAGAGAGTGTATGTGAGTGAGGTGGAGGAGGGAAGAGGGAGGGGGAGGCCAAGGATGAGGTGGAGAGGTATATGAGAGAGAGGGGGGGATGAGTTGGGAGCAGGGCAGTGAAATGGCGGGGGACAGGGCGACGTGGAGGCGATTTGTTTGTGGCCACCCCAAATGGGATTGAGGCGTCTGGCAATAGATAGATAGATAGATAGACTGATTACCAATCACACTGAAATTTGGGATGTTCTCCTGATTTATTGGCAACTAGAGTATTTATTCATCTTGTTAAAAAATTTTTCTGTACACTGTTATAAAAAATAAAAATAAAGTGGAAGACAATCCAGTCTTATTCTTTTCTTTATCTTCTTGTCCCCAGATTATTTACTCAACTTAAAATGAACCTCTATAAGTAATAGTAGTTGTTGCTGTGTTAACCAGTCTTTCTGACTGAGCAGACCTATCAACCACAGGCTAGCAACCACCCCTAAAGGGCTGTCCCATGCAATGAACCATTGTTCCCATGCGGATGACAGTCTCACCATATCAAGGCAGGGAAATGACGTGGAGGTTTGGCTCCTGGGTGGATGCTCTATTTGCCTCCACCCAATTAACAGAGGCACCATTGTAGGCACCACATCACCCCATTATCTGGCTATTTGGTTACCACCCAGCATTGTAAATGGCCTCCTGAGTTACAGGAAACCACTTGACTTGCTATCCAGCATACAGCCACCTGAAGAGGAAAGATGAGTAATAAATAGTGACTCGAAGGATGGGAAAAATGTAAAGACAAGAGGACAGACAGAAAAAGTATGATAAGAAATGCAGGAAGAAGTAGGCAGCACTACATCAAGTGAGTGGATGATGGGTGTGCCCCACCTTCTACCAACCTCAAGTAGTAAAGGGGTTAATAAAGGTTATAATGTAAGTAACCCTTTCAGTTTGAACACTTTTGCCTGAGCCGCATAAAATCTTCAGGGCAAACCAAGATTACCGTATGTATATATATATATATATATATATATATATATATATATATATATATACACATATATATATATATATATATATATATATATATATACAGGACCAAAGTAGAGGATGAGTTAGAATTACTGAACTGGAATGAAATGGATCTGGACAGACTGTGGAATGCATATTGGGACTGCTTATTTAGGAATGCTAAAGCGGTGTGTGGTGTGGCAAGAGTAACAACAAAGAAGAAAGGTACAGCATGGTGGGATGAGGAGGTAAAGAGAGCGGTGGAGGAAAAGAGGAAGAAGTGGCTAAAGTGGTTACAGGATAGGGGTTCAGTTGAAATAAGAACTGAATATGTTGAGAGTAAGAAGCACATAAAGAGACTAGTGAAGAGGAAAAAGAAGGAGGTAAATGAGGATCTAGGAAGAAAAATGAATGTGAACTACTCTGAAAATAGAAAGTTATTCTGGAAAGAGGTGCAGAAATGTAGAAGTGAAAGTGGTAAGAAATGAGATGGTGTGAAGGATGCAGGTGGTAGATTATTAACTCATGGAGATGAAGTAAGGACCAGATGGAAAGAATATTTTGAAAGCCTGATGAATGGCGATAGAGAGAGCAGAGCAGCTGTAAACATCATTGGTTTTGGGGGTGTGCAGAGAAGGAATGCAGTGCCAGGAGATGTGACACTCGCACAGGTGAAGAGTGCTGTGAAGCGGCTGAAAAATGGGAAAGCAGCTGGGGTTGATGAGGTGTATGCAGAGATGCTTAAATGTAGTGGAAAGAATGGAATGAAGTGCTTGTTGGAGATATGTAAGAAGGCATGGATGAGTGAAACTGTGCCTGCAGAGTGGAAAAAGGCTGTGATTGTGCCCCTGTACAAAAATAAAGGTGAACGAATTGAGTGCACGAATTATCGTGGCATAAGCTTACTGAGTGTGGTAGGGAAGGTATATGGAAGAATTATTATAGAGAAAGTATGAGAGATATCAGAAGTCCAAGTGAGTGATGAACAGGGTGGCTTTAGGAGTGGTAGAAGATGTGTGGACCAAATATTTGCAGTGAGACAGATAGTAGAGAAGGCTTGTGAGAAGGACCATAAGGTGTTTATGGCATTCATGGATCTGAAAAAAGCATATGACAAAGTGGACAGAGAAGGATTGTGGAATGTTTTGCACATGTACGGTGTAGAGGGTAAGCTGTTAGGTGCCGTCAAGAGTTTTTATGATGGTAGTGACGCATGTGTCAGGGTTAATGGGTATCTAAGTGAATGGTTCACAATCAGTGTAGGCGTGCAACAAGGTTGTGTGATGTCCCCATGGTTGTTCAATGTATATATGGATGGGGTGATGAGATTTGTGAAAACACGAGTAATGGAGAGAGGGATGGCACTGGTAATGAATGATGATGGATGAAATATCTCAAATTTGTTGTATACTGATGATGCAGTACTGCTTGCAAGTACCGGACAAGAACTTGGTAGGCTAGTGCAGAGTTTTGCTGATGTCTGTGAGCATCGTGCCTTGAGAGTAAATGTAGAAAAGAGTAAAGTGATGGTTATTGAGAGAGAAGGTGACTCCCAGTGCAATGTTACAGTGAATGGAGAAAGACCAGAATTGGTGAGAGAGTTCAAATACCTGGGTACAGTGATAGAAAAGAGAGGAAAATTTGCAAAAGAAGTTGAAAGTAGAGTGACACAAGGAAGAAAAGCAGCTGGTGCAATGAAGGCCTTGATAAGAAACAGAGCCTTGAGTGTTGCAGCTGCACGAGGCTTACATGAAGGAGTGTTAGTGCCAACTTTGACATATGGATGTGAGACTATGGTGTGGCATGAAAATGAAAAGTCAAGAGTAAGAGCAGTGGAGATGGGACTGCTGAGGAATGTATGTGGAGTACAGAGGGTGGATAGGATACAAAATAATGTGATTCGTGAAAGATGTGGAGTGAGGAAGTCCGTGGACACCAGAATTGAAGAGAGTGTCCTGAGATGGTATGGTCATGTGGAGAGAATGGATAACAATGAGTGGTGAAGAAGATATATCTGAGCGAATTCGAAGGAGGGAGGAGGCGAGGTAGGCCAAGGAGAAGGTGGAGAGATATGGTGGATGAATGTGTGAGGAAGAGAGGTTTGGAAGTCGGTGAGGCTAGGGAACTGACAGGAGATCGAGCTGGATGGATGAATTTTGTGGGGAAATGTGCATGATCAGGGATTTTTGGCACCCCTTTTTGATGTGGCAGCGTCTGGACTGACTTTGTCGGATGCGATATGTGAAGCTACAGAACGTTGTGAATGTTTTTGGCGTATCCGATACAGCCAGAATTCCGGCGGCTTGAATGATGAGTGAATGGAAGCGTGGCCCATTGGATTGGGCAATTTTGGGCTGTCTGGAAATTGCTACTCCTCACCCTGTCCTTGGGTGGGAAAGGAGGTCCGGATGATGATGATGATGATGATGATATATACTGTATGTATATATATATATATATATATATATATATATATATATATATATATATATATATATATATATATATATATATATATATATATATATATATATATATATATATGTAGTTTGTGGTAGGTGGGGGCACTCACCATCCACTCACTCGATGTAGTGCTGCTGTCGGGTGTCTGCCCTTTCCTCTCCTCCATCCTTCTTTCCTTCCATCCTCTTCTGTCTTTCTTTCCTTCATTCTTTCCTCATCCTTCTGCCTGTGGGTAACTTTACATTCCCTCTTCTGTCTTTCTTTCATTCATTCTTTCCTCTTCCTTCTGCCTGTGGGTGACTCTACACTGAGTGACAAGCCAAATGGCTTCCTGTACACCAGGAAACCATTTACTATGCTGGGTGGTAACCATATAACCAAATTTTGGCGCCTGGTGGTTTAGTGGGTAATTATTGCACTCCAATCGGATTGAACCGGTGAAGGTTTATATCCAAGGGGTGGTTGGGGTTGACTGCTCATGTAATGCCACTCAGGGATGAGTGAGGCTGGTCACTCACCTTAAGTGCCGGGACCAACTGCTTAGCCCCGGGCTCCTACGCTCCTCATGGGGCAATGTAGGATTGGATGATAGATGCATGGATGGATGGATATATATGTAGTATTCATAAATCTCCCAAAACCAAGATTATAAAAAAAAAAAAATAAAGTAAAAAAGACATAGCCTAACTGTACTGATTGGAGTGAAATGAATCTCTTTATCTACTGGTATGTTAATTTTTTCCAATGTACCACAGTATGTAAATTCTGTGGCAAACTGTATCACTCTACATTCACAGTAAATGCTTCAGATTTCAAACTTGCATTCTGTTGTTTAAATACAATTGTGTTTTCCCCACAGACAAAGCTTAATACAGATCAAAATTCAGGTTTGACTCTGCATAACTTTCCTCTTAATGTAGTCTTGCTGCTACCAGACAATTTTATGCAACTTAGGAAAGGTTTCTCATACTGAAGGATATATTAATGCCATATATCCCCTCCAGTTTGAAAGTTAATCCTCAGGTGCATACAGTAAAATCTATGAGAGATGGCAAAAGTAAAATGAAAAAAACATCCCTACACTCAGTGGGATAATGGACATGATAATTTAACATACAAGAGCCAGAATCAATGATAAAGTATAAATGGCCAACACCAATATTATTATTATTATTATGGAGGAGCAAGGAATGGGAAGTGGAAGGTTGAAATAAAGTGGACTTTATATTCTGCACTATGCCATTTGTAATCTTGCCAAAGCAGCCAAACTGGCTCATAAATCTTTCATTTATCGCATGGGTTAATCCCCAGAACTCATGATGTCACCAATTTTTAATGCTGTATGGTGAAAAATGCCAAGAGCAGGCAGTTTGGACAAACCCAGTCCATGACAATGACATCAAGCAAAGAAAAGGAATAGGATGAAGGGCTTTTGTCCATCCATCCATCATCCAATCCTACATTGTCCCATGAGGAGCGTAGGAGCCCAGGGCTAGGCAAGTTGGACCTGACATTTAAGATGAAAGTGAAAGGGCTTTTGTAAACTAAATAAGTACAGCACATGAAGGCTAATCAGATGCCATTAAGTCAGGAGAATTATATAATCAGTGAGTCCTTCCACTTTTACCTTATGGATCGGAAACACTGAACCTAACAAAATCCTCAGAAACACACTTAGGAATGATCCAAGATGAATACAAAGGATTATGTTAAGGGTCACATGGACAGCTGAAAAGAGCTTCCTGGAGAAATGGACAGACAAAAGCAGTGGATATAATTACAATCAAAAAGCAAAAACAGATGTGGGCAGATCCATTCTCTGTAGAACAGACAATAAAAGGACAACCAAGATAACTTTGTGGCACTTCTGAGATGGAGTGACAGGAAGAGACAGACCGAGAATATGGTGGTAAGAAGAGATTCAAGAGATTCATCAGGACTGGACTGGATTAAAAATGCCAACATCCTATAGTCCATTGTGAAGAAAGATGGGAAAAAGCCCTTGTCCTGAAGTGGACTGAATCAGGCTGATGATGATGATGATGATTTTTTTTTTAATGCTCTTTTTGTTGCTCAAGACCACAGTAAATTGCAGAAAAATTGCATACTGATGTACCACTGTTAACTATAAAGCTGATTTAACAGTGCCTTTAACTTTACAGTACCAGTTGGATGGAAAAGTTGTAATATTTTTGAAGATATCCCTAACTGGTAATGAGAACTTCCTGTAATTTTAATATATTTCTTGGCTTATGACTCCACTGAACAGGTTTATAATGAAGGATAAAAAAATATGTACAGGGGCTAGGTTTACAACTGAAGAGCTGAGCGGATGGATGGGACTGGAATGTAGGCTATGTGCTGGGATGAGAAGGGGCAAATTGAGATGGTTTGGGCATGTGGAGAGGGTGGAGGATGGCAACTGGGTGTGGAAAGTGAGAAGTGTGAATGTCAGGGGTAGAGCTGCAAGGGGCAGACTGAAAAAGACCTGGGACGAAGTCACAATGTGACCTCAGGATAAGGGACTCAATAGGAAGACCACATTAGATCAAACAGTGTGGAGAGCCGCCATCAGGTGACCAAGGGTGACGCATGCAAGCATGTTGGAGCCTAATACAATACGAACATACAGACACTCTAGCTTGTAGGGTGGCACCAGGAATTAAAGGTTGGCATGATGCTTGAATATCTGTGTACGGTTGTCTATTTCGCCCGACACGATGTGTGATAATTTTACTTTTGCACTTTCCCGTGAGCTGATGATCTGTGACCCATACCATCTCCCCATTTCCTGAATCTTTCCTCCGCTTCCCTTTCATTCTCTGCAATCAACACCAAATCATCTGCATACAATATCTCCCACAGGAGTCCATTTATGAAGTCATGAGAGAGGGCTTCAAGTACTGTACCATGATAAACAACGAGAGGCTAAAAACTGACTCTTGGTGGACACCAGCATTCACGGAAAACTCATCACTCGTATCTCAATTCACTCTACCTGGATGCTGTGAGCACCCACATACATGACCATAATGATCCTAACCAGCCACTCCTTGATCTCAAGCTTTCTCACTGCCCACTTCACCATGTCTCTGGGGACTCTGTCAAAGGCCTTCTCCAAATCAACAAAAAGTACAGTTCCCTTTTCTTTCCCATACACGGTACACTTTTCCTGAAGCTGTCGAACAATGAATGTGGCATCAGTGGTCCCTTTGCCTTGCATAAACCCAAACTGCATCTCATCAATATTCACTCTTTCTTTAATCATACCTTCTAGAACTCTCTCCATTACTTTCATTATCTGGGCTAAAAGCTTTATGCCTCTATAATTTCCTCTTTCCAGGGCATTACCCCTCTCCTTGTGCACATTTACAATTACACTCTTCAGCCAATCATCTTGGACAACACACTCATATATAATCGTATTTATCAGGTCAGCAACTAACCTCACTCTGTATTTCCTGAGGCTTTCAGCATTTCATCAGTCAACCCAGACACACCTGCTGCCTTCCCCACCTGCATCCTTCCTATTGCCTCGCTCAAGGTAGCATCGTCAATCAGAGGCCAAGGGCCAAACACAGGATCTGCTGGCTCCAAACCTTCCCTGTCCCAAATTCCTCATTCGACAACCAGCTGTAATGGTCTCTCCATGCATTTTTAATATCCCCACTATTCACCACTGTCCTTCCTTCAACATTCTTCACACACTGCTCACCTACGATATCCCTGTTCTCCCTCTTCATCTGATTTGCCATCTTAAATATCATATTCTTCCTTTCCACATGATTTAGGTTATCAAGTAAAAGTTTCTGTGACTCACACTTCGCCCTGTATACCTCTCTTCTAGCCCTTCGCTTGGCAGCCAAGTATTCCTCTCAGTTACCACCCTTCTTCCATTCCCAGAAAAGCCTTCTTTTCTCCTTAACTGCAGCTTCTACACCCTCATCCCACCACCAGGTTACTTTATATCTTGGGGGGCCTCTTGGCTATCCATATACTGAATCAGTAACCCTCAAGAGGTTGTTCTTGAGGGCTCTGTACTGTTCATTAACACTTCTATCAACTTCTCCCTGTTCAGCCACCACTCTCCTCATCTCGCTATAGAAGGCATCCCTTACTACTTGGTTTTTCAGCTTCCATATTTTCCTCCTAGGTCCACAGGTCCTCTTTTTCATTACCGGCTCCTTAAGCACCATGTCACATATCAATAACTTGTGTTGCTGGATGCACTCTTCACTTCCTGTAGCTTTAACACCCTTCACTAACCTCCTGTCAGTCCTCCTGACCAGGAAATAGTCTATCTGGCTACTATTTCCCCCTGGCTCGTATGTTATCAACCTACTCTCCCTCTTCATAAAATGTGTGTTGCAAACAATCATGTTCATTGCCTATCCAAACTCGAGTATTTTTTCCTTCCTCATTTCTTGTGCTTGCCTCCGCCTGCTCCTGGAGGAGGGTCGTCTGGGGGTGGGGCTCAGGAGGTCCCGCCCCGGGGTCCTGGGGGTGCGCCTGGGTGCCTGGGGGCTGCGGTCTCCACAGGGTCGGATCTCCGTCAGGAGCTGCCTGAGGGTCCCTTCTTCGTAAAGTCCGTCAGTGGCGGGCGTCATCCAGGGGCGGCCTGCAGGGTGTGGATCCCCAGGCTCGGGATGGGTCCTCGCCACAACCCCTCGATCTGCAACTCCTCTAGGGGACTGCACCTGTGAGGACAGAGAGAGAGAGAAGTGTCCCACTCGGCCTCCGGATGGGTGGTAGACCAAGCCAGGAACTTCCTCCAAAGGGGAAGTCTCAGGGGCTGTGGACGAAGGGTGTACAGTGGCCGTCTTTTCCTGCTCTGTGGGTACAGTGGCCATCACCGCGGGTCCACGAGCCCTAGAGACAACAGCCAAAGTGCGTCCAGTGGCCGTCACTGTGGGTCTGCTCCCTAAGGAGGTGGCAGACGAAGGACGTACAGTGGCCATCACCGCGGGTCTGCCTCTTCCTGGTTTACCAGCTGAAGTGCATACAGTGGCCGTCACCGCAGGGCTGGTTCCAGGGGTGGCTGCAGCTGACATGCATACTGTACAGTGGCTGTCACCGCAGGGCTGCACAGGGTAACAGCTGAAGGGCGTACAGTGGCCGTTATCGCGGTGCTGCTTGGGACTGCGCTAAGACAAGTCCCACCCCAATCCTGGCATGGACTGGCCTGGTTGTGATGTAGTTGACCGGGACTGCTTTCCTGCTGGTGGCCGTGTTGAAGAGGGGTGCAGGGTTGTGGGGGACCTAGGCCCATCTGCTCGGGCCTTGCACTCTATCTATGCACCTCCCTGTGGTCTCCTTCTGGGTTGGGTGTGGGGCCGTGGGGCCTTCCTGGGGTTGACATTGTGACACCCCTCCCTGGGCTTCCCGTGGGGATGGGCATCTGACCACCGTTGATGGGGAGAAAGTCATGTCCCCGTGGCAGGAGGTGGTAGGTGTCTGAGGTGGTGGTCTGATGTGCCGGTGTGAGGTGGCGGAGGAGAGTGGTCCAGTGGTGGGTGAACTAGTTGGGCTCCTGGTGCAGAGTGTAGGTGATGCGGAAGGTGGAGGTGTGTGGTGTCTGTAGGAGGAGGTGGAGTAGTTGGGGTGTCCCCCGGATTTGTTGGCGTTGTCCCCGGGAAGGGGACCAGATGGCGTGTTGTACCTTCATCTCCGGTGGTGGTGAGTGGTTGAGCTCTCCTGGCTGAATGCTGGCGACAGGTGAGATGGCTGGGGTTGTATGGGAGCTCCTAGGGCAGGTGTGAATCCTCTCCCTGGGGGATTGGGTGGGTGGAACCTTCCACTGCGGCTGATGCATTCTCAGTGTGATGGGGGCTGTGCTAGGTGTGGTGGGGCTTGTTGGGGGTGGTTGTGGTGATGTTGAGGGTGTGGGTGAGGGCGTGACTGCATAGCTGGCTGGTGGGCGGAAGAGGCAGCCGGATCTAGTCGTGGTGGTGGTGAGGACGGGCATGGGTGGTGAGGTGTTGGGGCCACATGGTGCATTGGTCATTTGGGGCGTGGGTGGTTGAACACCCTGGTGGAGGAGTACGTGGGGTGGTGGTGGGCATGGGGCTGGTGTGTGGGGCGTGCATGTGGGGAGAATGTGTGGGCATAGGGGTGGTGGCGGGTGGTGATGTGGTGTGTGCACGTGGTGTATCAGGCAGGTGTGGGAGGTGGGTTGATTGCCTGGGTGGTGAAGTGTGAGAAGTGGTCGCGGCGGTGGGGGGTGTTGGACTGGTTCGTGGTTTGGCGTTGACGGTGGGTGAGGAGTGGGTGCGTGTGGGGGAAACTTTGGTGGGTGTAGGGGTGGTGTTAGTTGGTGTGCGGTGTTGGTGTTCTGGTGGCTTGACAGTGGGTGGGCGTGGGTGTCCCAGGGGATAGTCCTGCGTGTCTGGTGGTGGCGTGAGGTGAGGTGTCAGGTGAGGTCGCCAGTGAAGTGTTGTGGGCCCGTGGGGGTGGTGTGGAGCGGGGAGAAGGTGGGATGGGGGAGGTGTTGGTGGATGGGGGGGGGGTGGATGAATGTGAGGAGGAGGAGGAGGAGGAGGAGGAGGAGGAGGAGGAGGGTGTAAAGTAGTAATCATATGAGTCGGAGGAGTGTTCCAGGATGGCAGGAGGTGGTGGGGCAGCGTGGTGGGGGATGGAACGGGTGCGGCCTGGGTGGGCATTGTCTTGGGGGGCGCGAAATAGCTGCACGTGGAGGTTTCAGTACGTGCATGTGGTGCCGTAGTGCTGAAGAGTTACTTGATAGGGGTTGGGGATATTGATGACGGTGTACGGTCCCTCGAATCATGGAGACATTTTGCTCCGGACCGGTAGGTGTGCTACCACTACTGAGTCTCCTGTCTTGTATAGGTTGGGTGTTGTGATGTCCAACTGTAGGTCTTTATGCTTTTGCAGGTGGTAAAATCGTCTTTTGAGGTGATGAAAGAGGACAGATGTGGGGCTGAGGAAGGTGGATGAAAGTGGTGTCGGAGGGGTAGGAGGAGGGGGGTTTCTCTAAACACCTGTTCGTTGGTGGTGATCCCATCATTTCTTGGGCAAGTGTTCATACCCCACTATATTAACATGCGCCGGCCAATCCTCATTGTCTGTTTCCTGTATCCAAGCCCGCACTTGGTTGAGAAGGGTGCGGTGGCTCCTTTCACATACTCCATTCCCTTGGGGCCAGTAGGGGGAGGAATGGGAGATCTAATAACCGAATAAGGTGGCTAGTTCCTTCCAGATCTTGCTGGTAAATTCGAGGGCGCTGTCCGAGTGAAGGGCTTGGGGAATCCCAAAGTACAGGAAGACATGGCGGATGAGTGCTTCTGCTACGACCACGGTGTGGTGCTCCTTGGCTGGGCAGGCAATGAGGAATTTTGAATAGACATCCACAAATGTTATGATGTATCTGTATCCGGCTTTAGGTGGCCGGGACCCGACTCGTGTCTACGGACAATAGTTGCCATGGTTTGTGGGAGGTGATTTTTCCCAACAGCCCAGGTGTGCGGGTGATGTCTTTACCTGGCGAGCAGGCTCAGCAGGCTTGGGTGATTCGCTTGGCCAGGCTGGATGGGTCGGGTGTTCAGTAGATGTCACTGAATACAGGTAACTCGCACGGAACACGATCTCACGGAACGCGCTCGCAATTATACACGGTAAGGGCTGGGATACATATAAGACAACGTAAGATTAAAAAACCATTATGAAAACTACAAATTAACGCAGGAGAGGCCTTTGAAAGATCAAATCCTCGAACGTCACCGCAGCGCGCGGTTTGTTTTGATTACGTGACGATCTAGGCGGGAAATTATTCAGTGGGTGAGACATTCCCGAGTACAGTAGCACAGTATTTGTAAGTTAAATATTTACAGTACTGTACTGTTCTGGTAAGTTTATGTGCAACTGAAAGTACTATTAAATAACGTTAAAGCAAGAAATAAAGTCTTATAGCCAGTTTACCTGATAGGCGTCAGAATATTGCCTTTTTTATTTGTTCGTTTTTTCCACAGTACTGTACAGTATTTGTAAGTTAAATATTTACTGTTCTCGTATGTACTGTACTTGAAAGCACTTAAATAAAGTTAAATCATTAAATAAAGCCTTGTAACCAGTTAACCCGAATTATATGATTACCCATGATCAGCGTCGGAATATTGCCTTTTTTGTTTGTTCGTTAAACTCTTACTGTACTGCTTTTCTACAGTACTGTATTTGTAAGTTAAATATTTACTGTTCTGGTATGTACTTGTAAGCAGTTAAAGCATTAAATAAAGCCTTGTAACCAGTTAACCTGATTTATATGATTACCCATGATCGGCGTCGGAATATTGCCTTTTTTGTTTGTTCGTTAAAGACTTACAATAAGAGAAAAATACATTTTCGTCTTGGTATCTTTACCTATTTGCTCAGGTTTGCTGTAATGGTTTGGATCATTTGATGCAGTGCAACTTGTAGAAAACTGTGAAAACTTTCGGGAAGTGAACGAAAATCTGGGACATGAGACTGACCTTGACGTCACCCTCCCATGTATTATCTGTCACTCAGTTCACCACCTGCTATCGTGATTAGTGGATGTACGATTTTTTCGCTCGTGGCCATGCCTAACCACACATAGTTACACCCATTATCTCGACCCAGACAAAAAATACAATCTTTTTCCTCCCTTGCAAAACACAAACAACCACCTTGTTTACGAGACAACAATATATATTGCGAAAATAACAAGGCAAAATGATAAAGATGAACGTAAAATGATAGAGAAAGATGAACATGTTATGACGGAAGAAGTACGTTTTCCCTGTCTGTAAATGTATTTATTTCTGCTTTGTATCTGTATTCGTAATAATTAGACTTATTGTTAGTTCTGAAACTGCATTACGATTCTATTTTTAGCCATTCTCGTGGTGTGGGAGCTGGAAGTTGTGACACAACTTCCTTATTGCTAATCGGACTGACCCTCCACTTTATTCTTTCGTGGCAGAGTCTAGCCTTGGAGGACGTGCAGTTTTCTCATTTAGGACTGGAAATTCAACTCTTTCGCTCCCTTTTCCAAGCATGGGCACAACGATAACGTAAAAAATAACTCGAAACTACCATAAACATATATCAAAAAGGTGAAAATATATTCATAACATTTTTTTTTTTTCCAGCCATTCCAAACAGATTATGCACTGAAATCATTCGATACCACAGTACTGCATTTCTAAGTTAAATATGTACTGTTCTGGTATGTACTTGTAAGTTAAAGCACTGGTACCAGTTAACCTGATTTATATGATTACCAATGATCGGCGTCGGAATGTTTCCTTGTGTTTACGTACAGTATTTGTGTGTTGAAGTTTTGCTGTGGAGTACTGTATTTGTGAGTTATAACATTAAATAAACCTTCTAACCACTTAAAGTGCTTTCTAGTGATTACCAGTGACAGATAACAGCAAAACAACACATTTGGGGGGTCTAGGGAGCAAAATACGAAGTAGTTTAAATATACGCGATTTCGCACCTAACACGGCACGGTAGGAACGAAACCCACGTGTTCCGTGCGAGTTACCTGTACTTGTAAAAGTTTTTTTGTGCCGAGATGGATGCCATTGTTGGAATGTAGGTGAGTTACTGCATCGAGGGTGGTGTTGGGGTCAAGGATTATGTGCCTGGCCTGAGTAAATAGGCAGTCGCTGTGCCTGTGGAGCTTGGAGAACACCTTGTGGGCGTTCCTTATCTTGCCATTGTTGTATAAGGCTGGGAGTGGCAGTGATGGAATTAATTGGTAGGCAGGACAAGGCATTGGCATTGGTGTGTAGTTTCCCTGGTCTGTAGGTGATTTCGAAATCAACCTCCTCTAGGGCCTCTCTCCACCTGACCAGTTGAGTGTTATGGGTGTTGGACTGTCATAACCACTGGAGGGATTGATGGTCCGTGATGATCGTGACGTGAGTGCCGGAGAGGTAGGCCTGGAAATGCTCCAAAGCCCGTATAATGCCTAGGCATTCATGTTTGGTGGCAGCATAATTTTTCTCGGCTTGGTTGAGGGTGCGGCTGGCACAGGTGATTGTGTTCTTGCCCTCTTGGATCTGGGCCAGGACAGCGCTGATTGCCACTAGAGACACGTCAGTGTACAGGCAAAAGGGCAGGGTGTAGTCGGGGAAGGCAACGACCGGGGTGGTGATGAGTTTCGATGAGTGTGTGGAAGGCGGTGATTTGGTCATTGGTACAGATGAATGGTTCGCCTTTCTTAGTTAGGTCATAGAAGGGTTTTGCGATGTTGATGAAACCCTTGACGAAGCGACGGCAGTAGGTGAGCCCGAGAAAGGCGTGCACGTCGTTGACAACTTTTGGTAGGGGGAGGTCTGCAATGGCCTGCAGTTTGTCAGCGTCAAGCGAGATCCCTTCTGCTGAGATGATGTGGCCCAGGAAGGAGATGGACCATTCAGTTGGTTTGAGTTGGAGTCCCGCCTGATGGATGCAAAGGAAGACTTGCTTGAGGCACTGGAGGTTGTCGGCCCATGTCCATCTGAAAATGATCACATCATCCAGGTACGCCAGGCAGATTTCCCAGGTAAGGCCGCTGAGGACTGACTCCATCAGTCGGGAGAACGTGGCTGGGGCGTTGCAGACTCCGAATAGGAGGACATTAAATTCGTAATGTTTACCATTACTAGTGGAGAATGATGTTTTCCCTTGGTCCTCAGGGTGGACAGGGACTTGCCAATATCCTGACTGCAGATCTAAGGTGGAGAACCATGATGACCCGTATAAGGAATCAAGAGAGTCATCTATTCTGGGTAGGGGAGTGGCATCCACGGTGGTCATATCATTGAGTCTTCTATAATCCACACAGAAGCGCATGGTGCCATCTTTCTTTTTGACTAGGACGATGGGTGAGAACCACAGGTTGGTGGAGGGAAAGATGACGCCAGCATTGAGCATGTCCTGGACCTGCTGGTCTTCCTCAGCCCATTGTCTGGGGTTCTTTTGCCGTGATGGTTGGCGAACAGGTGGTCCTGTGGTGTGGATTTCATAGTTCAGGTACGTGGTGTGGCCTATGTCCACTGGTCCTGATGAGAATAGGTCTTGGAAGTCCAGGAGGAATTGTTGGAGGCTGTTAGCTTGGTGAGGAGAGAGGTGTTCAGGTAAGGGGGGTAGGGTGGCAGGGGAAGGGGGGGATCTTTACAAGGCTCGTCTTCCTCCATTTCTCCCACCACTAATCCTCTGGGGAGGGTGAGGAGTATGGTGGAGAGATTGGCAATGTGTACTGCTCCAAGGCGGGGAGGGGGAGGAAGGTGAGTGACAGTAGGTAGGAGGAGAAGGCCCCATGTGGTACGCTGGGGAAGAACAGGACGAAGGTGCCGGTAAGTATGTTCAGATGTAGCCAGGCCTCATGCTGGGGAGGAATGGTCAGGGTGGAAGCAATGGTTGCAGGGGAGGTGGGTTGGGGAGGAGTGGGGTGGGAAGGTGGGGTGGAGGACATGGTGGAGGCAGGGTGAGGGGGATGGTGTGCACGTGCAGAATGGCTGAACAGGGAGATCTGGAGGTTTTTAAAACTGGAGGCGCCGCTTGTGGCAGTTGATGTTGGTGTGTAGTTTCTGCAGAACGTCCAGTCCCAGGTGGCCATCATAGGCACGGCAGGTTGAGTTGAAGACAATGAACTTGTGTTTGGTGGAAACTTGCTGGTGGGTGTTGGCTTGTAGGGCCCAGGTCTCCTCACGAATTGGTAAGGGGCCATCCCCCGCGTCTACAAGATGAGCTGAGATGGGGAAAGGCGGGGCGAAGGCAGAGGTGTGGCGGGAGTAGAAATGTGTGTACAGGCTGGATATGGCCACTCCCGTGTCGACCAGTAACCTCGCTAATGAGTCCTTCCTGTGGTGGGTGTTGCAACACCCCTCCCTGGGCTTCCCGTAGGGGCACACATCTCACCCATGCCCAGTATTTTATCATTTTCATATTTTATAATCCTCCAGTACGCAAACAAATGTAAAACAGCAAAATCAAGATCACTAAACAACGAAGTAAACTCAAGACAACACAAGGCTTTTTGTGTGTGTGTGTATTATTTTAGCTATACCATTATGATGTGGCAGGGGTAAACCAGCTCTGCTATCGGGCCCTGCTATGGATGTCGCTGATTACAATGAGCAGTTGACCCTCGTGTGGTGTGGTGCGGCGAGGATCTGTCCCTTCTCCCCTTGAGACTAAGATACGAATAAATGTATATGTCTGGATGAGTAAATTGGGAGTGTATCGTCCTGTTTCGACTACCTCTCTTTCTTTGGAGGTTGCAGTCTAGGTATACCGTATATGAGGCGCTGAGTTCATTACTGGGTTAAGCACCAAAACTACAAAATGCCAGAAAATGCATTTAAAGTCTGGCGACTTTAAAACTTTGACATCTCGGTAACCGCTTGTATTATTTTGATGTGTGTTTTTTTATATTATAGCTTAAGGTATTTTCTTTATTTCAATAACCTCTATTTTGCACTATCTGTCAATAATCATGATGATATCGTGTGAAGAAGTAAAATTTTGCCCCCCACTGCTGGACCGATCGGCTAAGAAAATATTTTTATCCTACTAACTACTGAAATACATCATAAAAGGTCAATAATATATTAGTATAATGTCTCAGGAGTGTCATACTGTGGAGTAAAATCAAAGTTCTATGACATAAGTGAAGTACACACCCCTATGGAGACACCCACTCTGGGACGGCCCCACACCCAACCCAAAAGGAGACCATGGAGGGGCAGGCAGAAAGAGCGCCAGGCCCGAGTGAGATGGGCCCAGGTGTACCACGGCCATACTCCCCTCTTCCCCTCAGCATGACCAACAACAACTATAAACAGTACCGGTGGTCTACATCGCAGCCGAACCAACACTCACCAGGATTGGGGTGGGACTTGTCTACAGGCAGACCCAAACAGCACCGCGGTATCGGCCACTGTCCATACCAGGGAAGGTTCGGCCACTGTACGACCTTCAGCTGTTGCCTCCTACAGCACTGCAGTATTGGCCACTGTCCATACTGGGAAAGAAGCGGCCACTGTATGCCCTTCTGCTGCTGTCACCCCTGGAACCAGCCCCGCGGTGGCGGCCACTGTACGCCCTTCTGCTGCAGTCACCCCTGGAACCAGCCCCGCGGTGGCGGCCACTGTACGCCCCGGGTTGGACACGATGGCCACTGTACGCACATTGACTGGCAAGCCAAGGAAAGGCAAAACCAAAACGTCGGCCACTGTCCACGTCGGGGAAGGGTGGGCCACTGTACGCCCTTCGTCTGCCTCCTCCTCCTCTGGGATCAGCACTGCAGTATCGGCCACTGTCCATACGGGGAAGGGTCAGCCACTGTATGCCCTTCTGCTGCTGCCCTCAGAGCCTGTGGAACAGTGATGTTGGCCACTGTCCATGTTGGGGAAGGGTCAGCCACTGTATGTCCTTCATCCGCGGTCTCCAGGGCTTCCCTGGCTCAGCCCACTTGTCACCCAGAGGCTGAGCGGGATGCCCTTCTCACTCTCCCCACAGGTGTGGTTCCCAGGAGGAGCTGCTGTTTGAGGAATGGTGTCAGGGCCCGATCCCAGGAGAGGGAATGCACGCCCTACGGATCGCCCCTGGATGACGCCTGGCACTGACGGACACCACCCGGAAGGGAAGCCACAGGCAACTCCTGACGATGGTCCAGTCCAGTAGTGACCGCAGCCCCAAGCCACCCAGGGACATCCCCAGGACCCCGGGACGAGACCTCTCGAGCCCGTCTCGCAGGCGACCCTCCGCCAGGAGCAGGCGACGACAGGCGCGTCTGTTGGCCCTGCCAGGTCTCAGTCCCTAGGGCCACCCACCAGGAAAGGGCCTCCCTGTACATCAGTCCGCAGCCACGCCCGGACGACCTCACCCCCCTGCAGTAGTTCCGTGCCCCCTACGGCAGGGTACGCCCGACAACCAGCCTCCCACGCCTGGGTACCACTTACGATTAGCCCATGTTTCAGGAGCCCAATACGCCCAACAGTGTAATACCAGTGTCAACACTGTGAAACAGGGACTGACAGTGTCTGTGTTACATGTCTTATCCACACCTATGGTGCAGTGAGAACTGACAGTGTCTATACTCAACATAACGGCACCTCTAATGCACAGTGAGAACCGGCCAAGTCTAGAACTAACGAGTGGTACACTAAGACTGTATGGTAAAGGCTATTCAGACTATACTTACAACTACGGTGTATTTTTGGTGAACAGTAATGACTAACAGTGACTACACATGTATATAATACGTGAAGTAAATGTTGTGTATCAAAGCCTGACAATGCCCATATAACCTGTACTGTATATATTTGCTGTATATTGTAAGGGAATCAGAATTTAGGAAATATATCTGTACGGTTGGTCTGCCGAGTTTTTATGCCCTGTTCCTCTTGTGTGTTCTAGTTCCGGTCTTGAAAGAGGACCCCGCTCAGTAGCTAGTGTTCTTAGGACGAGAAGTCGACCTAAAAACACCTAGCATAACAATAAGTATTATTATTTTCACAATAATACCAGTTTAAAGGTCAGAAACTTTATGCGTGTTTTTCTCGGCGTTTTTAATCACCAATAAACACGAACCATATCACAAACATCAAGAAAAACACAAATTATTATGTTGCTGATAACAATTAAAAAAAAAAAAGTAAGACAGCATTCAACGTATGAGGACGTTATCAGAAAAATCCGGTACAACTTTAGAAGTACGATAACCAATGTTACCCACAATAAATAATAAAAAAAAAACTTAGTTACTTCTAATATTTTACCAAAACCCCTGTAACCTGAATGATATAAAAAAGAATCCACAACCTGAAAAAAAAAAAAAAACACTGCTACGATTACCAGTAACTTCACAAACACATTGGCAATCATAATCTATCTACCTATCTATAGCCCGACGCCCTAATCCCGCAAAGGGTGGCCGCAGACAAAACGCCTCCAAGTCGCTGTCACCCACCATTTGATTACCCTCCCCCCAACTCACCCCCCCTCCCTCATATACCTCTCACCTCCATCCCTCCACCTCATCCTTGGTCTACCCCTCCCTCCACGTCACCTACATACACCCTCTTAGTCAGTCTTTCATTCTCCATTCTATCCACATGTCCAAACCACCTCTGTGTATTTCTCCTGATCTTCTCAACCACATCCACATCCACCCCACAACGTTCCTTCTCTTCTTCACTCAACCTGTCCCTCCACGTCACGCCACATGCTCCTCTCAAGTAACTCATTTCCACTGCTCTCACTCTTGACTTGTTCCCCTCTTGCAAGGTCCACGCCTCGATTCCATAGGTCAGGGTAGGGATCACAATACTATCATGCAGTGACTTCTTAACTTCCATACTCACCTCCCTATTTCTCATCACTGCTTTCAGTGAACCAACAACCTTCCGTCCCTGCTGTACCCTTCCACGCACTTCATCCCCCAAAGTTCCATCCTTACTCATCACACTACCCAAGTACTTGAATGCACTTACATTCTCCATATTCTCACCATCCAACCTCACTGTACACTCTGTGACTTCATTCCTCTCAAACACCATAACTTTACTCTTGTTTACATTAACTTTCGGCTTCCTCCTCCTACACACTGTGCCAAATTCATTCACCAAACCTTGCAACTCCCATTCATCTTCACTCAACAATACTGTATCATCAGCAAACAGCAACACCGGAATCTTCCAAATCTCACCCTCATTCATTAAAGCCACCCCCACATCCACTGCCCTATCTTGCACCTCCTTTACAACCCCATCCATGTATATATTAAACAGCCATGGAGGCATCATACAACCCTGTTTCAGTCCCACATTGAGATAAAAGAACTCACTCAGCTCACCATCCACTTGCACAGTAGCCCTAGCTCCTTCGTACATACTCTTCACAGTACTCAACAATGTCCCCTCCACTCCATATATTCTTAATACCTTCCACATACCTTGCCTATCTATTCAGTCATAAGCTTTCTCCAAATCCATGAAGGCAGCATACACTTTCCTTCCCTTCTCTAGATACTTCTCCACTTAACATCTTGGAACAAATATCTGATCTACACACCCTTTTCCCTTCCTAAATCCCCCTTGTTCTTCTCCAACTAGCTCCTGTCATATCCCTAACCCTAGCAATGAGTATTCTACCATATATTTTTCCAGTCACACTAAGAAGGCAAATACCCCTATGGTTACCACATACTTCTCTCTCCCCTTTTCCTTTGTAAAAAGGAACAATTATACTTGATTTCCAGTCCTCTGGAACCCTTCCCTCTTCTCAAGCCAATCTACACAACTTCCATATCCACTCCACAACAATCTCACCCCCATACCTCAACATTTCACCACACACTCCATCAATTCCTGGGGCCTTTCCCATCTTGATCGTCTTCATTGCTTCCACTACTTCCGCCCTATTGATCTCTTCCTCCCTCCCCTCATCTCTTCTTCTCCCAGCCATTCCCCAACCACTTATACTCGCACTGCTCACTCTCTACATTCAACAAATCCTCAAAGTGCTCTTTCCATCTCCTCAATTTCTCTCTCTTCACCAACAATCTATTATTCCTATCTTTCACTCCCCTACTATTTCCCCTTTCACACTGCCTTACTTTCTTTACCTCCTTCCAAAACAATTTCTTACTCTCCCTCCATTTCACACTCAGATTCCTCCCAAACTCTCCATCCATTTTCTTCTTACTCTCCTTCACCAGTCTCTTAACCTCCCTTCTCCTGCTCACATATACCTCTCTCTTCTCTCTCTCATCTTTTCCCCTACCTCTACTCGCTAACCATTCACTATATGCCTTCTTCTTTTGTTCCACAGCTCGTTTCACTTCATCATTCCACCATGCTGTCCCTTGCACACCCTTGCATCTCCTCCTCACTCCACAAACCGCCTCACACGCAGCGCCTATCTCTTCCGTGAATATCTTACATAAGTCTTCCACTCTTTCCATCTGCTCTATCTCATACCTTCCCAATCTTTCTTCCACTATGCTCATATACTCTGCCATTTCCTCACTATCTTGCAAATTTTCCATTCTTCTCACAAAAGCTGTTTCCTCCTGTCTTCCCCTTCGTCTCTTCAACCATTTTCTTTGCAGTTTTACCTTGGCCATCACTAAATGATGGTCCGAGACTCCATTCCCCCACCCTCTCCACACTCTTGCATCCAACACTCGTCTTCTCATTCGCTCATCCACGCACACGTAGTCTATCATTGCCTTTCGATCAACAAGTTCACCATCCATCCTCCTCATTACTCTCCATGTATATATCATCTGCCGAAAGTAGGTGTTGGCTATTGCCAACCCCTTACCAGCACAGATCATAATAATAGTAATAATGGTTAAAAAATATATATAATAATAATGAGAAAGCATAAAGCTACTATGCACTAAGCTATACCTCATACCAATTAATCTGGCCAGGCATGTATGGCAACACTGTTCCTGCCGAGATTCTGATTGGCTGGAAGTGTTTGTTCGATTTCGTTGTTATTTAAACCAATACTCTCTTTATTATCAGACGTGATACCGGTACTGAGTTTGTCGACAGTACAATCGTAAAAAGCAATACGAAATCCGATATATACTTAACAACAATGAAATTTTCGTAGGAAGATAGAGATATGAGTCAACAAAGTATTATAACAGTCCAAGTCAAGGTCAGCATTCGAACAATTCCTTTAAATCTCCCGACACTTCGTAATATAACAGAATATTAAGTAAACCTGCTTAATCTAAGCATTGGTATAACAAACATTTAAATTTTTTATTATCAGTCAGCACCCTTAAATCGTGCCACAACTCTGAATAATTAAAAATTCTAATGGAAAGACGAGTTCTGCGGGGAGGGAGGTTTGAAAAAATTGCGAAAATCAAAGTAGGCTAAAGGAAAACTATTTCATTATATCTCCTCTATTATCACAGTACGGACTGATCTTAAAATTTAAATGTGTGTTATACCATCGCTTAGATTAAGCAGGTATCCTTAATTTTCTTTTATATTACGAAGCGTCGGAGATTTAAAGAAATTGTTCGAATGCTGACCTTGACTTGGACTGTTATAATACTTTGTTGACTCATATCTCTATCTTCCTAAGAAAATTTCATTGTTGTTAAGTATATACCGGATTTCGTATTGCTTTTTACGATTGTACTGTCGACAAACTCAGTATCACGTCTGATAATAGAGTATTGGTTTAAACAACAACGAAATCGAACAAACACTTCCAGCCAATCAGAATCTCGGCAGAAACAGTGTTGCCATACATGCCTGGCCAGATTAATGGGGTGCTTTCAAAGCTAGTATTCCGCTAGATGGCTCCACTGTTGCAGTAAACACATTCCCCGCACTGTTTAAAAAGTATATTTTTCTTTGTTAAATATCTATACTGTTGTGTGAAAATGTGGATCATGGTAATGTCATATGCCGAAATATAAATAATACAAATAGAACACGTATATATAACGTATCGTGAAGTGTTTATATTTACCATAAAGGGAAATTAAAATATCACTGATGGCATGTGATGGCAACCCGTCTTTCCAGTGACCCTATATTATTTAATTTCTGCTACATTTAGTGCAAATTTGGTTCTTAATACATTGTCTGTTCAGACTGTAAAGTACGCCTAGTGGGTATATAGACTCATCCAGTTTCTATGTGGGCAGAAATTTAATGTTGAGTAAATACTGGCATTCAACATTTTGCTCGCTTCCTTCACGCATGCGCACCACAAGACAGTCCCGTGTTTAAGTTTTTTCACGAAGGATGTCAAGTTTCCATGAAAAATTTTATTTTGATGGCGTGTAATGTCACGGATTCACTCAGAGTAGAAACAAGATATATTCATAACATTCGTCATTGGTTCATAAGTGACTATGTATAGGCAGTGTGTTTCACTGAGCGATATCTTTGTGTGATTGTCATTCCCACATCTTGCCTCTCTAGCTGTTAACTAAGCTACGCCCATTTCTCATGTCCCTGTACCCTACGTTGGTTACATTACTGTCGTAAATGGACACACCCACAAACACATATAGTTCAGTAATGTGAGTTTCTGACTGTTGAGCTGAGAGAGAGAGACCTTCCCCTGCAGCTTCCTTGCACCATGAGAGTCATATTCATATGTATCATTGTAGCTTTGTGTAAATAAAGTGTTACAGTGAAGTTTTGTCTTTTTCTGTTGAGAACTAGTGGTTATTTTAATTTTTACATTTCATCAAGTGCCTACCAAATAAATACCTTAAGGTCATCTTATCATCAATATCTCACACACATTGCCCCCTCTTGGCAAGTCCCTAAAGGTATGGTCATGTGAGAACTGTCTCCAGCCCACCTGTCCACACACATATGTTTGTAAGATCTTCCACTGATTGAGTCAGTAGCTTGTGCACATACCAGTCCTCTTGACCTGGATGCAATCTCACTGGGGGTAGACATTTAAGAGGATGCAGTAGTATTTACTCGTCATGTGTTCTCACGTTTGCATATATATATATATATATATATATATATATATATATATATATATATATATATATATATAAAATCGTGAATACTGAACTTGACTCCGTGTGAATCTTGTGGATCACTTGGAGGCGATGTCTTGGCTTGTGTACCTTCCACAGTCGTCTGTCCTCGGTGAGACCAGGCAAAGAATGACGCGTAAACGATCTTGGTTTTGGGACGGTTCCTGAGACCGGATGATTTATGATGGTGAATGCCAGTATTTACTCAATATTAAATTTCTGCCCACATAGAGACTGGATGAGTCAAGATACCCACTAGGCGTACTTTACACTGTGAATAAACTATGTATTAAGAATCTAACTTGCACTAAATGTAGCAGAAATTAAATAATATAGGACCACTGAAATGGCGGATTGCCATCACATACCATCAGTGATATTTTAATTTCAGTTTATGATAAATATAAACAATTCATGATACGTTATATATACGTGTTCTCTTTGTATTATTTATATTACGGCATATGACATTACCATGATTCACAATTTCACACAACAGTGTAAATATTTAACAAATAAAATTATGCTTTTTATACAGCGCAGGAATGTGTTTACTGCTACAGTGGAGCCATCTGACGGAATACTAGGCTTTTCAGAAGCACCCCATTGGTATGAGGTATAGTTAAGATAATGATTCATTTTTAATATTAAAATAATTTTATTACGATTTGTTAAACCATAGACTACTGAAGAAACTTTAATAAAATCTTTAGTAATCATAATAGTAAATTAATAAATTATCATCTTAAAGCTTAGTGACATCAATGTTATTCAGTACTCACGCTGATCAGCAATGGCGTAGTGCACAGGTGAGTTAAGGAGGGGGAAGAGGAGAGGAGCTGAATACGCTGATGACTCAGCGCAGTCGTACTCCAAACAGTCGTCATCAGGGTCAACCTCAGCAGAGTAGGTGACCTCCACTGCCTCCCTCTGTGACCTGAAGACTTCGTTGAAGTATTCGTCTTGAGGAGGTGGGATGAAGGCCAGCAGATCATGCAGGTGTTTCAGCTTGTCCGCCTTGATCTTCCGTGGCTGTGGGTACTTGTCAGGGAGAACTATGTCGTCGAGGTTAAACTTGCTGGGCTGGTACTTGGCACTGCCTGGCATGAGACGGACTGTACCAAGGGGGCTGTCATAGTCCATCCCGACCATGTAGCCCTCCCTGAAGCCAAGACGAAAGGCAAAGTGGCGTGCGCTGATGAAGCTGTAGGGTGGGCGTGGCTTGCGGTGTGTCACAAAATGCAGCAGGTGTTCAATGTCCTTGAACTCTTCTCTCTTCACAACTATTACTTCATTTTTCTGTTCAGTGACGTGTTTTATGGCCTGGCAGTAGCCATCGAAGTTGTAGATTGTTCCCTCAGACCGGATGTTCTTCTCGATCACACCAAAGGCACGATCACACGCCATGTGGCTGTGTCCAGGGATGAGGTAATAGTGGTCGATTTTCTGCAAACGACGACTATGTAGCTCACGAAGGTAGAACAGCATGTTGTTCAGGCTCTTGTTCTGACCTCTGCAATTGTCACTGAACACTATGAGTGTACTGAAGTTCTTCTTTCCGTATTCGTACTCGATCCACTTGCTGAGGCAGGTGAGAATCTCGACACTGCCATGCCCACCTGTGACCTCGTCCCACACGTAGAAATGACTCTTGCCAGTCTTGAGGTCGGTGATGCAGAAGATGTACATCCAAAGTTTCATCTTGTAATATGCCACGCTTGTCTGAAGTCTGGGGATAGGGAGAGTTTGCTGCAGATCCATACAGATGGCTCTCACATCGTCATCCTCGTCCTTTGCAGCGTCCTTCATCCACTGCTGTCCCTTCGCCACCTGATGTTGATGGGCCTTCAACTCTTCCTCCAAGACTGCCTTATCATCCTCCTTATTCTGGTCCGTGGCTAGCTTGAGTGCTGTTGTAAGCTGGTCGCATTTCGAACACGTGTCAGTCTGGGGTGGCTTGAAGGAGAGCCTGAAATCCTCATTGAACACCTTCCGGTAAAAGCTGTCCTTCATTACGTCAGTATTGGGGTGGTTTTGACGCATCCAGGTGACATACATCCGGTACATTTTGGCGATGGAAAGGTTTCTATCCAGGTAGCGGAGAAAAGGATAATTGGCCCTAGTGTAGTGCGAGGTGACTGTGGGAAACTTGCTGATGTGGTCACGCACGAACTGCACATTATCACCCTGCAACTGGCGTGCACGTGATTGACCCCTTTTTTCTCTAGTGGGTGTGCCAGACTCGATCACGGACTTCAGGGCAGTGTCCAGGCGCCTTTTACTAATACCCAGAATGTTCAGGAAACCCTGCCTACACACCTTGTAGGTCCTGCCTGCGTATGACAGGGTGCACACTAGGGAAACCGAGCGGCGAGGGGTCTGGCCTGGGTCGAGAGTCACACGTCTCCTTTTCACCTCCCCCTTCTTCACGTGCTTCTGGATGAAAGTGTTCTGGAGCACAAAGTCCCCAATTGCCCAGAAATCATTATGGACGGCTGTGTACACTGGTGCAGTGAGTGTGTCGTAACAGCCATCGCTGCAGGGAGCACCAATGCTGCGAGGCACCACATGTTTACCAGTGGCAACACTCGTGTAGCCCTGTCCAAGGTTCCGTTGTTTTTTGGCCACGTTTTTCTTCCATGTATCAGGTTTCGCCACTCTTTTCCTACCAGAAGATGGGCCCGGCACATTACTGTCACTAATATCAAGAGCACTCGCCATTTCAACACTCAAAAACACTGTTTTCTGGCACAAAATTAGCAATTTTAGTCCACAAACCGCGTACGGCGGATGAGGGAACAATACTGCCCCTTCCTCTCTCACCTCCACAGCTGCTGGTGGGAGTAGTGCAGGTCTGTGGAGTAGTGTCAGGCGTCAGTTTATCGGCTAGCTGCAGTGCAACCCAAGCATCTGATTGGCCAGGTTCAAGGGGGGTAAGGAAAGGGGTTGGGATATAGCCCGGTAATGCTCTCACATTTGCTTCAACTCCACAGGGAGTCAACATAAGATCCATAGGACAGGCTGAACTCATAGGAAAAGCGACCATACAGCCGGCGGAATTCTGGATCCAATCGCCCGCCTTGAGCACTACTGCGGCACCGGACGGGTTTATTTTTGCTGCGTGGCATGACAGAGCAGTACACATGGCTACTTAACCAGGATTTTGACCCCTTTGTAGGTTGTTTGTTAGCACTTTTTTACTTCCAACGTATAGAGGGATCTGAACTTGTTGGTGCGTAATGTACTCAGCGCCTCATATATAGATAATTTTAGCAGACTTGGTACTAATTACGTAGAAAACAACACAGAAGTGCAGCATATTACAAATGCCACTACAGTTTAATTTTAACTAAGCGGATATTTTCGTCTTGTACATTTTGCATCTATTTCCCCGAAGCCAGTGGCTGAGTGACAAAATTATGGCTCCACATCCTATCCATAGCACTTTTTCTTGACCTGGCACCATATTTTCGTGTTAACATCTTGATACAGCTTAACTGACAGAAGTGCACAGCGTTTTGTATAGTGACCCCGTGTTCTCACAAATAAACGGGGTAGACAATATTTGGCCCGCATCTCCTCGAGAGGCAGGCGGTGTCCGACAATGGGATTGCATAAACTGATATGAAGGAACCTCTGAATGGAAAGTGTCAAATAGATTGCGTAGTAAAAATCTTATCGTATCGCAGTTGCAACTAAGCATATTCCATTCTGAAACTGCCGACTGCGTAGGCTAAGCACTTTCACTCTGTGCTCGATGCGCACATACTCTAGACGTATTTTGTTTGGCTACCTGTCAGTCATAATTCTGTCCCTTCATGCTGCATGATACAACACTGAGGTATGGCTAACATTGAAAATTCAGGCCACATGGAGGTCATTATTCCATTCGTTAAGTAGTAGTGCGCTAGTAGTGATTAATTTCAACATTTTCCATGCATACTTATTTGGGTAAATGGTCGCTTTATTTGATGCAGTAGAAGGGCTTTACCAGTTCAATTCATATAACTCCTGTTCGTTTTCTCTATCTTTCTCACTTTTCAGGGTGGTAAATTACTTTTTCCTGCGGAAAAATTTCCCACAGTTATTATCACGTTCCTTATGCTGTACCTATGGTTGTTTGTGTACGGTGTAATGGAAGAATCTCACTCAACATGGTGAAAGGTGGATTAATTTCCCAACTGGATGCCATTGTCATGGCACACAACCGAGGTTGTCATCATTGTATTCTGGCAGCCTACCCATCATCAGTGCATCTGATTTCGTGTATAATATGGCAGCATGTGATTCGTGTATGTGTTCATGTATAACTATTCATGTATAATATATTCGTGTATATGATATGAAATAAGACACACTGTTGATGGACAGGCTGGCTGGGTACGATAATATCCTCAGAGTCGTGTGCTGCGACTGTAGGTTGGGTTAGCTTATATCATTAGGTACAGTTGACCTATGTTTGGTCAGGTTTAAACACTGGTTAGGACAGTCCCTTCCGCCATTACGCTAGACAAAGTTATAACAACACAGGAAAAATAACCCATACACCAGATTACAGGTATCCCCCATACATAAAAAATTGGTAACAACTGGACTTGACCCACTTCATTAACACCCACCATCCATACTTAATAAAGCTGGGGCCGGCTCATACGAGACTTAGGTAATGGTATTTGTTGGAGTGTTATGGGGAATTGAAGATGCATCCACTGTGACAGCCTACCAAACCTTATGTAGCCCTCCAACAATACAGTATCTTTATTCTTGATACATCAGTGCTTTTATTATTTTTCTGGGGGATGCCTTCTACAGGGAGATGAGGAAAGTGGTGGCTGAGGTTGACAGAAGTGTTAATGAACAGTACAGAGCCCTGAAGAGCAACCTCTTAAGAGTTACTTGATTCAGTATGTGGACGGACAAGAGGCCCACCAAGACATAAAGTAACCTGGTGGTGGGATGAGGGTGTAGAAGCTGCAGTTAAGCAGAAAAGAAGCCTTTCCAGGAATGGAAGAAAGGTGATAACAAAGAGGAATACTTGGCTGCCAAGCATAGGGCTAGTAAAGAGGTTTACAGGGCAAAGTCTGAGTCACGAAGGCTTTTACTTGATAACCTAAATCGTGTGGAAAGGAAGAATATGATAATTTAAGGTGGCAAATCAGATTAAGAGGGAGAATAGGGATATTGTAGGTTAGCAGTGTGTGAAGAATGATGAAGGATGGGTAATGGTGAACAGTGAGGATATAAAACAAACATGGAGAGAACATTACAACCGGTTGTTGAATGAGGAGTTTGACTGGGACAAGGAAGGTTTGGAGCCAGCAGATACAGTGTTTGGCCCTTGGCCTTTGATTAACACTGCTACTGTGAGCAGGGCAATAGGCAGGATGAAGGTGGGGAAGGTAGCAGGTGTGTCTGGGTTGACTGACGAAATGTTGAAAGCCTCAGGATATATAGGAGTGAGGTTAGTCACTGACCTGATAAATATAAATATATATGAGTTTGTGTTCCCTGACAAATGGCTGAAGAATGTAATTGTAAATGTGTACAAGAAGGGCAATGCCCTGGAAAGAAAATTATAAAGGTATAAAGCTTTTAGATCAGATAATGAGGGTAATGGAGAGAGTTTTAGAAGGTATAAGAGAAAGTGTATACTAATGAGATGCAGGTTGGGTTTATGCCAAGCACAGGGATCACTGATGCCATATTCATTGTTTGACAGCTTTAGGAAAAATATATAGGAAAGAAAAGAGAACTGTACTTTGTTTTTGTTGATTTGGAGAAGACCTGTGAGGGAGTCCCTAGAGAGGTGATGAAGGGGGCAATGAGAAAGACTGGGATCGAGGAGTGGCTAGAAGATGGTTATGGCCATGTGTGTGGGTGCTCGCACCCAGGTGAGGGTGAATGGAGATCTGAGTGATGAGTTTTCTATCAATGCTGGTGTGCACCAGGGGTCAGTTTTGAATGCCTTGTTGTTTATCATGGTACAGTATTTGAAGTCCTCTCATGTGACTTCAGAAATGGACTCCCATGGGATATGTTGTATGCTGATGATATGGTATTGATTGCAGAGAATGAAAAAGAGGCAGAGGAAAGATTTAGGAAGTGGAGAGATGGTATGGTGCACAGAGGCTTAAGAGTAACTGCGGAGAAAACAAATGTGATGGTACTGTCAAAGAGGAGGGAGAGTGGCCATGTGCAATTTGCCACAACAGCATGGGAATGAATTCCACCCTGTGCAATGTCTGTGATAAGTGGGTGCATAAGAGATGTTGTGGTATTAGAGGTAAACTGCGAGATAATGCTGATTTCGTGTGTGTGGCGTGCCAGGGAGAGCAGGTGAAGATTTTCAGGTGTGCAAGAATTGAACTTGCTCATGAGTTTCTTGAGTGTGTGGAAGAGTTTAGTTATGTGGGAGACATGTTATGTGCTGGTGGTGAGGCTGGAGGAAGCTCTGTGGCTAGAGAGAGGAGTTGTTGGAAGAAGTTCAGGCAGATGTTGCCTCTCCTGACACTGAGACCTCTCCCTCTGTGCAAAGGGATCTTTGTATGCAGCATGTGTTAGGATGTAATGCTGTATAGTAATGAGACTTGGACAGTAAAGGAAGATGATATTCACAAGCTCAAATGTTCAGAAATGACAATGATTAGGTGGATGTGCAGTGTGCCCCTGAGTGTGAGGCCTGGGGGGGGGCTTGGTTTACAATGGAAGAGTTGAGAGATAGGATGGGACTAGAGTGTATTGGTGTTGTGGTGAGGAGAGGTAATCTGAGATGGCTTGGGCATGTGGTGAGTTTGGGGGATGATAACTGGGTGCAGAAAGTGGTAAATGTTAATGTTAGGGGTAGGGTTGTGAGAGGTAGACTGAAAAAGACCTGGAATGAGGTCACTGAGTGTTACCTCAGGATTGCATAGCAAAGCCGCCAGAGATCGAGCAGCATGGAAAGCCCCCATTAGGTGACCAAGGCCAACACATGCAAGCATGTTAGAGCCTTAAAAAACAAACAAACGAGTTACCACTTACTGTGTCATGGTAAAAGTCTTCCCTATCCTCCTTATACTGAGGGGAATTTACCTGTTTTATTCTTAGGTGATAGGTTAGGTGGTGGCAACCATCATGTACTCACTCAATGTAGTGCTGCCAACTTCTTCCTTTATTTTTATCATTCGTATTCTATGCATGCCCTCCTCCCTTCCTATTTCTCCCAACTTTCCTGTCACTTTTGATTACTCTTAGCTATTTCCTTTCCTGGTGGCTTTAACTGTGTGACAAACGTAATGGTATCCAGTAAGCCAGGACACCATTTACAATGCTGGGTGATAACTGTATAACCAACTCATATATGTTCCCAATGGATGTGACACTTTGCTTAAAAAATGTAGACAGGACACTTTCTGTGGAAGGCTGCATGATGACCTCCACAGTTAAGGCAGGACTAGAAGGTCGATGTACATGAGGATGATAAGTGCCCAACGTGCCCAATTTGTGAACAGCTGGGGGAGACAGCCTGTGATCTGCAGTATTTGGCTGGATGGCCAAAATGCCAGCAGGAAGTGCATTGACGTGGTGGAGAAACATATTCTTTAACAGGGAGGACAGAACCCACGATGATGACAGAGGATGGGAAGGTAGCGAGACTCAAATACAATTTTGGCAATGTTCAGAGATGTACAGATACTAAAATTTCGACCGATACCGATACCAAAAAACTGGACTGATACCGATACAACTACTGATACTGATACCGATACCAGTGAGGGAGGATGGTGCCTGCCGTCTGAGGGCTGTGACAGGGCCCTGAGCCGCTGATGTGAGGCTACCAACCTGTCTTGTACATGTCCATGGTGGCAGATGTGGCTCATTACCAAAGAGTGTACTGTATTACTATGCACCATGTACTCAGTATGATACTAAATAGTTGGATATTACCAATAATTTATTTTTCGTGCCTAAACATCCAAATTCTAATTAACAAAATGACTTCCAGTGAGTGATATGCTAGGCACTAAATTCCTTTTAAGTATCAGTACTATCTGCAGAAAATCAGTCGATACCGATTCCAATACTCTAAAAATGGGCCGATATCACCGATACCGATACATCGGTACATCTCTAGCAATGGTAGCTAGTCATTGAAGGCGTCCATGGGTAGGGTTGGTATAACATTGAACAGAAAGAACTGGTCGATGTTGTCTGGAAATAATGAGCTGAATATCCTTAGATGGATGGTACCACACATGTAGATGAACTTAACTGTGCATCTGAATAAATTAAAACTAGATTGCCAGAGGGATCAACTGCAGACTCAACTTTTTCTTCTTGGGCTGCATTTAGCACTTTAAGAAGAATCACTGGGTCATACAGAGAACATAACATCAGTGCCTACTTGGCATAACAGAGAGAGGTGAAGTGAGAGGTGATCCGTGTATGAGGTGATGTAAAAATACTGGGACCAGGTCTCTGGCCCGAAAAGACAGGTGGTCAAGACAGGGCTAGTGAGTAGGGAAAAAGTACGAGGACAGGACAAGGAAGCCTAAGAAACAGGAAGGAAGGATAGATGGGGGAGGAGGAGGAGGCATATAAGGTTCAAAAGTTACGATAGAAGATGAACAGGTAGACAGAGTTGTAGACATATGGGACTGTGTGGCAGGAGCTGGTGTTGTTAGGTGAGATGAAACAGACATGAGCAGAGGATGGGAAACTGTAGGAAGAGTCAGAGAAGTATCAGGAAGAGAAGCTGGGGTCATCATCGGGGTAAAAGCGTTGGGAGGACCGGGGGATGAAGGGAGAACTGGAGACAATTTCCATAATCATACACGGTAAAGAAAAGGCTGAATATAACAACTGAAAAAGAAAGGATTGTGAGGGTGGAACCCAGAGTCTAGACCCAACAAGGGACCAAGGTACAATCATGCACTTGCTACCACACCCAAGGGAGGGATAGCAACAGTGTGTGCGAGAGCAGTCTCCTTGTACAATGTTGGGACATCGGCGATTGGCTGAGAGTCCCACCACAAAGCAACAGCATCCCTGGATCTGCAGCCGTAGCTCAGCAGCATTTCCGCCTCCACAAAGGTCCATACAATGGGGTGGTGCCAAACCACAGCTGTCCCCACAGCTGGCTGGAACAGCAGCCCATGGGCATACCCTATCCTTCCTGTTGGAACATGCTAAGGGCCATCAGTGAGAATTTTGATCAATGTGGAAAGTTCCACTCTATTTAAAACCAAAGATAGAACAGACAAGATATGAGAAAAAGGAAGGAAGTAACAACAACAGAAAAGGGCCCTGCAAAATTAGTTGAGGGAGCAACAAGGAGCTAAGGAGATGAGAGAGGGCAAAACAGTGGAGAGACAAATGAGGCGTCCACCCAGCAACCAAACCTCCATATACCGTGGAAGTTCATTAAGGTATCCTGCTATACCGGTAGTTCCCCTACACATCAAATCTCATTCGGTGTCTCTGAAGCCCCCCCCATGATGATGACAAGCAACGAAATGGGGGGGAGGGGATGGGTTTTAGGGCAGTTATTTCACAGTAAATTAAAGTTGAAAATGATGAGTTTGCCTCTACATTCAATCCTCATAAATTGCGTTTATAAATCACGGATTTGTAAATCACGGCTAAGTGGCTGTCAGACTGCCGGCACCCTTAAATCGCTGTTAAGTCACGAATATCGCGGACCTAGGCACCGAAGTGGGCTTTTTCCGAGGAGAATCGTAAATCGCAGCATTCAATTTGAAAATTGTGACCCAACAACCAATCACCACCCGTCTCCGGTGGCAAGTGTGCATACTAATGCCGCCAGGTTGTTGTTCTTCTTCCCATCAGTCCGCACACTACAGACCATCACCGTGAAGTACTGTATAAGAGCTACCTGCCTTTTTTTGTACACTTTCCCCCCCCCCCTACCTTCCATGGCCCCTCCCAAACCCCCGATGAAGTGCTCTAAGCAGTATGGCATCAAGAAGCAGCCGCCGTTGTCGTACAGTCAACGTTTGGAGCTCATTTGTCGTGTTGAGAAAGGAGAAAAGTTCTCAAGGCTGGCAAAAGAGCTCCTTGGGAAGAAGAAGCTCAGTGATTTGCTTATTTACACAGACTTGGCCAGGGAGATTGTGAAATCCATTGAACGTGATGAGGAAAGGTGTAGTGAGAGTAATGGTTACCTAGAAAAAGCTGTGCGTTTTTAAAAGGAATTGCATAATCGCGGAGTTAATGAGAAACATCAGGAACTCATCACCCGCTATTTTGCCTGGGTAAGGGCAGAAGCTAAGCCTGAACCACAGCCTGGCCCTTCACACACTGAGGACGTGGATGACGTAGCATCTGTCATCTCTGAGGCAGATTTTGAGGCCTTCCTGAGGGAGGCAGAGGAGCTGGAGAAGGGAGAACAGCATGAGGGAGCACCCCCACCTCATGCTGAGAGGTTCTAAGTTCTTCCCAACACCACCCCACTCCATTCACTTAAGCAATATTGTCATAGGATTACGGTGAGATCCCTTAACATTGCTTATTTCTATTAAATACATGCACTGAATATTCCTAAATTTGTACGTTTGTGTTTGACGCTGCCTAGATAGGTGTAGGTAGGATGCTGTGGGAGGCGGTTGGCCAAAGTCCAGACCCAAATTCATTTTTCACATAAGAGTTATTATTTATAAACCACAGAATTTGTAAATCGCAGCAGTAGTCCAGACCCAAATTGCCGCGATTTACAAGGATTGAGTGTATTTTTAAGGTGCTGCATTAGTACAGACTGTTGTTGATTGCAACCGACAGTTAAGGCCAACCACAGCACAGAAAGACCACGAGTGACTGAAGGGTCAGTGAGGTGTATTGGAGCAGTTATTCTGTTGTACAACATTGATAGGAGTGTATGTCATTGTTTTTTAGATGATACAGTATTGTTTGTTGTTGTTACAGGTAATGATGAAGGCCAACCACAACACAGGAAGACCAGTGAATGTGAGTGAGTCAGCCACAAGAAGTCTAAGGTCACCGTCCCATCACAACCTCATTTCTCACATAACGCAATGCCTCACATCAGTGCATCCTAGAACAGTGAACTACTTCACCAGTTTTAGTGTGGCAGTTAACAAGTAGTGCAAGAAGCTGTGTGCATTTGTGTTGCTACTGATGATTTGTTTTCACCTGACAGAACTGGGCCACTCCTAATTTAAATACAAAGTCATGGTAGCATGAAATTCAATGTCTTTATTATTTTATGAGGTAGGAACAGGTCTCCTAGGTTACTAGCGGACTGACCTTCCTGTCTAACAATATTTGGCCAGTAACTAAACTGAAAGAGATTAGAAATCTGCCATGTAAGAACAAACACATTATACCTGTGGTTTAGCTGTGAAATAAACATCTCACATACCAAACATTGGTGGCTGTCACTGATAACTTTGGTCACATACTGAGATGGAGTAGAACAGAAAATAATCATCTGTTAGCCACAAGAGAGCTATAAGTACTATGATAAATTTGGCAATTGAAGGTGGTGTAATCAAGGCACCAGCTCATCTAAGAAGTGCAGAGGAAAAGTGTATGATACCTCTGGCATACAATAAGCAAGTGTCACGATGGATGTGGATGAGAGAAGACCAGGTGACAAGTCTGACTGTGAAAAAAATGTTGAGATGTCAGTGTGGGATGCTGCTGCTAATGATGATAATGAGCCAGATCCAGTAAAAAATGGGATGCAGATGGAAGAGAAAGCACAAGTAAATGAGTTTGGCTGTATGAAGGATGGTCATATGTCTATCAGGGATGTCAACAATGTCCAAGACTCTGTTAGAAGCGTGAAGGCAGTGGGTGAGAAAGGACAAGCTGATGATTTTAATTATGAACAGGACTGTGAAGTGTCAGACTCTGAGTACCACTCAGACTCTGTTGGAAAGTCAGCTAATAAGAAGTTTGATTGTTTAGACTGTGGTAAAAGTTTTGCATACAAAAGCCACCTGAAGCAGCACTCAAATGCTCATTCACAAGAAAAGAACAATGTGTGTGCGGTGTGTGGCAAGCGGTTTTCTCGTCGAGATAATCTCAACCAGCACATGATGATTCATTCGGAAGAGAAGAAGTTTGAGTGTATGGAGTGTGGTGTTCAGTTTACTCGTAACAGTGATCTCAACCGGCACAAACTAATCCATTTGGGTGTGAAGGATTTTAAATGTGATATTTGTGGTAAGCAGTTTAGAAGAAAAAGTGATGTAACCATCCATCTCATTGTTCATTCAGAAATTAAAAAATTTGAGTGTCTAGAGTGTGGCAAACAGTTCACTCGAAAATGTTCCCTCAACAAGCACATGTTAAATCATACAGGAGTGAAGAAGTTCCAGTGTGTGGAGTGCGGTAAACATTTCTCGCGAAAAACCTTTCTCTCCAGGCATTTGCTGACTCACACAGGAGAGAAGAATTTTAAGTGTGCAGACTGTGGTAAAATGTTTGCCTGTAAGAGTAACCTAAGAGATCACGTACTAATTCATACAGGAGTGAAAAATCATGAGTGTTTGGAGTGTGGTAAGAGGTTTACTCAAAAGAACCACCTCAACAAACACTCGCTGATCCATTCAGGGATAAAGAGGTTCAAGTGTGAGGAATGTGGAAGAGCATTTACTCGAAAATTCTCCCTAATCTCTCACATAAAACATGTTCACAAATTTTCCAAATCCTCTGTTCCTAATTAGCACCCTTGGATGTTATTCACTGAATAGCTGCTGACTGGTTTTTTATGGTGCAAATATTTCAAGTTAAATGCTGCCTATGCAATAATGTGCACTGGAATGAGATGATTGTAATAGTGCTCTAAAATATAGTAACTGAAAGACATAACTGATGCAATTTTACCTTGTGCAATTCCCACTTGAGAGGTTAAGGTGTTGGCACCTTCATGAAAGAAAGAAAAAGGTACATGTGCATAAAAAAAAAATGAGAAATAGCTGTGTACTGATGAGGACAGTGCTTATGTGCATCCTTCTAGAAGCTGCACCACTGGAGGACCAATTTGCTTGAAGTTCTTAGTGTGCACTTTATCCTCCCAGCCCTTCTTTGACCAATTCTGCTGTAAGCTGTGACCACTAAACAATTATGACAAGAGACAGAAGAAGTTGGTGGGGAAAAGTAAAGTTCTTCAACAATAGGCAGAGCAAGCAATAGTGAAAAATTTCCACTTAATTTTGCCTAAAACTGCTACGGTATTTCTCCATATTCAATGATGAGCTATAACAAAAGATGAACCCCTTCAATCCAAAGACATAGTTTTCATTTCATTCTTGCTGTTTCCAAATAATGTTCAGCTTACGAGAAACTTTTCAGATGTGAATGGTTAGAGGTGGCCTTCATTAACCCCGTTTAGTAAGAGTTGGCTTTAGTGCATACAGTACCATAAAATAAAATAAAATTGAGATGAAAAATCAAACTGGGTACATGGAGTGAAAGGATCAACACTGGAATATGGTACTTTGACCAGGGTATAGGAAACTGGCTGCAAAAGGACAAAAATCTCCACCAAGTTAAGACAGATGAACTACAGCATGTGGTATGGCCTAGCTGTCCTTCCACACGCCAACAGATGCAGACGACACCACACACCTTCTGACTAAACAAGTTTATAATAAAAATGAACAAGCTTAAGTCAGGAAAGTGTTTTAGTTGATCAGCAACTCAATAATGAAATACTTAAACAGAAACAACTTTACACGAGGGGGACGAGGTCAATGGGTATGACCTCATGGATGGGGGACCAAATGGGGAGGCTGCCAGAGATTGGGCAGCATGGAGAACCACCATTAGCCTAGGTGGCCAAGGCTGACACAAGCAACCATGTTGGAGCCTTCATACACTGTAACATATGATACAATGAGGATTAACTATATGTAACTGTGACAGGATATTTATAATGTTTTATAGTTTTGGGGGGGCCAGTGATGTCTGCCTGAATGACATTCAGTCTGGTTGTGTAGTACTTAGAACACCCCAGTCAGAGCAATAAAAGGTGACAGGAAGGATGGGAAAAAAAGGAGGAGAGGACAGACAGGGAAAACGAATGATAAAACATGCAGGAAGCAGGTAGCACTACATCAAGTGAGTGGATAATGGGTGCCCCCACCTACCATCAACCCCTATTGGTAGAGGTGTTAACAAAAGTTATAATGTACCGACCTCTTTCAGTCTGAACATTTTTGACTAAGCTGCATAAAATCTTCAGGGCATACCAAGGTCTGGATATACGAAGATTTCTGTATAACAAAAAAGACATAACTGTACTGATGAGAGCGATATGAACCCGTTTAGCTATGTTAATTATTTCCAGTGTACTATGTCATATAATGTGCAGCTATTTTGTGGCAAACTGTATCAATCTACACTTGCATGAAACATTTCAGACTTCAAGCTTGCATTCTGTAGTTTACATAACAGAGTAGGAAAATTTGTATAGCCCAACAGCCTGAACTAGCCAGGCAAATGAATTTTAGAGTCCATGTGCCCGGTGCTCAGTGGAAAAATAGATATTTTGCTATACATGAAACTTCAATTATGAAAACAACTTATAAATTATTTTTTTATCTGCTCCGTATCATGAAATATTGATAACTGTAATGCCACCACTTGGAAGTGAAAGATTGGCTAATAGTCTAAATTCTAGGTACTGATAAATCAAATGTGGAAGTGTACTGGGTTAGTCTAAATTCTAGGTACTGATAAATCAAATGTGGAAGTGTAATGGGTTGATCTTTGGCAGCTCTGGTATGCGTATTAATGTGAACACACTGGCTTTACGTTTGTCTAACTACAGTGTTCATTATACAACATACACTAGCATTTACAACGTGAAACTGAAGGTAAGACCGTTAGTTTGAGGAACTGCTGATTAAAGGGATACTTCAGAGAATCTACACCAGTGCTTACAGCTGGCTCCAGGGTTGCTATTTGGCATTTTTCACTACTGACAGCAAACCCTTTTCTGTATCCTCCTACTTTCTCTATACTCATTTCAAAGCCAAAGGTGGCTGTTGTGTATATACCGGTATATGCAACGATTTGTCTTGCTCTCGTGTTCCTGAACTCTATTCTTCTGAATTCTCTACATTCTGGCTTCGGCTTTCCTGTCATTCTCTGACTAAATATATCTGTGCTGTTTACTTATCCCCTAATTCTACTAACTATCAAAAATTCTTCGACTATCTTACTTCTATAATGGAACACATTCTATCCATTTCTCCTTTCTCTGAAATCTCCATTCTAGGAGATTTCAATGTTCACCACCACCTTTGGCTCTCCTCTCCTTTCACGGATCCACCTGGTGAACAAGCTTACATCTTTTCTATCCTTAATGACCTAGAGCAGCTTGTACAGCAACCTACCCGTATCCCTGACCACCTTGGAGAGAGCCCCAACATACTTGACCTCTTCCTCACAACTAATCCTTCTGCTTACTCTGTTAATCTTTTCTCTCCGTTGGGCTCCTCCGATCACAACCTTATTACCTTAACCTGTCCTATCACTCCGGTACGGCCTGTGGACCCTCCAGGGAAACGTCGTTTGTGGCATTTTGGAGCCGCGGACTGGGAGGCCCTCAGGCAGTACTTCTTTGATTTTCCCTGGAATGATTATTGCTTCCATGGCCGGGAGCCATCTGAGTGTGCCTTGCACATTACGGAGGTTATTCTCTCGGGCATGGAAGCATACATTCCTTTCTCATATCCTTTGACTAACGCAAGAAAGCCTTGGTTTAATCACGCTTGTTCTAATGCTGTCCGCAACAAGGAGAGGGCCTACAAAGGGTACCGGAGCCAACCCACCCCTGAATCACATCATCTTTACGTTTCTGCCCGGAATCGTGCTAAGTCTGTTCTTCGCTCTACTAAAAATAATTTCATCCATACTAAATGCTCTCAACTCTCCAACTCGAATTCTTCCCGCTCCTTCTGGCACCTTGCCAAAAATCTTTCTAACAACTTTACCTCATCATCCTTCCCTCCTCTTTTCTACTCTGATGGTTCTGTTGCTATTTCTTCTACTGATAAAGCAGATCTCTTCGCACAGACTTTCTCCTCCAATTCCACCTTAGACGATTCCGGTGCTGTTCCTCCATCTCTTCCCTCCTCTGACTTCCTCATGGCTGACATTAAAATTTCTTCAGTTGATGTATTTTCTGCCATTACTGGCCTCAGTACTAACAAGGCATATGGGCCTGATGGGGTCCCTCCTGTTGTTCTCAAGAACTGTGCTTCTGTGCTTGAACCCTGCCTAGGCAAACTCTTTCGCCTTTGTCTGTCAACTTGTACCTTTCCTTCTTGCTGGAAGTTTGCTCTCATTCAGCCAGTCCCAAAGAAGGGTGACCACTCCCAACCCTCCAACTATCGTCCAATTGCTTTAACGTCCTGTATTTCAAAAGTTTTCGAGTCAATTCTCAATAGAAAAATTTTAAGGCATCTTTCCTATCACAACCTTCTTTCCGATCGTCAGTACAGGTTCCGTCAGGGACGCTCCACTGGCGATCTTCTCACCTACCTTTCAGACTCCTGGTCATCCTCCTTTCGGGACTTTGGCGAAAGCTTTGCCATTGCACTTGACATCTCAAAGGCTTTCAATCGAGTCTGGCATAAATCTTTAATTTCCAAACTGCCCTCCTACGGTTTCTATCCTTCTATCTGTGCCTTCATCGCTAGCTTCATTTCTGGTCGTTCTATAGCCGCTGTTGTAGACGGCCATCGTTCTTCTCCTAGATCTATCAACAGTGGTGTTCCTCAGGGCTCTGTCCTATCACCTACTCTCTTCCTTTTATTCATCAATGATCTTCTAAGCTGTACATCTAACCCTATCCACTCATACGCTGATGACTCCACCCTTCACCTTTCCATTCGGTTCCCGCAATGCCCATCTCAACAGTTACTTCAACAAACAAGGGATGAGGCTATGGCACACCTAATGTCTGACTTGGCTTGTATCTCTGACTGGGGTAAAAATAATATGGTTGTTTTTAATGCACCTAAGACTCAGTTCTTACACCTATCAACCCGACAAAATCTTCCACAGGTATACCCACTAATGTTTAATAATATTCAACTTAATCCTGCATCATCCTTGAACATGCTTGGGGTTTCATTTACTCGGGACTTATCTCGGAAAGATCATATTACTGTACATCTCTTGTAAAATCTGCTTCCAAGAGATTGGGTGTGCTAAGCAGACTCCGCTCTTTCTTTACCCCTGCACAATTGTTGACTCTATACAGGGGTTTTATCCGCCCCTGTGTGGAGTACAACTCTCATGTGTGGGGAGGCTCCCCACATACAGCTCTTCTCAATAGGGTGGAGTCAAAGGCTTTTCGTCTCATTAACTCTCCTCCTCTTACTGACTCCCTTCAACCTCTGTCTCTTCGCCGCACTGTTGCATCTTTATCTCTTTTCTATCGCTACTTTAATGGTCATTGCTCCTCTGAACTGTCTGCTTGCATTCCTCCACCTCTACGACGGGCGAGTAGCACCCGTCTGGCAGCAAACTCTCATCCCTTTTCTGTCCAACTCTCTAATGCAAGAGTTAACCATTACTCCCAGTCTTTCATTTATGCAACAGGTCAGCTCTGGAACTGTCTCCCTCTGTCTGTATTTCCTGCTGCCTATGATCTCCAGTCTTTCAAACGCAGTGTGTCCAGGCATCTCAAAATGATCGGATCTTGAATTTGGCTCTCTATTGTATTTTGTTTTTCTCTTGGAGGGAACTGTAACTGCGGGCTCATGGCCTTTGGTTCCTTCTTCCTCGCATTAAAAAAAAAAAAAAAAAAAAAAAAATTAGGCCAGATCTGGTAATGAAAAACCCGTTTGTTAATGAATCATCAAGATTTGGTATTGGGCTGAAATTGGTAGATAATATTAGTGAGGAACTTGCATATAATATTAGTAAGGAATATATAAACTTTCTATAACAGCTGGTAATGAAATGATCAATTTGGTAATAAAAATTGAGGAATTTGGTAATGAGACCATGTTCAGATCCTCGCTGGTCTGTTCAGTGTAGTAGCCTGTGTAGGCCAGTGAGTAACAGGTGTGGCACTGCTGAAATAAGTCATGATGGGTAAAAAACAAACAACTGACTGGTTTCTTCAAATGCCAAGAACCAGCATCAGCTACATGAGACAGGTATGCATAACCACAAGAAAAAACATATTATTGTAGGAATTTGTTAAGCAAGATTCACAATGTAATATATCTGGAGCTTTTTTGTTATCATCAAACTTATTTGTGGTAGGTGGGGGCACTCACCATCCACTCACTCAATGTAGTGCTGGTCTCAGGTGTCTGCCTTTTCCTCTCCTTTCTCCACTCCTTCCTTCCTCGTCTGTCTTTCTTTACGTCATTCTTTCCTCATCTTTCTGCCTACAGGTGACTTTTGTCTTTCCTTCATTCTTTCCTCTTCCTTCTGCCAATGGGTGACTCTACATTGAGTGACACGCCAAATGGTTTCCTGTACACCAGGAAACCATTTACTATGCTGGGTGGTAACCATAAAACCAAATTATGGCGCATGGTGGTTTAATGGGTAATTACGGCACTCCAATTGGATTGAACTGGTGAAGGTTTATATCCAAGGGGTGGTTGGGGTTATTGCTCATGTAATGCCATTCAGGGATAAGTGAGGCCGGTCACTCTCATCTTAAATATCAGGACCAACTTGCCTAGCTCCAGGCTCCTGTGCTCCTCATGGGGTAATGTAGGATTGGATGATGGATGGATGGATGGATCAAACCTCTTTAATGTATTACACACGCTGAAATGAAACACATATAGCAATCACACTGACTGATCCCAGAAGTCACTGGTTGCCATCTTGTCAAGCTGAATGGTAACTTTCCTACAAATCCACTAAGATCTATTTTTAAACTTAATTTGAGTGTACGGCAAAATTGGATATAATATACACTACTTAAACCTATACTATAGAACAGTTAACAGAAAGCTACAGTACTACAGAAAAACCACTATCCTCCAGTGCAAATCAAATTTGGTATATTTTCAAAGAGAATATCAAGGCAAGTAATGAGAGTATCCAGGTATGAACCATAAATTTCAGAAATCACTAGCCTGGGGCAAGTAAATTCGAAGCAAAACTTTTCCACCCTGTTACATACCGCAGTGTTTTCCCAAAAAAGCTTAACATAGATTAAAATTCAAGTTTGATTCTGGGTGACTTCCCTTGTAGGAAGGGTTTCTCATACTGAAGGCATTTATATACTGATGCTGTATTTGCTCTACAGTTTGAAAGTTTCTCTTCAGGTGAATCCAGTAATATCAAAGGGAGATGGCAAAAGTGCAATGATAAAGACATCCCTACACTCTGTAGGATTAGGCAGATGGTAATTTTACAAACAACTGAGTCAGAATCCCTGATGGGGTAAAATATAAATAAATCCCTGATGGAGTAAAATATAAATAAATCCCTGATGGAGTACAGTATAAATAAATCCCTGATGGAGTACAGTATAAATAAATCCCTGATGGAGTATAAATAAATCCCTGATGGAGTATAAATTAATCCCTGATGGAGTACAGTATAAATAAATCCCTGATGGAGTACAGTATAAATAAATCCCTGATGGAGTACAGTATAAATAAATCCCTGATGGAGTACAGTATAAATAAATCCCTGATGGAGTACAGTATAAATAAATCCCTGATGGAGTACAGTATAAATAAATCCCTGATGGAGTAAAGTATAAATGAATCCCTGATGGAGTACAGTATAAATAAATCCCTGATGGAGTATAAATAAATCCCTGATGGAGTACAGTATAAATAAATCCCTGATGGAGTAAAGTATAAATAAATCCCTGATGGAGTACAGTATAAATAAATCCCTGATGGAGTATAAATAAATCCCTGATGGAGTACAGTATAAATAAATCCCTGATGGAGTATAAATAAATCCCTGATGGAGTACAGTATAAATAAATCCTTGATGGAGTAAAGTATAAATGAATCCCTGAAGGAGTAAAGTATAAATGTATCCCTGATGGAATAATGTATTAATGGCCAAGACCAAAACAATTATTATTATTCTGGAGGAGTAAGGAATGAAATATTGTTATAGTTAGGAACTGGGAGGTTGAAATAAAGTGGAATTTATATTTTGCACTATGCCTTTTGTAACCTTGCCAGTACACAGCCAAACTGGCTCATAAATCTTTCATTTACCCTACAATCCCCAGAAGCCATGATGTCACTAATTTTTAATACTGTATGGTGAACAATACGAACAGCAGGCAGTTTAGGCAGACCCAGTCCATGACAATGAGAGCAAGCAAAGAAAAGGAATACGACGAAGGGCTTTTGTAAACTAAATAAGTACAGCACATGAAGGCTAATCAGATGCCATTAAGTCAGGAGAATTATATAATCAGTGAGTCCTTCCACTTTTACCTTATGGATCGGAAACACTGAACCTAACAAAATCCTCAGAAACACACTTAGGAATGATCCAAGATGAATACAAAGGATTATGTTAAGGGTCACATGGACAGCTGAAAAGAGCTTCCTGGAGAAATGGACAGACCAAAGCAGTGGATATAATTACAATCAAAAAGCAACAACAGATGTGGGCAGATCCATTCTCTGTAGAACAGACAACCAAGGTAACTTTATGGCACTTCAGAGATGGAGTGACAGGAAGAGGCAGACCGAGAATACGGTGGTAAGAGACTCAGAGATTTACCAGGACTGGATTGGATTGGACTGAGTAGGCTAACAACCAACAGTCAAAGTGGAGAAAGATGGGAAAAGCCTTTGTCCTGAAGTCAACTGAATCTGACTGATGATGATTATGATTTATTTTTTTCATGCTCTTTTTTGCTGCTTAAGATCCCAGTAAATTGCAGAACAACTGCATACTGATATACCACTGTCAACTATAAAGCTGATTTAACGGTGGCTTTAACTTTACAGTACCAGTTGTGTGGATAAGTTGTATATAATATTTTAGAAGATATCCCTAACTGGTAATGAGAACTTCCTGTAATTTTAATCTGTTTCTTGGCTTATGACTCTACTGAACAGGCTTATAAGAAGTGCACCTATATGGAAAATATATATACTGTACTTTTATGTATATGTATACATATATATATGTGTGTGTGTGTGTGTGTGTGTGTGTGTGTGTGCAGGAGCTAGAGGAGTTGAGAGGAAGGATGGGACATGAATGTATTGGTGCTGGGATGAGGATGGGCAGATTGAAATGGTCTGGACATGTTGAGAGGACGGAGGATGGCAACTCGGTGCGGAAAGTGAGTGTGAATGTCGGGGGAAAGGTTGAGAAAGGCAGACTGAAAAAGACCTGGGACGAGGTCACAGTGTGACCTCCGGGATACGAGACTGAATAGGGAGGCTGCCTGAGATCGAACAGTGTGGAAAGCCGCCATCACATGACCAAGGGTGACACATGCAAGCATGTTGGAGTCTTTACAAATATACAGTATGAACGTACAGCCACTCTAGCTTGTAAGGTAGCACCAGGATTTAAAGGCTAGCATGATGGTTGAATAACTGTGTAGTCTATTTCGCCCAGCATGATGTGTGATAATTTTACTTCTATTCTTTCGCTTTCTTTGTTTCTGGATCCTACCTCACCCCATCCTGTAGGTGGAAATTATTGTTGGGATGATATGCATTCTGAGTGTTATGCTAGGTGTTTTTAGGGCAGCTTCCCGCCCAAAGAACGCCTGGCCTAGTATTGGGTTCTTTTTGAGACGGGCTATACCACAAATATGGGAGGAACAGGGCATAAAAACTCAAGGCAACAACTTACACGTATATTCACTAATCTTAACACAAGGGCAATAGGATGTCTCACAATATTTCTGACTCATTAATTCTTGGGCTGCTGAAAGAGGTAAGCATATCTTGCAGGATACGTGATACACTTCACAATTCAGGGTGGTACAGTTCACAATATGAATCTGGTCACATGAGAGTTCTTATGTTCAACATTGTCACGATCACTGAGGGGTACACTGACTTGATCTTGTTGCTGGGAACAAAAGGGGGGGAGGGGAGAACCTAGGTTGACACAGGTACAAGGGAGAGGGGGGGCGTGCTGAGCAATAACGATCACCACATTTGGATAATGAAGCCTTACTTCTATAAAACTGCACTTTAAGTCCCTGTCTAGGCACGGTCACTTAATGAATCCACTTTTGGCACTCTACTGTATGTCAACGTACTAAGCCACACCTGAATCACTTATAGTCCAGATAGGTTGATGTCCCCCATGGGCGTGATGAGGGCCCCGGATGCTGGGGGCAGAGGTCTGACTGATGGGATAGGGGCCAAACAACTCCTCCAGACGCCTTCTGAGCCGCTGGGTGGAGGACCATGTCGCCTCGGCTGAGGGTGGGATGGGTCTCGCCCCGGGGAGCCGGGGGCGCTGTTGTGGACCCGGGGGCTGCAGTTCGCTCCAGGGTACTCCGCCATCAGGAGGGGACTGCGGCATCGTTCCGGGGAGGGGTCTTCAGGGGCGGGTCCTCCTCAGGGGCCGGCTGCAAGGAAAACAGCCCCAGGGACAGTACAGGGCCCTGCCACCAGGCTGCTAACGGTGAACTCCCTGGCTGGGGACTGGTCTATGGCAGGTGGACGTGGGAGGGCGACGTGCAGGCATAGAGCGGCTGGAGGCCGTCTCTCGTCCGTGGGCGCAGCAGGAGGCCGTCGCCTGTGTTGTGTCATCAGGACCGCCTCCAACCCTACGGGTAGTATAGGTGGAACGGCTGGAGGCCATCTCTTTGGTAGAGTGGCTGTTGCCGTCTCTCTGATGGAGCGGCTTGAGGCCGTCTCTTTGGTGGAGCGGCTTGTGGCCGTCTCTTTGGTGGAGCGGCTGGAGGCCGTCTCTTTGGCGGAGCGGCTGGAGGCCGTCTCTTTGGCGGAGCGGCTGGAGGCCGGAGGCTGTCTCTAAAATTGAGCGACTTGAGGCGGTCTCCAAGGGGCTGTATGAAGCCTAAGGTTCAGCTCCACCTCGATCTTGATGTAGGCCGGGCTGGAGAGAAGGTAGTGCACCCGGGCTGAGGTACACGGGTCGGGTTGATTCCGGGGAGTAGGGGCGCATGGCTACCCAGGACTTGTGCCCATACAGTACGGACACCCCGTACGCTACATCTAACCCTCCGTTGTTGCCTCCTGGGGATGTCGTGTCACTGCTCGCTGTTATCATATCACTGAGTATAGCCGCTACATACAGTGGTCAATCAGTCAACTGGGCTATCAATTAAAAAGGAAGAGCCAAACCTTCATCAAGTGCTCCTCTGTACATACATCATTCATCTAATTCTGTCTGTAATGCTAGGTATAAACGGCCTGACTCCTCGGTCCCAGAACACCTAACGTGTAGCGGGGTCCTCTTTTGAGACCGGGGCTTAGTGCAATAAAGAGAGGTAGGACACAAAAACTCCAGGCAATAACCTTTACACGTATATTACCACAGTCAGACACAGGACAAAACAGCAGATATTACAACACAGTACATGACAGAAAATGAAACGTTAACTAGGATATTAGTATCTCGCAGGATACTGGCTTAACCGATACTGATGCCAACACTGTAATTTTAGTGCACAGGTGTACAGGGAATACAGGATTGCGGTACGCGTGGGAGCGCGGGAGTGAGTCTCACACGGGGGGGGGGGTGACGCGCGGAGGGTCAGAACAGAGTTATAGTAATACTGAGAGGGAGTAAGTATTATTAATTCGAACTTAGTATTTTCTGATAGCAAAGGGGTTTTGACAATTGATTCTATTTCTCATCCAGGTTCTTACACACTGACTGCTGGGAGGAGGTTCCTTAAGGGAGGGTAGGGGACACTGGGAATTTACTATGTTTATGGTAATACTGTACAAGCGGGAGGATATTATTAGCATTTTTTCTCTACTGTTTCCTGGTAGCAAAGGACATTTGTATATTTTGCTATAGAGAATCTCTCGGGGTAGTAGTCTTACTGATTTTCTGCAAGGGTGTCACTCATGAGTATGATTCACCAGAACTTAGGTTCAGGACGCATACTTATTCATCTGCCCGTGATTTCACTCGCCCCGATATTCAACATACACTAAGTCACTGTATCACTGTTACACTAATTCTGAGGCAACGTCACACTTAGCATAAGTCACTTAACTGATTCTGGGGCAACACCACACTTAACATAATTCACTCATTTAGTGGGGGGCAGCGGGGAGACTCACCGGCGACAACTCCGCCGGAATGGGGGCACCGCCAAGGGAGGGCATGCTGAGAGGGCACAGGACGACTCGCAGGGGCGTCCTCTCTCGTCCAGGGCTGCAGGTGGTGAAGGGGCCCGTAGTCTCTGGGCTAAGTACAGGAGTGTGGCCCTCAGGACTGGGGCCAAACAGGTCCAGGAACCTGGCTCAAGTCTCGGCCAGAGGTGGATGTCTTTCGCCGTCGAGGCGTAGGAAGGTCCCACCCGGGTGCCCTGGGGAGAGCCTGCAATAACCGAGGACTGCGGTCCCTGGAGCCAAGTGGCGCCGACAGGGAGAGGCTGCGGCACCGACCCGAGTCAGGGTCCATCAGGTGGGTTTTCTCCAGGGCCAGGCATAGGGAGCAAAGGCCAGGAGAGGCGTCAGGGCTTGGCTGGAACTCTCCGGCGTCCTCTGCGTCGGGGGTCGGGATCCTGGTCTCACACCGTGGCAGCAGGACTGCTCTCACTCGTCTCTGGCATTGGGGCCCGGCTACCGGCCATGGCTCTCCAAGGGCGCTACAGGGAGGCATCGAGGCCTGGCTACTGGCCGTGGCTGGAGAGGGGGAATCAGCATGCCTCAGGACACCTTTGGAGCAGCTTTCGGCTGTCTGACGAAGGTGAAAGCAGCTCCAAGCCATCTCCTGCAGGAAGGGTGGGGAGCAGCTACAAGCTGACTCAAGGACAACACCTTCCGAGTGGCTACTGGCCGTCTGACGAAGGCAGGAGCAACTACAGGCCGTCTCCTTCTGTCGGAGGGAGGAACGGCTACAGGCCGACTCAGGGGCAACACCTTCGGAGCAGCTACCGGCCATCTGACGAAGGGGGGAGCGGCTAGGCCGACTCCTGGAGGAGGGGGTGTAGGGCGGCTTCAGACCAACCCCTGAAGAACACCTTCTGACGAAGGCGGGAGTGGCTTCTGGCCGTCTCCTGATTACCCTCAGGTTGGTACGAGACCGATTCCCTTAAGAGAGACGAGCGGCTTCTGGCTGTCTCAAGAAGGAAGACATCTTTGGAGAGGCTTCTGGCACACTCCTGTAGATGGCGGGAGCAGCTAACGGCCGTCTTCTGAGGGGCGCTGTGTGGAACCGGACAGACAGTTCCACCCCCACTTGATCCGATGGTTCCTCTTCCAGAAGGCTGTGTTGACTTCCTGCTATGGCGACGGTGAGGCAGCTGCGTGTCATAGGGACGCACGGCCCGGGCGGACTTATGCCGTTGTCGTGCGGGGTTGGCTGATTCAGCTACGGGTCCTCCGTGGGGTCCTGGTGGGGGTGTCGTAGAGTTCCCGGGGACACTGTACTGCAGCTGTGTCGTGGTGTTCTCAGGGGCACTATGTTGTAACTCATGCATTTTACCACCGTCCTCCCTGAAAAAGTCATGTCCCCGTGACTGGGGGTGATAAACGTATCGTGGGTGGCGTAGACGGGCTGGAGGTCCTTGAGAAGGGTTTGCCAGGCGGTGGTGGCGTGGTCTTCTTCTTGTTCTGCATCGCAGGTGATGAAGAGTGTGGAGGTGGTGGGGGAGGAGCAGAGGAGGTGAAGTAGGTGGCGTGGTCTCATAGGCGGCGGTTCTTCCCGTGAGTAGGTGCCCACATCGCCCGTCGAATCTTCATCTCGGTGGCTGTTGCTGCTGGTGTGGTGTGGTGCTGTATGCTGGAGACTGACGGTAGTGGCCGGGTTTTGTGCTGTGGTAATGCGGTGTAGAGTCTCTGGGGAGTGCAGGTGGTGGGGATCTGGGCTTGATGTAGCATGACAGTGTGAAGTTGGGAGGAGGCAGGTGGAGTCGGGGAATGGGTGTATCAGGCGGGTGGGTGTGAGAGGTGACCCAAACGGGTGGTTGTGGTCTTGAGGGTGGGCGTGGGTGGGGAGGTGGGTGTGCGGCGGGGGCATGACTGAGCTGTGTGTGGTTGGGCGTGAAGTGGGTGTAGCAGGGTGTGAGAATGTGGGAGTGGGTGAATGGGAGGGTGGTGGGTGGTGGTAGGTGTGTGTGGCGATGGTGTGGTGGTGTGGGCGGGACACATGGGGTTGGGCGGAGAGGTGGGAGTGCGGCTTGGGCGTGACTGAGCCGGGCGTGAAGTTGGGCATGAGATAGATGTAGGAGGGTGTGAGGATGTTGGATTGGGTGTATGGGAGGGTGCCGGCCGGATTGTGGCGGCATGGGCAGGACGCATGAAGCTGGGCAGAGAGGGTGGGAGGGAGTGGTGGGAGGTCAAGGGGAGAGCGGCATTGCAGGTGAGGTGCGGGGTGGGGTAGAGGTCGGGGAGACCGAGGCGGTAGGGGGGGAGGAGGAGGAGGGTGAGGAGGGAATGTAGCACTCTTGTGTGGAAACTGGGGTTGGTGCTGGGATAGGCAGAGGAGAGGGGCGCGGGGTTGGGGCAGTAGGGACGGAGAGGTGCGGAGCTGGGGCAGCGGGGGCAGAGACGCGAAGGGGCATACGTGGCGGTTGCGGAGGGTGCGTGGGGCGCCATGATAGTCGACCACGACTTGATAAGGGTTGGGGATGTGGGTAATTGTGTGGGGCCCTGTGAAGCGAGGGGCGAGTTTGTGTGGGATGGGGAGTTGGGTGACTACAACCGTGTCGCCAGGGCAAAAGGGGTTGGGGGTTGTGTTGGGGCTGAGGTCCAGATTTTTCTGGAGGTAGGCTAGCCGGCTCTTCAGGTGGTGTAATGGGTCTGTGGCGGGCGCGGAGGTGGATGGCTGTACGTGTTGGTGGAGGGGCATTAGGAGGGGTGCCTCGCCGAATATCCTCTCGTAGGGAGAGATGCTGTCTTCTCGGGGGCAAGAATTTATGCCCCACTGGACAATTTTCACGTGGGCAGGCCAATCGTCGTCTTTGGTGGCCTCAAGGTGGGTGCATAACTGATTGATGAGGGTGCGATGGCTGCGTTCGACACTGCGTTCCCTTGCGGCCAGTATGGGGAGGAGTGGGAAATCCTGTATCCACATATTTTGGAGAGTTCGTCCCAGAATTTTCCGGTAAACTCTGGGGTGTTGTTGGAATGAATGGCCTGGGAATACCAAAGTAGAGGAAAACGTGTCGGACAAAGGCGTTTACAACGGCGATGGCATGGTGCTCTTTGGCTGGGCAGGCTATGACAAATTTTGAATACATGTCCACAAATGTGATCATGTATTTGTACCCTGATTTTGGAGGAAGGGGCACCACAACGTCAATCGCCAGGGTTTGTAGGCGGTGATGTGGCCCGACAGTCCTGCGGTTCATGTGACGTCTTTTCCCAGTGCACAGGCGCTGCAACTTTGAATGATTTCCTTGGCTAGGGTGGAGGGATTGGGCACCCAGTATGTATCATTGAACACCTGTAGCAGCTTTTTGGTGCCCAGGTGGATGCCATTATGGGCATGAAGGTGGCACATGGTGTCGCACGCGGTTTCTGGGGCCAGGAGGATGTGGCCGGATGGGGTTAGGAGATGGTCGCCCTGCCGGTATAGCTTGGTGAACAGGTGGGTGGGAATCCACGGGGGGTGCTCCTTGCGGTGCCATTACTGTAGGAGGTCTGTCTCTGGCTGGATGGTGTGGACGGGGAGGCAGGAGAGGGCAACGGCGTTGGTGTGTTTTCCCGGTCGGTAGGAGATTTCATAATTGAACTCTTCTAAGGTTTCTTGCCACCGGATGAGCTAAGCATTCTGGGAGTCAGACTGACGTAACCGCTGGAGGGACTGGTGGTCCGCGATGATCGTGACCAGAGTCCCAGAAAGATGGGCACGGAAATGTTGAAGAGCCCAGATAATTCCGAGGCATTCCCGTTTAGTGGCAGCATAGTTCTTTTCGGCTGGGTTCAGGATGCGGCTGGCACAGGCAATGATGTGCTCCCTGCCTGCCTGAACTTGTACCAGGACGGCGCCAATGGCGGAGAGGGAGACATCGGTATAGAGGCGGAAGGGGAGGGCGTAATCGGGAAATGCGATGATGGGGGCAGAGATGAGCTTGTCTTTGAGCTGTTGGAAAGCAGCTCACCTTTCGTCTGTCCAGAGGAATGGTTCCCCTTTCTTGGTTAGGTCGTGAAGGGGTTTTGCGATGTGCGCGAATCCTTTCACGAACCGGCGGTAACAGGATCTCAGTCCGAGGAACGCACGGATGCCATGGACGTCCTGTGGCGGAGGTATGTCCGCTACGGAGCGGAGCTTGTCGGGGTCGGGGGAGATCCCAGCCTGGGAAATGACATGTCCCAGGAACAAGACAGTCCTAGCAGCTAGGATGCACTTAGAGGGCTGGAGTTTGAGGCCTGCCTGGGGAATCCTGGAAAAGACTTGGCGGAGGCGCTGCATGTGGTCAGCCCAGGTCCGGCTAAAAACGATGAAGGTGTCTAAGTACGCCAGGCATATTTCCCATGTAAGGCCACTCAGGACGGATTCCATAAGCCTGGAGAAGGTGGCGAGGGCATTGCAGAGTCCAAACGGCAGGACATTAAATTCATAATGCTTGCCTTTACTGGTGGAGAAGGCTGTCTTGCCTCAGTCTTCCTGGCGCACTGGAACCTGCCAATACCCTGACTGGAGGTCAAGGGTGGAAAACCAGGATGCCCCATAGAGGGAATCCAAAGAATCGTCAATTCACGGGAGGGGAGTGGCATCTTTGATGGTGACGTCATTCAGGCGGCAGTAATCGACGCAGAATCGCATCGTACCATCCTTCTTCTTCACTAGATGGACAGGGGAGGACCAAGGGCTGGTGGAAGGGGAAATGACACCGGCTTCTATCATTTCTTGTACCTGGCGGTCCTCTTCCTCCCGCTGCATGGGGTTTTTCCGTTGGGATGATTGTCTGATCAATGGGCCTGTCGTATGGATTTCATGCGACAGGTATGTGGTATGTCCTATGTCTGCTGGTCCTGTCGCGAACAAATCCTGAAAGTCCAGGAGCAGGTGACGTAGGGTGTCTCACTGCTGGGCGGAGAGATGGTCTGGAATGGGTGGTAGGGGGGCGGGGGAATGAGAGGGGGGTGGGGCGCAGGGCTCGGCTTCCTCCATCTCTCCGATGATGAGCCCTTTTGGGAGGGTGAGGGGGGAAGGGGCAAAGTTAGCGATACGGACAGTGGTGTGATGGGGGGGGAGAAAAGTGGGTGGGAGTAAGCAAGCAGAAAGGGCTCCTGGTGGGAGGAGGGAGGAGAATAAGACAGAGGGGCCGGAGGGTCGGTGAAGGGGCACCCAGGCCTCATGGTGGGGGAGATAGTAACGGCGGCAGAAATGCTGGCGGGGAAAGAGGGAGAGGGAGTGGTGGGAGGGGGAACGGAGGGAGGAGGGGGGTTTGAGGGAGGGGGGGAGGGGTGGGGCAGGGGAGGAGGGGGCGAATCTTCCGGCAGGGGCTGTGGCGTGCAGGTGCAAACGGCCTGGGTGGGGTTGGGTGGGGCCCGGAACTGGAGCTGCCGGTAGCGGCAGTCTATAGTAGCTCCGAGCTTCTGGAGTAAGTCCAGTGCCAAATACCCATCATAGCTCTGGCAGGAGGAGTCAAAAACAATGAATTGGTGTTGGGTTGACACCGGCTGGTGGGTATCGACCCGTAGGGCCCGAGTCTCCCCAAGGATGGGCAGGGGGCCATCCCCTGCGTCCACAAGGTGTGTGGTAATGGGGAGGAGTGGGCCGAAAGTCGATTTATGGCGGGAGAAGTAGTGGCTGTAAAGGCAGGACCTGGCCACTCCCGTATCGACTAACAGTCAGGCCTTCACGCCGTTCAATCTCACCTTGTGGTACACTGGGGGGCGATATTTGGGAGTAATGGCCCCCGCCACCGTGGGTTGGTGCGAGGGCGGGCCTAAAAATCCAGCTGTCTGGGGCTTTCATCTCCTGGCTTGTGCTCCTGTTCCCCAGGGTGGGGCTCCTCTATGGTCTCCAGCTCGTCCTCAGGAGCCTCATCCTCCAAGGAGGATACTTTGCGTGAACCCGGGGCTGAGGGCTTGCGGCGTGCAGCCTTAAGCTGGTCCCGTATGTCGTGTAGGGGACACCGGGAGCTGCAGGCTGTGAATTCCCACGAATTCACTAGGATCAGGTTGGGATTTTCTCGATGCATGGGACGCCGGAGCGAGGGCTGGGCTCTAGGCGGGCTCAGTGCCGGGGTGGGGTTGGTGTGAGGCAGGGGTGGATGTGGCATGGTCGGCGGAGCCGGAGTTTGCGAGGGAAATTTCTTCACCACATTAATTTGCTGGGGTGTAGGGCAGGCAGTCAGGAGGCGCTGTATCAGCTAGATATCTCTATCCATGTCTCCGGTTGGGTCATGGATAGTAAAGTGTTGCTTGACAACACTTGAGAGCACTCTGAGGAGAGTGTTAAAAGTGTGCTGATCCCGGGTTTCTTCATCTGCCTCCGGGTAGGCAGCGGTAACTAGGCGTCTTGCCTGTATCAGAGTATTATTTAAATTCCCGTCGTAGGAAAAGCTATCCAGTCGGGATAGTGCCACCACTTTCCCTAATGATTAGGTGATGGCTGCACAACAAACTTTGTAAAGTTCTGCCAGGTGAGCTCTGGGACGACTTTCGGTGCTATGGTCACCGCTGCTTTGTCCAACAATGGGAGTGTGACTGCGATTTTCTGTTGGTCGTTATCGAAGCAAATATCCAGTAAGGGTTTAATGATTACCAGATACGTGTGTATATCGTTCTGGTCTGGGTCAAACTTGGGTACCTGCACGTGTGGTTTTGTTGCCATTTTGCCAAATACTTCTTTCACTACCTCTCTCGTACACCCAGGTCAAGAACCACCGCTGTCCACCAGTGTAATGCTAGGTGTAAACGGCTCGACTCCTCGGTTCTAGAACACCTAACGTGTAGCGGGGTCCTCTTTCGAGACCGGGGCTTAGTGCAATAAAGAGAGGTAGGACACAAAAACTCCAGGCAATAACCTTTACACGTATATTACCACAGTCAGACACAGGACAAAACAGCAGATATTACAACACAGTACATGACAGAAAATGAAACGATAACTAGGATATTAGTATCTCGCAGGATACTGGCTTAACCGATACTGATGCCAACACTGTAATTTTAGTGCACAGGTGTACAGGGAATACAGGATTGCGGTGCGCGTGGGAGCGCTGGAGTGAGTCTCACACGGGGGGGGGGGTGACGCGCGGAGGGTCAGAACAGAGTTATAGTAATACTGAGAGGGAGTAAGTATTATTAATTCGAACTTAGTATTTTCTGATAGCAAAGGGGTTTTGACAATTGATTCTATTTCTCATCCAGGTTCTTACACACTGACTGCTGGGAGGAGGTTCCTTAAGGGAGGGTAGGGGACACTGGGAATTTACTATGTTTATGGTAATACTGTACAAGCGGGAGGATATTATTAGCATTTTTTCTCTACTGTTTCCTGGTAGCAAAGGACATTTGTATATTTTGCTATAGAGAATCTCTCGGGGTAGTAGTCTTACTGATTTTCTGCAAGGGTGTCACTCATGAGTATGATTCACCAGAACTTAGGTTCAGGACGCATCCTTATTCATCTGCCCGTGATTTCACTCGCCCCGATATTCAACATACACTAAGTCACTGTATCACTGTTACACTAATTCTGAGGCAACGTCACACTTAGCATAAGTCACTTAACTGATTCTGGGGCAACACCATATTTAACATAATTCACTCATTTAGTGGGGGGCAGCGGGGAGACTCACCGGCGACAACTCCGCCGGAATGGGGGCACCGCCAAGGGAGGGCATGCTGAGAGGGCACAGGACGACTCGCAGGGGCGTCTCTCTTGTCCAGGGCTGCAGGTGGTGAAGGGGCCCGTAGTCTCTGGGCTAAGTACAGGAGTGTGGCCCTCAGGACTGGGGCCAAACACGTCCAGGAATCTGGCTCAAGTCTCGGCCAGAGGTGGATGTCTTTCGCCGTCGAGGCGTAGGAAGGTCCCGCCCGGGTGCCCTGGGGAGAGCCTGCAGTAACCGAGGACTGCGGTCCCTGGAGCCAAGTGGCGCCGACAGGGAGAGGCTGCGGCACCGACCCGAGTCAGGGTCCATCAGGTGGGTTTTCTCCAGGGCCAGGCATAGGGAGCAAAGGCCAGGGGAGGTGTCAGGGCTTGGCTGGAACTCTCCGGCGTCCTCTGCGTCGGGGGTCGGGATCCTGGTCTCACGCCGTGGCAGCAGGACTGCTCTCACTCGTCTCTGGCATTGGGGCCCGGCTACCGGCCATGGCTCTCCAAGGGCGCTACAGGGAGGCATCGAGGCCTGGCTACTGGCCGTGGCTGGAGAGGGGGAATCAGCATGCCTCAGGACACCTTCGGAGCGGCTTTCGGCTGTCTGACGAAGGTGAAAGCAGCTCCAAGCCATCTCCTGCAGGAAGGGTGGGGAGCAGCTACAAGCTGACTCAAGGACAACACCTTCCGAGCGGCTACTGGCCGTCTGACGAAGGCAGGAGCAACTACAGGCCATCTCCTTCTGTCGGAGGGAGGAACAGCTACAGGCCGACTCAGGGGCAACACCTTCGGAGCAGCTACCGGCCATCTGACGAAGGGGGGAGCGGCTAGGCCGACTCCTGGAGGAGGGGGTGTAGGGCGGCTTCAGACCAACCCCTGAAGAACACCTTCTGACGAAGGCGGGAGTGGCTTCTGGCCGTCTCCTGATTACCCTCAGGTTGGTACAACACCGATTCCCTTAAGAGAGACGAGCGGCTTCTGGCTGTCTCAAGAAGGAAGACATCTTTGGAGAGGCTTCTGGCACACTCCTGTAGATGGCGGGAGCAGCTAACGGCCGTCTTCTGAGGGGCGCTGTGTGGAACCGGACAGACAGTTCCACCCCCACTTGATCCGATGGTTCCTCTTCCAGAAGGCTGTGTTGACTTCCTGCTATGGCGACGGTGAGGCAGCTGCGTGTCATAGGGACGCGCGGCCCGGGCGGACTTATGCCGTTGTCGTGCGGGGTTGGCTGATTCAGCTACGGGTCCTCCGTGGGGTCCTGGTGGGGGTGTCGTAGAGTTCCCGGGGGCACTGTACTGCAGCTGTGTCGTGGTGTTCTCAGGGGCACTATGTTGTAACTCATGCATTTTACCACCGTCCTCCCTGAAAAAGTCATGTCCCCGTGACTGGGGGTGATAAACGTATCGTGGGTGGCGTAGACGGGCTGGAGGTCCTTGAGAAGGGTTTGCCAGGCGGTGGTGGCGTGGTCTTCTTCTTGTTCTGCATTGCAGGTGATGAAGAGTGTGGAGGTGGTGGGGGAGGGCAGAGGAGGTGAAGTAGGTGGCGTGGTCTCGTAGGCGGCGGTTCTTCCCGTGAGTAGGTGCCCACATCGCCCGTCGGATCTTCATCTCGGTGGCTGTTGCTGCTGGTGTGGTGTGGTGCTGTATGCTGGAGACTGACGGTAGTGGCCGGGTTTTGTGCTGTGGTAATGCGGTGTAGAGTCTCTGGGGAGTGCAGGTGGTGGGGATCTGGGCTTGATGTAGCATGACAGTGTGAAGTTGGGAGGAGGCAGGTGGAGTCGGGGAATGGGTGTATCAGGCGGGTGGGTGTGAGAGGTGACCCAAAAGGGTGGTTGTGGTCTTGAGGGTGGGCGTGGGTGGGGAGGTGGGTGTGCGGCGGGGGCATGACTGAGCTGTGTGTGGTTGGGCGTGAAGTGGGTGTAGCAGGGTGTGAGAATGTGGGAGTGGGTGAATGGGAGGGTGGTGGGTGGGGGGTGGCGGTAGGTGTGTGTGGCGATGGTGTGGTGGTGTGGGCGGGACACATGGGGTTGGGCGGAGAGGTGGGAGTGCGGCTTGGGCGTGACTGAGCCAGGCGTGAAGTTGGGCATGAGATAGATGTAGGAGGGTGTGAGGATGTTGGATTGGGTGTATGGGAGGGTGCCGGCCGGATTGTGGCGGCATGGGCAGGACGCATGAAGCTGGGCAGAGAGGGTGGGGTGGTGGGAGGGAGTGGTGGGAGGTCAAGGGGAGAGCGGCATTGCAGGTGAGGTGCGGGGTGGGGTAGAGGTCGGGGAGGCTGAGGCGGTAGGGGGGGAGGAGGAGGAGGGTGAGGAGGGAATGTAGCACTCTTGTGTGGAAACTGGGGTTGGTGCTGGGATAGGCAGAGGAGAGGGGCGCGGGGTTGGGGCAGTAGGGACGGAGAGGTGCGGAGCTGGGGCAGCGGGGGCAGAGACGCGAAGGGGCATACGTGGCGGTTGCGGAGGGTGCGTGGGGCGCCATGATAGTCGACCACGACTTGATAAGGGTTGGGGATGTGGGTAATTGTGTGGGGCCCTGTGAAGCGAGGGGCGAGTTTGTGTGGGATGGGGAGTTGGGCGACTACAACCGTGTCGCCAGGGCAAAAGGGGTTGGGGGTTGTGTTGGGGCTGAGGTCCAGATTTTTCTGGAGGTAGACTAGCCGGCTTTTCAGGTGGTGTAATGGGTCTGTGGCGGGCGCGGAGGTGGATGGCTGTAGGTGTTGGTGGAGGGGCATTAGGAGGGGTGCCTCGCCGAATATCCTCTCGTAGGGAGAGATGCTGTCTTCTCGGGGGCAAGAATTTATGCCCCACTGGACAATTTTCACGTGGGCAGGCCAATCGTCGTCTTTGGTGGCCTCAAGGTGGGTGCATAACTGATTGATGAGGGTGCGATGGCTGCGTTCGACACTGCGTTCCCTTGCGGCCAGTATGGGGAGGAGTGGGAAATCCTGTATCCAAATATTTTGGAGAGTTCGTCCCAGAATTTTCCGGTAAACTCTGGGGTGTTGTTGGAATGAATGGCCTGGGAATACCAAAGTAGAGGAAAACGTGTCGGACAAAGGCGTCTACAACGGCGATGGCATGGTGCTCTTTGGCTGGGCAGGCTATGACAAATTTTGAATACATGTCCACAAATGTGATCATGTATTTGTACCCTGATTTTGGAGGAAAGGGCACCACAACGTCAATCGCCAGGGTTTGTAGGCAGTGATGTGGCCCAACAGTCCTGCGGTTCATGTGACGTCTTTTCCCAGTGAACAGGCGCTGCAACTTTGAATGATTTCCTTGGCTAGGGTGGAGGGATTGGGCACCCAGTATGTATCATTGAACACCTGTAGCAGCTTTTTGGTGCCCAGGTGGATGCCATTATGGGCATGAAGGTGGCACATGGTGTCGCACGCGGTTTCTGGGGCCAGGAGGATGTGGCCGGATGGGGTTAGGAGATGGTCGTCCTGCTGGTATAGCTTGGTGAACAGGTGGGTGGGAATCCACGGGGGGTGCTCCTTGCGGTGCCATTACTGTAGGAGGTCCGTCTCTGGCTGGATGGTGTGGACGGGGAGGCAGGAGAGGGCAACGGCGTTGGTGTGTTTTTCCGGTCGGTAGGAGATTTCATAATTGAACTCTTCTAAGGTTTCTTGCCACCGGATGAGCTAAGCATTCTGGGAGTCAGACTGACGTAACCACTGGAGGGACTGGTGGTCCGCGATGATCGTGACCAGAGTCCCAGAAAGATGGGCACGGAAATGTTGAAGAGCCCAGATAATTCCGAGGCATTCCCGTTTAGTGGCAGCATAGTTCTTTTCGGCTGGGTTCAGGATGCGGCTGGCACAGGCAATGATGTGCTCCCTGCCTGCCTGAACTTGTACCAGGACGGCGCCAATGGCGGAGAGGGAGACATCGGTATAGAGGCGGAAGGGGAGGGCGTAATCGGGAAATGCGATGATGGGGGCAGAGATGAGCTTTTCTTTGAGCTGTTGGAAAGCAGCTCACCTTTCGTCCGTCCAGAGGAATGGTTCCCCTTTCTTGGTTAGGTCGTGAAGGGGTTTTGCGATGCGCGCGAATCCTTTCACGAACCGGCGGTAATAGGATCTCAGTCCGAGGAACGCACGGATGCCATGGACGTCCTGTGGCGGAGGTATGTCCGCTACGGAGCGGAGCTTGTCGGGGTCGGGGGAGATCCCAGCCTGGGAAATGACATGTCCCAGGAACAAGACAGTCCTAGCAGCTAGGATGCACTTAGAGGGCTGGAGTTTGAGGCCTGCCTGGGGAATCCTGGAAAAGACTTGGCGGAGGCGCTGCATGTGGTCAGCCCAGGTCCGGCTAAAAACGATGAAGGTGTCTAAGTACGCCAGGCATATTTCCCATGTAAGGCCACTCAGGACGGATTCCATAAGCCTGGAGAAGGTGGCGGGGGCATTGCAGAGTCCAAACGGCAGGACATTAAATTCATAATGCTTGCCTTTACTGGTGGAGAAGGCTGTCTTGCCTCAGTCTTCCTGGTGCACTGGAACCTGCCAATACCCTGACTGGAGGTCAAGGGTGGAAAACCAGGATGCCCCATAGAGGGAATCCAAAGAATCGTCAATTCACGGGAGGGGAGTGGCATCTTTGATGGTGACGTCGTTCAGGCGGCAGTAATCGACGCAGAATCGCATCGTACCATCCTTCTTCTTCACTAGATGGACGGGGGAGGACCAAGGGCTGGTGGAAGGGGAAATGACACCGGCTTCTATCATTTCTTGTACCTGGCGGTCCTCTTCCTCCCGCTGCATGGGGTTTTTCCGTTGGGATGATTGTCTGATCAATGGGCCTGTCATATGGATTTCGTGCGACAGGTATGTGGTATGTCCTATGTCTGCTGGTCCTGTCGCAAACAAATCCTGAAAGTCCAGGAGCAGGTGACGTAGGGTGTCTGACTGCTGGGCGGAGAGATGGTCTGGAATGGGTGGTAGGGGGGCGGGGGAATGAGAGGGGGGTGGGGCGCAGGGCTCGGCTTCCTCCATCTCTCCGATGATGAGCCCTTTTGGGAGGGTGAGGGGGGAAGGGGTAAAGTTAGCGATACGGACGGCGGTGTGATGGGGGGGGGAGAAAAGTGGGTGGGAGTAAGCAAGCAGAAAGGGCTCCTGGTGGGAGGAGGGAGGAGAATAAGACAGAGGGGCCGGAGGGTCGGTGAAGGGGCACCCAGGCCTCATGATGGGGGAGATAGTAACGGCGGCAGAAATGCTGGCGGGGAAAGAGGGAGAAGGAGTGGTGGGAAGGGGAACGGAGGGAGAAGGAGTGGTGGGAGGGGGAACGGAGGGAGAAGGAGTGGTGGGAGGGGGAACGGAAGGAGGAGGGGGGTTTGAGGGAGGGGGGGAGGGGTGGGGCAGGGGAGGAGGGGGCGAATCTTCCGGCCGGGGCTGTGGCGTGCAGGTGCAAACGGCCTGGGTGGGGTTGGGTGGGGCCCGGAACTGGAGCTGCCGGTAGCGGCAGTCTATAGTAGCTCCGAGCTTCTGGAGTAAGTCCAGTGCCAAATACCCATCATAGCTCTGGCAGGAGGAGTCAAAAACAATGAATTGGTGTTGGGTTGACACCGGCTGGTGGGTATCGACCCGTAGGGCCCGAGTCTCCCCAAGGATGGGCAGGGGGCCATCCCCCGCGTCCACAAGGTGTGTGGTAATGGGGAGGAGTGGGCCGAAAGTCGATTTATGGCGGGAGAAGTAGTGGCTGTAAAGGCAGGACCTGGCCACTCCCGTATCGACTAACAGTCGGGCCTTCACGCCGTTCAATCTCACCTTGTGGTACACTGGGGGGCGATATTTGGGAGTAATGGCCCCCGCCACCGTGGGTTGGTGCGAGGGCGGGCCTAAAAATCCAGCTGTCTGGGGCTTTCATCTCCTGGCTTGTGCTCCTGTTCCCCAGGGTGGGGCTCCTCTATGGTCTCCAGCTCGTCCTCAGGAGCCTCATCCTCCAAGGAGGATACTTTGCGTGAACCCGGGGCTGAGGGCTTGCGGCGTGCAGCCTTAAGCTGGTCCCGTATGTCGTGTAGGGGACACCGGGAGCTGCAGGCTGTGAATTCCCACGAATTCACTAGGATCAGGTTGGGATTTTCTCGATGCGTGGGACGCCGGCGCGAGGGCTGGGCTCTAGGCAGGCTCAGTGCCGAGGTGGGGTTGGTGTGAGGCAGGGGTGGATGTGGCATGGTCGGCGGAGCCGGAGTTTGCGAGGGAAATTTCTTCACCACATTAATTTGCTGGGGTGTAGGGCAGGCAGTCAGGAGGCGCTGTATCAGCTAGATATCTCTATCCATGTCTCCGGTTGGGTCATGGATAGTAAAGTGTTGCTTGACAACACTTGAGAACACTCTGAGGAGAGTGTTAAAAGTGTGCTGATCCCGGGTTTCTTCATCTGCCTCCGGGTAGGCAGCGGTAACTAGGCGTCTTGCCTGTATCAGGGTATTATTTAAATTCCCGTCGTAGGAAAAGCTATCCAGTCGGGATAGTGCCACCACTTTCCCTAATGATTAGGTGATGGCTGCACAACAAACTTTGTAAAGTTCTGCCAGGCAAGCTCTGGGACGACTTTCGGTGCTATGGTCACCGCTGCTATGTCCAACAATGGGAGTGTGACTGCGATTTTCTGTTGGTCGTTATCGAAGCAAATATCCAGTAAGGGTTTAATGATTACCAGATACGTGTGTATATCGTTCTGGTCTGGGTCAAACTTGGGTACCTGCACGTGTGGTTTTGTTGCCATTTTGCCAAATACTTCTTTCACTACCTCTCTCGTACACCCAGGTCAAGAACCACCGCTGTCCACCAGTGTAATGCTAGGTGTAAACGGCTCGACTCCTCGGTTCTAGAACACCTAACGTGTAGCGGGGTCCTCTTTCGAGACCGGGGCTTAGTGCAATAAAGAGAGGTAGGACACAAAAACTCCAGGCAATAACCTTTACACGTATATTACCACAGTCAGACACAGGACAAAACAGCAGATATTACAACACAGTACATGACAGAAAATGAAACGATAACTAGGATATTAGTATCTCGCAGGATACTGGCTTAACCGATACTGATGCCAACACTGTAATTTTAGTGCACAGGTGTACAGGGAATACAGGATTGCGGTACGCGTGGGAGCGCGGGAGTGAGTCTCACACGGGGGGGGGGGTGACGCGCGGAGGGTCAGAACAGAGTTATAGTAATACTGAGAGGGAGTAAGTATTATTAATTCGAACTTAGTATTTTCTGATAGCAAAGGGGTTTTGACAATTGATTCTATTTCTCATCCAGGTTCTTACACACTGACTGCTGGGAGGAGGTTCCTTAAGGGAGGGTAGGGGACACTGGGAATTTACTATGTTTATGGTAATACTGTACAAGCGGGAGGATATTATTAGCATTTTTTCTCTACTGTTTCCTGGTAGCAAAGGACATTTGTATATTTTGCTATAGAGAATCTCTCGGGGTAGTAGTCTTACTGATTTTCTGCAAGGGTGTCACTCATGAGTATGATTCACCAGAACTTAGTTTCAGCACGCATACTTATTCATCTGCCCGTGATTTCACTCGCCCCGATATTCAACATACACTAAGTCACTGTATCGCTGTTACACTAATTCTGAGGCAACGTCACACTTAGCATAAGTCACTTAACTGATTCTGGGGCAACACCACACTTAACATAATTCACTCATTTAGTGGGGGGCAGCGGGGAGACTCACCGGCGACAACTCCGCCGGAATGGGGGCACCGCCAAGGGAGGGCATGCTGAGAGGGCACAGGACGACTCGCAGGGGCGTCCTCTCTCGTCCAGGGCTGCAGGCCCGTAGTCTCCGGACTAGGTACAGGAGTGTGGCCCTCAGACTAGGGCCAAACAGGTCCAGGAATCTCTGGCTCAAGTCTCGGCCAGAGGTGGATGTCTTCTGCAGGGTGGGGAGCGGCTACAAGCCGACTCAAGGGCAACACCTTCGGAGCGGCTACCGACCGTCTGACAAAGGCGGGAGCGACTACAGGCTGTCTCCTTCTGCCGGAGGGAGGAGCGGCTATAGGCCGACTCACGGGCAACACCTTCAGAGTGGCTACTGGCCGTCTGACAAAGGGGGGAGCGGCTAGGCCGACTCCCGGAGGAGGGGGTGTAGGACGGCTTCAGGCCAACCCCTGAAGAACACCTTCTGACGAAGGCGGGAGTGGCTTCTGGCCATCTCCTGATTACCCTCAGGTCGGTACGAGACCGATTCCCTTAAGAGAGGCGAGCGGCTTCTGGCCGTCTCAAGGAGGAAGACACCTTCGGAGAGGCTTCTGGCACACTCCTGTAGAAGGCAAGAGCAGCTACCGGCCATCTCCTGAGGGGCGCTGTGTGGAACCGGACAGACAGTTCCACCCCCACTTGATCCGACGGTTCCTCTCCCCGAAGGCAGTGTTGAATTCCTGCTATGGCGACAGTGAGGCGGCTGCGTGTCATAGGGGCGCGCGGCCCGGGCGGACTTATGCCGTTGTGGCGCGAGGTTGGCTGGTTTGGCTGCGGGTCCTCCATGGGGTACTGGTGGAGGTGTTGTAGAGTTCCTGGGGGCACTGTACTGAAGCTGTGTCGTGGCGTTCTCAGGGGCACTACGTTGTAACTCATGCATTTTACTGTCCCTAGTCGGTTTCCCAGCTTTATCAACTTATGTACCTTGCCTTATCACATTTACCCTACCATCCTTCTTCTTGGCCTACCACGTCTCCTCCCACCTTCAAACTCTCACATACAACATACGTCTTTTTCACAACCTTCTGTTGTGATGCAAAGTTACAGTATGCCTTCTTGTGGTGGCACTGATATAAACAGGTGGTGGAGCTGCCTGGTTAAACTATGTAAGCATCTCTCAACTCTCTTATCCTCCGAAAGGAAGATGATGGACTATGGGAGAATGGCAACTTCAGCCTGTAATCCACTGGGCTCACATCCAGCTGGGCCTCAGGCTACTTAACAACATAACAACAATCACTCTGACTACATGCAATCTCTCCATATAACAATACCCTCTAAGCACACACTCCCGCCCAAATTATCAACAGACTTCTTTCCTCTGCACCTTTTGAGAATCACATTACTAATTATGCTAGCTACTTTATGGACTACACACACACAATCCTCAAGAGTTCCATTTCTAGTGCTCTAGATTTTCTACCTGGATGTACTGCTGTTGTGATGAGGCAGGGTAGATTGAGATGATATGGACATGTGGAAAGAATGGAAGATAACAACTGGGTGCGGAAGGTGGGAAGTGTGAATGTCAGGTAGAGTAGCAACACACACGCACACACACACAAAAGCCTGGGATGAGGTCACAGAGTGTGACCTCAAGGATAAGGAACTTGATTAGGAGGTAGCCAGAAATTAAGCGGCGTGGATGACCGGGTTAAAAAATATATTATAATAATAATGAGAAAGCAATAAGTTACTATGCACTAAGCTAGTTAAGATAATGACTCATTTTTAATATTAAAATAATTTTATTAGGATTTGTTAAACCATAGACTACTGAAGAAACCTTAATAAAATCTTTAGTAATCATAATAGTCTATCTATCTATCTATATACCTAGGCTGCTTCCCCCAAGGAAAGGGAGGTAGCCGAGACAGGACGACTCACTCTCCATAAACTTATCCATTCAAACACATTCATTCGCATCTTAGCCCCAAAGGGGAGAACGGACAGATCCTCACCGCATCACACCGCACAAGGGTCAACTGCGCATAATAGTAAATTAATAAATTATTATCTTACTAGCTTAGTGACATCAATGTTATTCAATACTCACGTCGATCAGCAATGGCATAGTGCACAGGTGAGTTGAGGAGGGGGAAGAGGAGAGGAGCTGAATACACTGATGACTCAGCGCAGTCGTACTCCAAACAGTCGTCATCAGGGTCAACCTCAGCAGAGTAGGTGACCTCCACTGCCTCCCTCTGTGACCTGAAGACTTCGTTGAAGTATTCATCTTGAGGAGGTGGGATGAAGGCCAGCAGATCAAGCAGGTGTTTCAGCTTGTCTGCCTTGATCTTCCGTGGCTGTGGGTACTTGTCAGGGAGAACTACGTCGTCGAGGTTAAACTTGCTGGGCTGGTACTTGGCACTGCCTGGCATGAGACGGACTGTACCAAGGGAGCTGTCATAGTCCATCCCGACCATGTAGCCCTCCCTGAAGCCAAGACGAAAGGCAAAGTGGCGTGCGTTGATGAAGCTGTAGGGTGGGCGTGGCTTGCGGTGTGTCACAAAATGCAGCAGGTGTTCAATGTCCTTGAACTCTTCTCTCTTCACAACTATTACTTCATTTTTCTGTACAGTGACGTGTTTTGTGGCCTGGCAGTAGCCATCGAAGTTGTAGATTGTTCCCTCAGACTGGATGTTCTTCTCGATCACACCAAAGGCACGATCACACGCCATGTGGCTGTGTCCAGGGATGAGGTAATAGTGGTCGATTTTCTGCAAACGACGACTATGTAGCTCACGAAGGTAGAACAGCATGTTGTTCAGGCTCTTGTTCTGACCTCTGCAATTGTCACTGAACACTATGAGTGTACTGAAGTTCTTCTTTCCGTATTCGTACTCGATCCACTTGCTGAGGCAGGTGAGAATCTCGACACTGCCATGCCCACCTGTGACCTCGTCCCACACGTAGAAATGACTCTTGCCAGTCTTGAGGTCGGTGATGCAGAAGATGTACATCCAAAGTTTCATCTTGTAATATGCCACGCTTGTCTGAAGTCTGGGGATAGGGAGAGTTTGATGCAGATCCATACAGATGGCTCTCACATCGTCATCCTCGTCCTTTGCAGCGTCCTTCATCCACTGCTGTCCCTTCGCCGCCTGATGTTGATGGGCCTTCAACTCTTCCTCCAAGACTGCCTTATCATCCTCCTTATTCTGGTCCGTGGCTAGCTTGAGTGCTGTTGTAAGCTGGTCGCATTTCGAACACGTGTCAGTCTGGGGTGGCTTGAAGGAGAGCCTGAAATCCTCATTGAACACCTTCCGGTAAAAGCTGTCCTTCATTACGTCACCATTGGGATGGTTTTGACGCATCCAGGTGACACACATCCAGTACATTTTGGCGATGGAAAGGCTGCTATCCAGGTAACGGAGAAAAGGGTACTTTGCCCTGGTGTAGTGCGAGGTGACTGTGGGAAACTTGCTGATGTGGTCACGCACGAACTGCACATTATCACCCTGCAACTGGCGTGCACGTGATTGACCCCTTTTTTCTCTAGTGGGTGAGCCAGACTCGGTCATGGACTTCAGGGCAGTGTCCAAGCGTCTTTTACTAATCCCCAAAATGTTTAGGAAACCCTGCCTACACACCTTGTAGGTCCTGCCTGCGTATGACAGGGTGCACACTAGGGAAACCGAGCGGCGAGGGGTCTGGCCTGGGTCTAGAGTCACACGTCTCCTTTTCACCTCCCCCTTCTTCACGTGCTTCTGGATGAAAGTGTTCTGGAGCACAAAGTCCCCAATTGCCCAGAAATCATTATGGACGGCTGTGTACACTGGCGCAGTGAGTGTGTCGTAACAGCCATCGCTGCAGGGAGCACCAATGCTGCGAGCCTCCACATGTTTACCAGTGGCAACACTCGTGTAGCCCTGTCCAAGGTTCCGTTGTTTTTTGGCCACGTTTTTCTTCCATGTATCAGGTTTCGCCACTCTTTTCCTACCAGAAGATGAGCCCGGCACATTACTGTCACTAATATCAAGAGCACTCGCCATTTCAACACTCAAAAACAGTTTTCTGGCACAAAATTCGCAATTTTAATCCACAAAGCCCGCGTAATGTGGATGAAGGAACAATACCATCCCTTCTCCTCTCCCCTCCACAGCTGCTGGTGGACGTAGTGTCAGGCGTCAGCTTATCGGCCAGCTGCAGTGCAACCCGACTATCTGATTGGCCAGCTTCAAGGGGGGTAAGGAAAGGGGTTGGGATATAGCCCGGTAATGCTCCCACATTTGCTTCAACTCCACAGGGAGACAACATTAGGAACATAGGACAGGCTGAACTCATAGGAAAAGCAACCATACAGCTGGCGGAATGCTGGATCCAATCGCCCACCCTGAGCACTACTGTGGAACCAGACTTTTTTTTTTTTTGCTGCGTGGCGCGACAAAGCAATACACATGGCTGCTTAAACAGGATTTTACCCCTTTGTAGGTTGTTTCTGAGCAGTCTTTTACTTCCAACATAAAGAGGGATGATTTAGTTACTGTACTTGTTGGTGCGAGTAGGAGTTTGGCGGCCATTTTGGCGCTTAGCCCAGTAATGAACTCAGTGGCTCATATATAGATAATTTTAGCAGACTTGTTACTAATTACGTAGAAAACCTTCTGAACATAAAAGTGCAGCTGGATTTTACATTACAAATGCCACTATAGTTTAATTTTAACTTAGCGGATATTTTCGTCTTTTACTTTCTGCAGTTATTTCCCCGAAGCCAGTGGCTGAGTGACAAAATTATGGTTCCACATCCTATCCATAGCACTTTTTCATGACCTGGCACCATATTTTCGTGTTAACATCTTGATACAGCTTAACGGACAGAAGTGCACAGTGTTTTGTTTCGTGATCCTGTGTTCTCACAAATAAATGGAGTAAACAATATTTGGCCTGCATCTCCTCAAGAAACAGGTGGTGTGCAACAAAGGGACTGCATAAACTGATATGAAGGAACCTCGGAATGGAAAGAGTCAAATAGATTGTGTAGTAAACATCTTATAGTATCACAGTTGCAGCTAGGCTGGTAGTATTAAACAATCTCTTCCCCTTCTCGCGAACCATCTTCGTGAAGAGACTCTTCCCAGTTTGGTACTTTTAAACCCCGGCCGAACAGCCTCTTCCCAGAAGGAGACTACGGAAGGGTTGGTATGCTGCGGGGTTCTCTCTGGGAGAGAAATCGTGAGATTGGTACGCCGGAGGAGCACATGTTTGCCGTCATCTGTTTTACGTTTACTCTCATGTGATATATTGCGAAAATAATACGCTAAATCTGATAAACAACGTCTCCAAATCAGTCCAATGGTAGGAAATAGTTTTAATACTTGATATTTTAATACTTGAGAGGGGGTCCAATGGTGGTTAGGATTATGGCAACTGGAATTTGGCAGTTTTGTTTGTAAAATACATGCCGCCGCCACCACCAGGCCAACCACCCCCCTACCGAGCCGCAGCCCCACCACCACCCCAGGAGGACACCATGGTGGCCAGGTCAGGCTGAGGCTGACCCAGAGCGAGAAGGGCGCCGGGGCGCCCCCACCTTAAGTCCCTTTTACACCCAGCCGTCCCGACGACAACCAAGCAGGAAAAATCAACAACCCTGCGAGAGGAGCAGCCTTCACCTGGCTCGGGGTGGGACTGCTCCAGGAACAGTCCCAAGCAACGCCGTGGTAACGGCCACAGTATGTGCTGGGAAGGGAGCGGCCACAGTACGCCCCTCAGTTGTTGCCCCTTGTAGTGCCGCCACAACGGCCACACTACATGTGGGGGAAGGAGCGGCCACAGTACACCCTTCAGCTACAACCACCCCTGGGGACGGCCTCAGAGCATTAGCTATTGAGCGTGCTCTGACTGGCGAAGGAGAGAGTGGAGCCGCGACAACAGCCACAGTACGTGTAGGGGAGGGAGCGGCCACAGTACATCCCTCATCCACTACCTCCTCCTCCTACAGGAGTAACACTGCGGTAACGGCCACAGTACGTACCGGGGAGGGAGCGGCCACAGTATGCCCCTCAGTTACGTCCCGTCGGGCAGGCAGAGCCACAACAACGGCCACAGTACGTGTCGGGAGGGAGCGGCCACAGTACACCCCTCATCTGCCTCTTCCTCCTTCAGGAGCAGTGCTGCCACAACGGCCACAGTATGTGTGGGGGAAGGAGCGGCCACAGTATGCCCTTCATTTGCAGTTTCTAGGGTTGTCCCAGAGGGGAAGGTCCCTTGCACGGCCGACCCCCTACCTCTCGGCTGCGTGGGACGCCCTTTTCTCTCTCCCTCCAGGTGTGGTTCCCCGGAGGTGCTGCCATTCCAAAAGTGGTGGCAAGGTCCTGTCTCGGTCCTGTAGCCCACCCCTGGACGACACCGGCCCCTGACGGATGCCCGGCTGAAGAGGCGCCGCAGTCCACTCCTGACAACGCCCCGCTCTGTAAGCGACCGCAGTACCCGGACTCCCAGGTCCAGTCAGCAGGCCCCAGAGCAGAACTGCTCAGGCCCCACTCTCCCACGGCCCTCCGCCCGGAGTAAGAGGCAGCAGGCCCACCTACTGAAGCTGTTTGGGCCCAGCCCCGAGGGCCACCAAACAGGTCGAGGCCCCCAGACTGGAGGGCCTCCCTGCACCCCATCGACGCGGCCCTAGCACAAGGGCCGCCTATCAGGTCGAGGCCCCCAGATGGAAGGGCCTCCCTGCACCCCTCTGACGAAGCAGGCCCGGGCAGTGACGCCCCTGCGGGTGGTGCATTGCCTCCTGCAGGAGGGCTCCCCAGAAGGGCCCCCTCCCACGCCCGGATGCCACCTCTGTTAGCCCGGAGACCCAGGGCATAGTGGCGACTCCAACGCACCTCTCGAGTCGTGCCTAAGTGAGTGAAAGAGACAATGACAGTGGGACCGTGAAAATGCAATATAAAGTGACGAACAGTGAATATCTATATCAGGGCAGAAATAAGGGTCACGAGCGCGGATTGTGCGACAGGGACAGTTGTGATACATAGACAGTGTTGTGACTATACTAATGGTGCATAGGAAAAGACTACAGAAGTGAAACCAGAGAAATAGTGTCGTCGCGGCTAAGTGACTATTCCGAGTGCCGCGACTCGCGCCATAACGAACTTATACGGTAGAAATATTGACCCAACTGCCCCTTTATTCCATTCTTATGTAGTACATCTGGTAGATTGTATTAAATGTCTATTTATGCCTAAAAACTAACAACCGTACCGTGCCCTAGTGATTAACTGAATCTGTGTAAGTGACCATCTGTCCCAGACCTCACTATTGTGTTTGTGCACTTTGTATCTGAATCCAAATTCTGTCACCCTGTTCATTCTGTATCCAGTATCTCTTTGTTGCATATTGCAAAGTGTGCTGAAATAAGGTAATAGATGTGCTAAGATATACTAACGAGTTTTTATGCTCTGTTCCTTTGTTGGTACTTTATTTCCGGTCCGGAAAGAGGACCCCGATCAGTCGCGGCCGCGGGCGTTTTTAGGACGAGAGGTCGGACTAAAAACACCCCGCATAACAGTTTGGTGGTTCAGTTAGGTTGGAAATAGGTTACTTTACATCAGGTCAGGTTATCTAACAGACTTGTACACCATTCCACTTTTCATTACTGTCTTCAGAAACGTAAGCACGTGATTAGGATTACGGCAGTTAGAATTTAGCGGCGACTTCCTTAATCCTAACCACGGTTAGGATTACGGCAGCTAGATTTTAGTTGTTTGGTTTGGTGGTTCAGTTAAGTTAGAAATAGGTTAGGTTAGGTCAGGTCAGTTTTAGTTAGGTTAGGTTCATACCGCTACAGTTCAGCTTCAACCGCTAGAATTTAGCGATCATATTTGGTTTTTCTGCGATGTTAGAAATGTTAGGTTAGGTTATTTAGGTTAAGTTATGGCTACCGTAAAAAGGAAGTGATTAGGATTACGGCAGCTAGAATTTAGCGGCGATAGCAGTAATCTAAACACGGCCTTATATATACCACGTGTTTGCCTTTCTGAAGACAATAGTGAAAAGTGGAATGGTTTACAAGTCTGTTACATAAAGTGCTCTCGGAAATAAACTGTGAAGTTGCCTGGATCACCACTGTATGAGACACAGGTAACTTGGGAATGACAGAAGTCAACGACTGGGCTGTGCGTATGCAGGATATTATAGTGTTATGTATTAATATATTAAAGTACAACGAGGTGTATAGTAGGCTAAGTGTAAAAGTTATTACACCTCACCATAATATACAGCTACACCACCATACCTCCCCACATACCACAATATACAGACACACTCCTTTGCTAGCTTTGTCTTACTCTTAGATACACACTCTATCTTTGTCTTACTCTTCGAAATACCTTCTATCTTTGTCTTACTCTTAAGTGGATGAAGGGAATAAATAAGGGTGACATTAGTAGAGTACTAAAAGTACGTTCATGGGACAGAACTCGCAATAACAGCTACACCACCATACCTCCACACATACCACAATATTCAGCTACACCACCATACCTCCACACATACCACAATATTCAGCTACACCACCATACCTCCACACATACCACAATATTCAGCTACACCACCATACCTCCACTTATACCACAATATTCAGCTACACCACCATACCTCCTCACATAGCCAAATTTTCAACACTTCACCATACCTGTCAATGTTGGAAGATTGAGTGTAGGGACTGCATCATCCAGCAGTAAAGTCACACGATCTGGAATTGGCTGATTCAGGAGCTCGTACATAAGGTGTCTCTTGTATGCAGTATTCAAAATGCAGGCTGCAGACTCTTGCATTTTTAATATTAACTTGAGTTTTGCGGCTGCACAATTTAATCCACTTCTGTTGCACTTCTTTGTCTTTAGGGAAACGATGAAACTTTATAGTCTGATCTTTTTGCTTGAATCTAGACAAGCATCCAAACACCGCACAAGACATTGGAGTGGAGAGCGCGGGAGGTTCTGGACACACGTGTACAGGCAGGGTATAGGCAGTAGACCTATACTCAGGTGCGGTCGACCTCTAACTAACCTCAGAATCACCTGGGACCCCAGCCCAGTAAAACCAGGTGACGTCATGCGCCAAGCTGTCCCAATTTTAGCCAGGAGCGGACTAACCCTACGTAGTACTCTCTTAACCCTGTGCGTATGTAGCATGTCATTGAGCGGTAGTTTGATCGTAAATAAGGTAGCACCGGTCTCCTAAAAATCTATAAATAAAGATAGTATCACACACAAAAAAATGATAACAAACATTTTAAAAAACTGCGAATGCATTTCGTGAATGTAAAGGTACTAACTAGTTACATGAATATATCAGTATAAAAAAAGATACGACGATATTTGGGAAGAGGCCAGTGACGCTCCTGCTTCATATTCCAGTACTTTCTACCCCGAGAAAAGCATCACACTGCCGACTGTGTAGGCTAAGCACTGTCACTCTGTGCTCGATGCACACATACTCAAGATATATTGTGTTTGGCTACCTGTCTCATAATTCTGTCCCTTCATGCTGCATGATACAACACTGAGGTATGGCTAACATTGAAAATTCAGGCCACATGGAGGTCATTATTCCATTCGTTAAGTAGTAGTGCGCTAGTAGAGATTAATTTCAACATTTTCCATGCATACTTATTTGGGTAAATGTTCGCTTTATTAGATGCAGTAGAAGGGCTTTACCAGTTCAATTCATATAACTCCTGTTCGTTTTCTGTATCTCACTTTTCAGGGTGGTAAATTAATTTTTCCTGCGGAAAAATTTCCCACAGTTATTATCATGTTCCTTATGCTGTACCTATGGTTGTTTGTGTACGGTGTTCAGGTTCAGGTTAGTTTGAGGTGTATAGCCTTTCCAACGGCACACCTCTTCACTTCTCTATGTTTATGTTTTATTTTCCTTCAGTTCCTTTTCTCTCAATTTCCACATATCATACAGTTGTTCTTTCTTTTTTTCAATATTCTCTGCCTGGAATAAAAACTGTCCAATCACCAGTTCTTCGTCTTCTATTCTGGGTCGCTGTAGCTCTACTATCCTGTTTCTTACTTCCTGTAAACATGGGCAAAATAGTATAAAATGGGTCAGGTCTTCTTCTTCTAACTGGCACAGCTTACATATTGTGTGTTCTCCTTGGTGCCTCTTTGTATACTGGAGGGGTAAGCAGTTACTTCTAGCTCTATACCATATTACTGAAGATGGTCTGTTATCATAACATGGTTCTTCTTTTATTTCTTCCTTCCACTTTCTATATATCACTAATGACTCTTTACTTTCCATCTGTTCTTTCCACTTTATTGTATCTTTCTCTCAAATTCTTTGCCTTATTTCCACTACTTTAATCTTTTTCAGATTTCTACTTTCTATTCCACTTTCTTCCATATATTTCAGTGATATTTTTCTCCACTGGTTTTTCTGGTCCTCTGTTATTGCAGTCCATATTTTTTCCAATAGTTCATTTCCTCTTTCTTCTATATTCTGTATATATTTTATCCTACCTTCCACAATTCTTGATTTCATATTTGAAATACCTATTTCTCCTCTCATTGAGCACACTGTTGCACATCTTGGAGCTCCCAGAATCTGTCTACACACACTATTTTCGATTTTCTGCATATTTTCTATCTCTCCCTCTGTTATATTTATTACATTACTAGCATACAGTATTGCTGGGAGTGCTATGCTTTTCCAAAACGTTTTTCCAATTAATAATTTATTGCTGCTCTTACTTATAATTGGGTATATTTGCCATTTTCTGCATTTTTTCAATCATTTTCTGCTTGTGAGTTTTAAACATGTTCCTTTTATCGTCTGTTATCACACCTAGGTAACATATATTTTCTTTTACTTGTATGCCAGCAATTTCAGCTGGTTTTTCCTTCATATTATACACTATTACGTCACTTTTTTCTTTGTTTATTTCCAAACCACATTTTTCTCCTACTTCCGTTAGAATTCTTATGCTTCTTTCCGCTTCTTCCATTGATGGACTTAACAACAACCCGTCATCTGCATAGAATAGTGTACATATTCTGAACAGCTCATTTTCAAATCCACATCCTCTGCTTTCTAGTTCTTTCATAATTATGTAAGTATTTTGAAAAGAGTTGTTGACCCCGTACATCCTTGCCTGATACCACTGGTTACTGTTATTTCTTTGTTCACATCCTTTCCTACTTCCATTATGATCTTATTATCTTTATAAATCTCTTTTATTGCATCTACTACTGTTGGATGTACTTTATATTCCATCAGTGCTTTAATTAACTCTTCTCTCTTTACTGAATCATATGCTTTTCTAAAATCCACAGCTGTTACTATCAGTGCTTTCTTCCTTTTTAAGCTTTCCTGTACACAATATTGCAGTATAAACAAATTGTCTTCCACTCTCCCTCCTTTCGTGAAGCCTGCTTGTGTTTCTCTTATTTCATTATTCGTCTCTAGGTGATTTTCGATATCTTCTTTTAACAGAGACATAAAATTTTTATATGAAATGTTTGACAGAGCTATTGGTCTAAGATCTTTAACTGTGGGGTTTCTCTTTTTCTCTATTATTTTTATTTTGGATGCTTTCCACTCCTCTGGTTTCTCCTCCTTCTCTAGTGCTTTTTCATAACATTGTGTAATTTTCTCTAAGCATCTTTCACTTTTTACTAAGGCCTTGTAAAATTCTGGTTTTAGGTTGTCGGGTCCCGCTGCCTTCTTGTTTTTCATCTTTGCTACCACTTTTCTCACTCTGTCTCTTGTTATTTTTGGTTTTTCCATAGGAGTAATTTGTTTCTCTATTTTCATTCCCATGTCTAGATGTTCTCTTAAATTTCTCAGTTGGGACTCCTTGTGTATTTCTTCCTGCAGTTTTTCCATGTATTTTTGTTTACTATCTTCATTCCATATCTTATTTATTTCATTCTCATGCTTTCTAAATATTTTCTCCCAGAAATTACTGATCTCCTCTGCCGTTGCTTGTTCACTCAGTTCTTTTCCATTGTCATCATATATCTGAATCTCTTTCTTCGTATTATGTGGTCTTCCTCTTAGTTTGTTTATGTTTTCCCACAACTTTTTACTTTTGTCCTTTTTTATTTCTTCAGTTTTCTTTATTTCATAAGCCTGTACAGCATCTCTTATTTTTCTCTGCACTTTTTTCTTTTGTTCCTTGTATCTCTCATTGAGCCTATGTTTTTCTACTATGATGATTTTCTTTCCTTTTTTGTCTATTTAGCCTTTTTCTTTCCTTTATGCCTTCTCTTATTTCCTCATTTATCCATGGTGGTTCTATTTTTCTGTGACCCAATCCATTTTTTCTTCTGTATGTTTTCTGGAGTATTTGGTCAGCTGCCTGCTTAATTTTTCTGTTTAGCTCAGTGACATTATTTACGTTTTCTTGTGATAGCATTCTCTCCACCTCCTTTACGAATGATTGCAGGGATTCCTCATCAGTCTTATAGTACTTCTGCACTATCCACTGATTTTTACTGAATTTCTTTTGTTCATTCCCTCTAAAGCCAGCCACCACCAAACAGTGATCGGAGATGTCATATTTTTCCTTATTTTCATCTACCTCCATATACATAAATCTGTCATACAGTGCTGCATTCACTAACATGAAGTCTATGGCACTCTTTAGGTCTCCTCGGCTCCAAGTATACAGGCCTGTACATCTCTCATCACCGTTCAGCAGTATTAGGCTGTAGTCAGTCATCCAATCTATTACCATCCTCCCATTACTGTCCACTTCCTGGCTACCGAGAAAACCTAGGTGGCCGTTGAAGTCTCCTAAGATCAACAGACCCCATTCTGGATTATGGTTTTCAATTTTCTTTTCTACTACAGTACGGATTTTCTTGTTTCTTTCACGGTCTTCTGTCTTGTTGCCAGTACTCATGTAAACCACAATTATTCTGATGAAAAATCCACAGATTTTTCCCGTGATTTCCAGCACATCTTTATGCACTGGTTCTACCTTTTCTAACTCAATCTCTTTGCTCTGTCTATAAGCTATAAGCAGACCTCCTCCTTTTTTATCATGCCATTCTCTCATTTCTTGGTGGGTCACAATATTTTCTCCCCATGCTACTTTTTCTTGTCTGTTTTGAGTTTCTGTTAGGCACAAGATTTCCACGGAATTATGATCTATTAAATTTTCTATTTCGTACTGCTTCGTTTTTGTTAGCCCTTGTACATTCAACAATTTTATCACTACTTGGGGTTTTCCTCTCTCTTCTGACACTCTTTTGACTTTTACTGCTTCTTTCTCGTTGCATTTGCCCTGCACAGTTTTCCGTTTTTTATATACCATCCATTCTCACCGTTATTTCTCTTCTCCTTTAACTCTTCCACCAATTTCCTCTCTTGTTCTCGTTCCTGTTTTGTCATGTCCTTAGTTATGAACACTTTGTTTCTCTTTTGGTCTTCTTCATCCTTTAGATTTTTTGCTCTCTTCAAGATTAACCACTTCACTTTTTCTTCTTTCAGTTTCACTAACAGTGGTCTCGGTTTTTCATTCTCTTGCTTCTTTCCCAGCCTTATTACCTGTTGAATTTCGCTCTCCTTTATGCCCAATGCCTCTTTTACAATGTCCTCACATTTCTCTTTGTCTTCCTTTATTCTCTCTTCTGCATTTTCTTGTCTTGATTCTTCAATATTGTACATAACTACATTGTTTTTCCTGTATTTCTTATCTTCCACTTCCTTTATTTCCTCTTTTGTTTGCCTTACTGCAGTTTCTACCACAGCCGCTTGGTCTGTTATATCTAGCACTCTGGCAGTCACCTCGTCCACTATCTCCTGCCTCGATTTTTCCCACTTTTTTTCCATATTTTCTATTCTCCAATTCTATATTCTTTTCTTTTAGTTGTTTCACATCCCTTATCATGCACTCCACTGCCTGTTTACACCTGTTGCAGAACCACATCATCTCTTTTTCATATTTTCTCAAAATTCTATACAAGTCCACAGGAACCTTCTGGCATCCAGCATGGAACCAGTATTCACATTTATCACACTGAATAGCGTTTTCTCCATCTCCAACCCGTCTTTTGCACTCTTTGCAGTTGTCGCTTCCTTCTTTTTCCTTTTTTCCCCTCATTTTGGGACTTTCCTCCGTAAAAGACGTGCTTGCAGAATTTCTTTTCCCCGCCATGCTTCACCTTCGTCGTCATTAGGTACAGTTGACCTATGTTTGGTCAGGTTTAAACACTGGTTAGGTGTAATGGAAGAATCTCACTCAACATAGTGAAAGGTGGATTAATTTCCCAACTGGATGCCATTGTCATGGCACACAACCGAGGTTGTCATCATTGTATTCTGGCAACCAACCCATCATCAGTGCATCTGATTTCGTGTATAATATGGCAGCATGTGATTCATGTATATGTTCATGTATAACTATTCATGTATAATATATTCGTGTATATGATACGAAATCAGACACACTGTTCACTGATGGGCTGGCTGGGTACAATAATATCCTCAGAGTCGTGTGCTGCGACTGTAGGTTGGGTTAGCTTAAATCATTAGGTACAGTTAACCTATGTTTGGTCAGGTTTAAACACTGGTTAGGACAATCCCTTCTGCCATTACGCTTGACAAAGTAAATCAGTTGACACAACGGAACGTAGCTGAAAACAACAGGGGAAACAAATTTTGCAGAAAATGTTTATTTACCACTCCAGAAATAATGTGAAAAATATAAAAGACTATCAGGAAGAAGAACACCTGGTTTGGTAAGGTGTTTCTACTGCCTCAAATAAAACATATTTACCCTTATTTATTCACCTAATTTATTTATTTTTTTTTTTACATTGACTTAAGAGTCTATTCTCTGCAGTCCTTCAATGTACCATGAGCCTCTCATTTATTTTATTTTATTTTTTTTTTTAATAACAACACAGGAAAAACAAATGAATAAAAAAATAATCCATACACCAGATTACAGGTGTCCTCCATACATAAAAAATTGGTAACAACTGGACTTGACCCACTTCATTAACACCCACCATCCATACTTAATAAAGCTGGGGCCGGCTCATACGAGACTTAGGTAATGGTATTTGTTGGAGTGTTATGGGGAATTGAAGATGCATCCACTGTGACAGCCTACCAAACCTTACCTAGCCCTCCGACAATACAGTATCTTTATTCTTGATACATCAGTGCTTTTATTATTTTTCTGGGGGATGCCTTCTACAGGGAGATGAGGAAAGTGGTGGCTGAACAGTGAGATGTTGACAGAAGTGTTAATGAACAGTACAGAGCCCTGAAGAGCAACCTCTTAAGGGTTACTTGATTCAGTATGTGGACGGACAAGAGGCCCACCAAGACATAAAGTAACTTGGTGGTGGGATGAGGGTGTAGAAGCTGCAGTTAGCCAGAAAAGAAGCCTTTCCAGGAATGGAAGAAAGGTGATAACAAAGAGGAATACTTGGCTGCCAAGCGTAGGGCTAGTAAAGAGGTTTACAGGGCAAAGTCTGAGTCACGAAGGCTTTTACTTGATAACCTAAATCGTGTGGAAAGGAAGAATATGATAATTTAAGGTGGCAATTCAGATTAAGAGGAAGAATAGGGATATTGTAAGTTAGCAGTGTGTGAAGAATGATGAAGGATGGGTAATGGTGAACAGTGAGGATATAAAAGAAACATGGAGAGAACATTACAACCGGTTGTTGAATGAGGAGTTTGACTGGGACAAGGAAGGTCTGGAGCCAGCAGATCCACTGTTTGGCCCTTGGCCTTTGATTAACACTGCTACTGTGAGCGGGGCAATAGGCAGGATGAAGGTGGGGAAGGTAGCAGGTGTGTCTGGGTTGACTGACGAAATGTTGAAAGCCTCAGGATATATAGGAGTGAGGTTAGTCACTGACCTGATAAATATAAATATATGTGAGTTTGTGTTTCCAGATGAATGGCGGAAGAGTGTAATTGTAAATGTGTACAAGGAGAAGGGTGATGCCCTAGAAAGAGGAAATTATAGAGGTATAAAGCTCTTAGATCAGATAATGAAGGTACTGGAGAGAGTTTTAGAAGGTATGATAAGAGAAAGTGAATACTGATGAGATGCAGGTTGGGTTTATGCCAAGCAAGGGATCACTGATGCCATATTCATTGTTTGACAGCTTTAGGAAAAATATATAGGAAAGAAAAATGTACTTTGTTTTTGTTGATTTGGAGAAGACCTTTGAGAGAGTCCCTAGAGAGGTGATGAAGGGGGCAATGAGAAAGACTGGGATCGAGGAGTGGCTAGAAGGTGGTTATGGCCATGTGTGTGGGTGCTCACACCCGGGTAAGGGTGAATGGAGATCTGAGTGATGAGTTTTCCATCAGTGTTGGTGTGCATCAGGAGTCAGTTCTGAGCCCCTTCTTGTTTATCATGGTACAGTACTTCAAGTCCTCTCACGTGACTTCAGAAATGGACTCCCATGGGATATGTTGTATGCTGATGATATGGTGTTGATTGCAGAGAATGAAAAAGAGGCAGAGGAAAGATTTAGGAAGTGGAGAGATGGTATGGTGCACAGAGGCTTAAGTGTAACTGCACAGAAAACAAATGTGATGGTACTGTCAAAGAGGAGAGAGAGTGGCCATGTGCAATTTGCCACAACAGCATGGGAATGAATTCCCCCTCATGCAATGTCTGTGATAAATGGGTGCATAAGAGATGTTTTGGTATTAGAGGTAGACTGCGAGATACTGCCGATTTCGTGTGTGCGGCGTGCCAGGGAGAGCAGGTGAAGATTTTCAGGTGTGCAAGAATTGAACTTGCTCATGAGTTTCTTGAGTGTGTGGAAGAGTTTTGTTATGTGGGAGACATGTTATGTGCTGGTGGTGAGGCTGGAGGTAGCTCTGTGGCTAGAGAGAGGAGTTGTTGGAAGAAGTTCAGGCAGATGTTGCCTCTCCTGACACTGAGACCTCTCCCTCTGTGCAAAGGGATCTTTGTATGCAGCATGTGTTAGGATGTAATGCTGTATGGTAATGAGACTTAGATTGTAAATGAAGATGATATTCACAAGCTCAAATGTACAAAAATGACAATGATTAGGTGGATGTGCAGTGTGTCCCTGAGTGTGAGGCCTTGGGGGGCTTGGTTTACAATGGATGAGTTAAGAGATAGGATGGGACTACAGTGTATTTGTGTTGTGGTGAGGAGAGGTAAATTGAGATAGCTTGGGCATGCGGAGAGTATGGGGGATGATAACTGGGTGCAGAAAGTGGGAAGTGTTAATGTTAGGGGTAGGGTTGTGAGAGGTAGACTGAAAAAGACCTGGAATGAGGTCAGAGTGTTAGCTCAGGACTGCATAGCAAAGCCACCAGAAATCGAGCAGCATGGACAGCTGCCATTAGGTGACCAAGGCCAACACATGCAAGCACGTTAGAGCCTTAAAAAACAAACAAACGAGTTACCACTTACTGTGTCATGGTAAAAGTCTTCCCTATCCTCCTTACACTGAGGAGAATATACCTGTTTTATTCTTAGGTGATAGGCTAGGTGGTGGCAACCATCATGTACTCACTCAATGTAGTGCTGCCAACTTCTTCCTTTATTTTTATCATTCGTATTCTGTGCATGCCCTCCTCCCTTCCTATTTCTCCCGACTTTCCTGTCACTTTTGATTACGCTTTGCTATTTCCTTTCCTGGTGGCTTTACACTGTGTGACAAACGTAATGGTATCCAGTAAGCCAGGACACCATTTACAATGCTGGGTGATAACCGTATAACCAACTCATATATGTTCCCAAGAGATGTGACACTTTGCTTAAAAAATGTGGACGGGACACTTTCTGTGGAAGGCTGCATGATGACCTCCACATTTAAGGCAGGACTAGAAGGTCGATGTACATGTGGATGATAAGTGCCCAACGTGCCCAATTTGTGAACAGCTGGGGCAGACAGCCTGTGATCTGCAGTATTTGGCTGGATGGCCAAAATGCCAGCAGGAAGTGCATTGACGTGGTGGAGAAACATATTCTTTAACAGGGAGGACAGAACCCACGATGATGACAGAGGCTGGGAAGGTAGTGAGACTCAAATACAATTTTGGCAATGTTTAGAGATGTACAGATACTAAAATTTCGACCGATAACAATACCACAAAATTGGACCGATACCGATACCAGTGAGGGAAGATGGTGCCTGCCGTCTGACGGCTGTGACAGGGCCCTGAGCCGCTGATGTGAGGCTACCAACCTGTCTTGTACATGTCCATGGTGGCAGATGTGGCTCATTACCAAAGAGTGTACTGTATTACTATGCACCATGTACTCAGTATGATACTAAATAGTTGGATATTACCAATAATTTATTTTCTGTCCCTAAACATCCAAATTCTATTTAACAAAATAACTTCCAGTGAGTGATATGCTAGGCACTAAATTCCTTTTAAGTATCGGTAGTATCGGCAGAAGATCAGTCTACACCGATTCCAATACTCTAAAAATGGGCCGATATCACCGATACCGATACATCGGTACATCTCTAGCAATGGTAGCTAGTCATTGATGGCGTCCATGGGTAGGGTTGGTATAACAATGAACAGAAAGAACTGGTCGATGTTGTCTTGAAAGAATGAGCTGAATATCCTTAGATGGATAGTACCACACATGTAGATGAACTTAACTGTGCATGTGAATAAATTAAAACTAGATTGCCAGAGGGATCAACTACAGACTCAACTTTTTCTGCTTGGGCTGCATTTAGCACTTTAAGATGAATCACTGGGTCATACAGAGAACATAACATCAGTGCCTACTTGGCATAACAGAGACAGGTGAAGTGAGAGGTGATCCGTGTATGAGGTGATGTAAAAATACTGGGACCAGGTCTCTGGCCCAAAAAGACAGGTGGTCAAGACAGGGCTAGTGAGTAGGGAAAAAGTTCGAGGACAGGACAAGGAAGCCTAAGAAACAGAAAGGAAGGATAGATGGGGGAGGAGGTGGAGGCATATAAGGTTCAAAAGTTACTATAGAAGATGAACAGGTAGACAGAGTTGTAGACATATGGGACTGTGTGGCAGGAGCTGGTGTTGTTAGGTGAGATGAAAGAGACATGAGTAGAGGATGGGAAACTGTAGGAAGAGTCAGTGAAGTATCAGGAAGAGAAGCTGGGGTCATCATCGGGGTAAAAGTGTTGGGAGGACCGGGGGATGGAGGGAGAACTGGAGACAATATCTATAAACATACATGCTAAAGAAAACGGTGAAGATAACGAATGAAAAAGAAAGGATTGTGAGGGTGGAACCCAGAGTCTAGACCCAAGAAGGGACCAAGCTCCAAGCATGCACTTGCTACCACACCCAAGGGAGGGATAGCAACATTGTGTGCGAGAGCAGTCTCCTAGTACAATGTTGGGACATCGGCCAATGACTGAGAGTCCCACCACAAAGCAACAGCATCCCTGGATCTGCAGCTGTAGCTCAGCAGCATTTCCGCCTCCACAAAGGTGCATACAATGAGGTGGTGCCAAACCACCATGGTCCCCAGAGCTGGCAGGGACAACAGCCCATGGGCACACCCTAATCCTTCCTGTTGCAACATGCTAAGGGCCATCGGTGAGAATTTTCATCAATGTATAAAACTCCACAATATTTAAAACCAAAGATCGAACAGACAGGATATGAGAAAAAGGAAGGAAGTAGCAACAATAGAAGAAAAGGGCCCTGCAAAATTAATTGAGGCAACAACAAGGAACTAGGGAGATGAGAGAGGGCAAAACAGTGGAGACACAAATAAGGCATCCACCCAGCAACCAAACCTCCACATACTGTGGAAGTTCATTAAGGTATCCTGCTATACCGGTAGTTCCCCTACACATCAAATCTCATTCGACATCTCTGAAGCCCCCCCATGATGACAACAAGCAAGGAAATGGGGGGCGAGGGGGTGAAGGGTGTTAGGGCAGTTATTCCATACTAAATTAAAGTTGAAAATGGTGAGTTTGCATATTTTTAAGTTGCTGGTTTAATACAGACTGTTGTTGATTGCAACCAACTTCACAGTGAAGGCCAACTACAACACAAAAAGACCAGGAGTGACTGAAGGGTCAGTGAGGTGTATTGTAGCAGTTATTCCATACTAAAACACTGATAAGGGTGTCTGTCATTGTTTATTATAATGATATAACATTGTGTGTTGTTGTTACAGGTGATGATGAAGGCCAACCACAACACAGGAAGACCAGTGAATGAGTGAGTGCCTCAGCCACACCAAGCCTGTGGTCACCATCTCATCGCAACCTTATTTCTTGCTTAACACAATGCCTCACGTCAGTGCATCCTAGAACATTGAACTACAGTACATCACCAGTTTCTGGGTGACAACAAGTAGTGCAAGCAATGCTGATTATGTGTGTCAGCATTCCAAAGAGGTAACAGATGTGATAAGCCTGGTATTGATGGCAATTTGTGTGTTTTGAATATCAGTAATTTGGTGAAGCGTCAAAGAAAAATGTGAAGCTGTGTCTGTGTTGCTACTGATGGTTTGTTTTCACCTGACAGAACTGGGCCACTCCTATAGTCTGAATACAGTCATGGTAGCGTGAACTTCACTGCCCTTATTATTTTATGAGGTAGGAATAGGTCTCCTTGGTTACTAGCAAACTGACCTTCCTGTCTAACTATATTTGGCCAGTAGCTAAACTGAAAGAGATTAGAAATCTGCCATGTCATAACAAACACATTATACCTGTCGTTTAGCTGTGAAATAAACATCTCACACACCAAACATTGGTGGCTGTCACTTATAACTTTGGTCACATACTGAGATGGAGCAGAACAGAAAATAATCATCTGTTAGCCACAAGAGAGCTATAAGTACTATGATAAATTTGGCAATTGAAGGTGTTGTACTCAAGGCACCAGCTCATCTAAGAAGTGCGGAGGAAAAGTGTATGATACCTCTGGCATACAATAAGCAAGTGTCATGATGGATGTGGATGAGAGAAGACCAGGTGACAAGTCTGACTGTGAAAAAAATGTTGAGATGTCAGTGTGGGATGCTGCTGCTGCTAATGATGATAATGTGCCAGATCCAGTAAAAAATGGGATGCAGATGGAAGAGAAAGCACAAGTAAATGAATTTGGCTGTATGGAGGATGGTCATATGTCTATCAGGGATGTTAACAATGTCCAAGACTCTGTTAGAAGCGTGAAGGCAGTGGGTGAGAAAGGACAAGCTGATGATTTTAATTATGAACAGGACTGTGAAGTGTCAGACCCTGATTACCACTCAGACTCTGTTGGAAAGTCAGCTAAAAAGAAGTTTGATTGTTTAGACTGTGGTAAAAGTTTTGCATACAAAAGCCACCTGAAGCAGCACTCAAATGTTCATTCACAAGAAAAGAACAATGTGTGTGCGGTGTGTGGCAAGCGGTTTTCTCGTCAAGATAATCTCAACCAGCACATGATGATTCATTCGGAAGAGAAGAAGTTTGAGTGTATGGAGTGTGGTGTTCACTTTACTCGTAACAGTGATCTCAACCGGCACAAACTAATCCATTTGGGTGTGAAGGAGTTTAAATGTGATATTTGTGGTAAGCAGTTTAGCAGAAAAAGTAATGTAACCAACCATCTCATTGTTCATTCAGAAATTAAAGAATTTGAGTGTCTAGAGTGTGGCAAACAGTTCACTCGAAAATGTTCCCTCAACAAGCACGTGTTAAATCATACAGGAGTGAAGAAGTTCCAGTGTGTGGAGTGCGGTAAACAGTTCTCGCAAAAAACCTTTCTCTCCAGGCATTTGCTGACTCACACAGGAGAGAAGAATTTTGAGTGTGCAGACTGTGGTAAAATGTTTGCCTGTAAGAGTGACCTAAGAGAGCATGTACTAATTCATACAGGAGTGAAAAATCATGAGTGTTTGGAGTGTGGTAAGAGGTTTACTCAAAAGAACCACCTCAACAAACACTCGCTGATCCATTCAGGGATAAAGAGGTTCAAGTGTGAGGAATGTGGAAGAGCATTTATACGAAAATTCTCCCTAATCTCTCACATAAAACATGTTCACAAATTTTCCAAATCTTCTCTTCCTAATTAGCACCCTTGGATTTTATTCACTGAATAGCTGCTGACTGGTTTTTTATGGTGCAAATATTTCAAGTTAAATGCTGCCTATGTAATAATGTGCACTGGAATGAGATGACTGTAATGGTACCCTAAAAAATAATAACTGAAAGACATGACTTATTCAATTTTACCTTGTGCAATTCCCACTTGAGAAATTAAGGCATTGACACCTTGATGAAAAAAAGAAAAAGGCATATGTGTATTATTAAGAAAATGAGAAATAGCTTTATATTGAAGAATATGGTGCCTATGTGCATTCTCGTAAAAGCTGCACCACTGGGGGACCAATGTGCTTAACTTTCTTGTGTGCATTTAATCCTCCCAGCCCTTCCTTGACCAACTCTGCTGTAAGCCGTGACCACTAAACAATTATGACATGAGACAGACGAGGTTGGTGGGGAAAAGTAAAGTTCTTCAACAATAGGCAGAGCAAGCAATAGTGAAAAATTTTCCACTTAATTTTGCCTAAAACTGCTACGGTATTTCTCCATCTCCATGGATGAGCTATAACAAAAGATGAACCCCTTCAATCCAAAGACATAGTTTTCATTTCATTCTTGCTGTTTCCAAATAATGTTCAGCTTACGAGAAACTTTTCAGATGTGAATGGTTAGAGGTGGCCTTCATTAACCCCGTTCAGTAAGAGTTGGCTTTAGTGCATACAGTACCATAAAATAAAATAAAATTGAGATGAAAAATCAAACTGGGTCAGTGTCCATGGAGTGAAAGGATCAACACTGGAATATGGTACTTTGACCAGGGTATAGGAAACTGGCTGCAAAAGGACAAAAATCTCCACCAAGTTAAGACAGATGAACTACAGCATGTGGTATGGCCTAGCTGTCCTTCCACACGCCAACAGATGCAGACGACACCACACACCTTCTGACTAAACAAGTTTATGATAAAAATGAACAAGCTTAAGTCAGGAAAGTGTTTTAGTTGATCAGCAACTCAATAATGAAATACTTAAACAGAAACATCTTTACTTGAGAGGGACGAGGTCAATGGGTATGACCTTATGGATGAGGGTCCAAATGGGGAGGCTGCCAGAGATTGGGCAGCATGGAGAACCACCATTAGCCTAGGTGGCCAAGGCTGACACAAGCAACCATGTTGGAGCCTTTATACACTGTAACATATGATACAATGAGGATTAACTACATGTAACTGTGATAGGATATTTATGATTTGTCACTTTTTGTGGGGAGAACAGTGAAGTCTACCTGAATGACACTTGAAGTCCGGTGGTGTAGTGCTTAGAACAATCCAGTCAGAGTGATGGCTGTGCATAGGTTTAATCACCAAGCAGTGAGTGGAAGCTTTCCATTTATGTAATGCCATCAAGGGAAGTAGGCTGGTCACCTACCCTTAAATGTTCTGGACTGTCACAATAGTAGCCTAGCCTCAATCCCTATACCAGGAAGAAGATCAAATGGGACCCTTTTTAAATATCCTCAAACTGCTGCTGCCTCATTTAGGGTCAATCATGGAATCATAGACAACAATTCACTCTTCTAGTGACCACCACCTTCCCCATTTATGGCAGGAAATGTTTTGCATTCAATGGATGATGGCCAGTGGGTCATGAATTTTGTGAATGGATGAGAGATGACACAAGTTAACCTCATAAATACAAGTGTGTCTTGCTTATTTTATTTTTGATACAACCAGACAATGATATTTAGCTAAATGGAGACTTTTCAAGCTGGAGAGGTTGCATCTTGTCTTCATAAACCCCTTTGCTACTAGATATCTTTTGGAAGGTTTGGATCATATGATGGTTGGAAAAAAAAATTAAGGATGCCATTGTATTGAATTAATCTTAAATGTGTTCTTGATTAGCAACCACAATGAAGAGCTGCATGTTCTCCTCCCATGTTGGCATCCAGAGTATAATTAATTCACCTTATTGGCAATTATCAGTATGTTTGAAAAAATGTCAAATGGAAAATGATGATGTGTTTCTTCTTCTTCTTGCCCTCACATGATTTTATTCAACTAGTAGTAGTTGTTGTGTTACCCCAAACTGTTTGATTAAGCAGACCAATCAACCATTGACAACCACCCTCGCACGGCTGTCCTGTGCAGCGAACCATTGTTCCTGTGGGAATGAGTCCCTTGCCATAATGAGGCACAGGAATTAGCGCGAGGGTTTGGTTCTTGAATGGATGCTGCATTTGCGTTTCTCCACCCAGTTAACAGGGGCACCATAGTAGGCTCTACATCACCCTGCTATTTGGCTATATGGTTACCACCTAGCACTGCAGATGGTTTCCTGGACTGCAGGAAACCACATGGTTTGCCACTCAGTGTAGAGCCACCTGAAGTGGAATGAAGAGTAATAAACAGCGAGAGGAAAGGTGGGAAAAAAAGGAAGAGAGGACAGACAGAGAAAAAGAATTAAAAGACATGCAGGAAGTAGGCAGCATTACATCAAGTGCATGGATAATGGGTGCCCCCACCTACCATCAACCTCTAGTGGTAGAGAGGTTAACAAACATTACAGCTACCTAACCCTTTCAGTTTGAACATTTTTGTCTAACCTGCATAAATCTTCAGGGTATACCAAGATTAATGTATAACAACAAAAATCTTCTGGACATACCAAGATTTTCATATAACAAAACAGACATAACAGTACTGTACTGATGAGAGCAATATGAAGCCCTTCAGCTATGTTAATTTTCTCCAGTGTACTATACCATATAATGTATAGCTATTCTGTACAAACTGTATCGATCTACACTTGCAATGAACACTTCAGACTTCAAGCTTGCATTCTGTAGTTTACATACCAGAGTAGGAAAATTTGTATAGCCCAACAGCCTGAACTAGCCAGCCAAATGAATTTTAGAGTCCGTGTGCCCGGCGCTCAATGGAAAAGTAGATACTTTGCTATACATGAAACTTCAATTAAGAAAACAGCTTATAAATTATTTTTTATCTGCTTCCTATCATGAAATATTGATAACTGTAATGCCACCACTTGGAAGTGAAAGATTGGCTAATAGTCTAAATTCTAGGTACTGATAAATCAAATGTGGATGTGTACTGGGTTAGTCTAAATTCTAGGTACTGATAAATCAAATGTGGAAGTGTACTGGGTTGATCTTTGGCAGCTCTGGTGTGCGTATTAATGTGAACAGACTGGCTTTACGTTTGACTGACTACCGTATAGTGTTCATTATACAACACACACTAGCATTTACAACGTAGGTAAGACTGTTAGTTTGAATAACGACTGATTGAAGAGGTACTTCAGAGAATCTACACCAGTGCTTACAGCTGGCATTTTTCATTATTTAATCAGGCCAGATCTGGTTGTGAAAAACCCGTTTGTTAATGAATCACCATGATTTGGTATTGGGCTGAATTTGGTAAATAATATTAGTGAGGAACTTGCATATAATATTAGTGAGGAAAATATATATACTTCTTATAACATTTGGTAATGAAATGATCAATTTGGTAATGAAAACTGAAGAATTTGGCAATGAGACCATGTTCAGATCCTCGCTGGTCTGTTCAGTGTAGTAGCCTGTGTAGGCCAGTGAGTAACAGGTGTGGCACTGCTGAAATAAGTCATGATGGGTGAAAAACAAACAACTGACTGGTTTCTTCAAATGCCAAGAACCAGCATCAGCTACACGAGACAGGTATGAATGACCACAAGAAAAAACATATTATTGTAGGAATTTGTTAAGCAAGATTCACAGTGTAATATAATTGGAGCTTTTTTGTTATCATCAAACTTATTTAATGTATTACACACACTGAAATGAAACATAGTGGTCACACTGGCTGCTCCCAGAAGTCGTTGCATGGGGTGCCATCTTGTCAAGCTGAATGGTAGCTTTCCTAGAAATCAACCAATAACTATTTTTAAACTTTATTTGAGTGTGTGGTAAAATAGCATACACTATACACTACTTAAATCTCTACTACAGAACAGTTAACCGATAGCTGCACAAACAAAATACTCAAACATGCACAATAACAAAAAGATGGCTGGCAAACTACTTAGCAGGCAGATTTGCACGTGTAACATTTGCCAGTCAGTCTTCTAACATCAGAAACTTCACAAATGGCGTCCCCCAAGGATCGGTTTTGTCCCCTACATTCTTTAACCTATACATGCATGACATACCCACACCCCACACACCACAGATACACATAGCTTCCTATGCAGATGATATAACACATGTACACACCAAAATGCAAACACAGCTGCACACATCATCCAACCTTACCTCAACACACTACATGAATGGTTCATCACAAACAGGCTCAAAATAGCCCCAGCCAAATCTACAGTGACCCTTCTCACAAACTGAACAGCAGAACACAGTCACATCCCACACCTCACCATAAACAACACTCCCCTACCACACAGACACACACACCCAAAATCCTTGTTGTAACATATAATACATCAATGTCATTTAAACAACACATCACAAATATTAAAAATAAAATAACACCAAGACTCAGTACCTTGAGGTCACTTGCCCATACAACATTTGGACACAACAAAGAAACCACCACCACAGTATACAAACAATACATACGTTCAGTGATGAATTATGCAAGTCCTGCTTGGGCTCCTAACCTCACTAAAACACACTACAACACTCTACAGACCATACAGACCAAGGCCCTAAAAATAATCACAGGCTGCACAGCTACTACACCCACAGACCACCTACATCAAGAAACCAAAGTCCTCAAAGTCAAGGATCACCTAGACATGAGAGGCACCCAGATTCTTGCTGCAGCCTCCACAAACCCACAACATCCACTGCATTACATGGCAGCACATCCACCCACACCAAGGAACATCAAAACAACTCCCAGCACACTATATCATACACAAATACTCTCATCTCTCCCCCCTTGCCCACCTCAGACCAGCTTCCACAAGCATATCAATACTCAAATCACTCGCCACTCCATTCAGTCACTTAAAGACAACACACAGCTGCATGCACGGCCTCCTGACATCCACTCTTCTGAATCCTAACTCCCTTGTGAGGACAGGAACCACCTGGCCAGGCTGAGATGTGGGCACCATCCAGCCCTCTTAAGCTAACCGAAGAGGCTGGATGACTCCGTCGCTGATGCCTGTCCAGGGTGTAACACAGCACCCCACACTATTAAGCACATTATGGAAGACTGCATTGCACACAATCACCTACGCCAACAACACAACATACACTCTTTGAAAGGTCTGTGGGAAAGCCCGGTCTCTGCCACGGCCTTCTTAAGCTGTTCAGCCAGCCTGCCTAGGGAACAACTACTACTACAGACAGCTACAGTACTACAGAAAAACCGCTACTCTACTGTACAGTAAAGAAAATCAAAATTGGTACCTATTCATAGAGAATATCAAGGCAAGTAATGAGAATGTCCGGGAATGTATACCATACATTTCAGAAATCACTAGCCCGGGGCAAGTAAATCTAAAGCAAATTCTTCCCGCCCTGTTACATACCATAGTGTTTTCCCAAAAAAGCTTAACTCAGATCAAAATTCAGGTTTGATTCTGGGTGACTTTCCTTTTAGTATATTCTTGCTGCTGCCTGACAATTTTAAGCAACTTAGGAAGTGTTTCTCATACTAAAGGCATTTATACACTGATGCTATATTTGCTCTCCAGTTTGAAAATTAGTCCTCAGGTGAATCCAGTAATATCAGAGGGAGATGGCAAAAGTATAATGATAAAGACATCTCTACACTCTGTGGGATTAGGCAGATGGTAATTTTACAAACAGCTGAGTCACAATCCCTGATGGAGTAAAATATAAATGAATCCTTGATGGAGTACAGTATAAATAAATCCCTGATGGAGTACAGTATAAATAAATCCCTGATGGAGTACAGTATAAATAAATCCCTGATGGAGTATAAATAAATCCCTGATGGAGTAAAGTATAAATAAATCCCTGATGGAGTAAAGTATAAATAAATCCTTGATGGAGTAAAGTATAAATAAATCCCTGATGGAGTAAAGTATAAATAAATCCCTGATGGAGTACAGTATAAATAAATCCCTGATGGAGTATAAATTAATCCCTGATGGAGTACAGTATAAATAAATCCCTGATGGAGTACAGTATAAATAAATCCCTGATGGAGTACAGTATAAATGAATCCCTGATGGAGTACAGTATAAATAAATCCTTGATGGAGTAAAGTATAAATAAATCCCTGATGGAGTACATTATAAATAAATCCTTGAAGGAGTAAAGTATAAATGAATCCCTGAAGGAGTAAAGTATAAATGTATCCCTGATGGAATAATGTATAAATGGCCAACACCAAAACAATTATTATTATTCTGGAGGAGTAAGGAATGAAATATTGTTATAGTTAGGAACTGGGAGGTTGAAATAAAGTGGAATTTATATTTTGCACTATGCCTTTTGTAACCTTGCCAGTACACAGCCAAATTGGCTCATAAATCTTTCATTTACCCTACAATCCCCAGAAGCCATGATGTCACTAATTTTTAATACTGTATGGTGAACAATACGAACAGCAGGCAGTTTAGGCAGACCCAGTCCATGACAATGACAGCAAGCAAAGAAAAGGAATACGACGAAGGGCTTTTGTAAACTAAATAAGTACAGCACATGAAGGCTAATCAGATGCCATTAAGTCAGGAGAATTATATAATCAGTGAGTCCTTCCACTTTTACCTTATGGATCGGAAACACTGAACCTAACAAAATCCTCAGAAACACACTTAGGAATGATCCAAGATGAATACAAAGGATTATGTTAAGGGTCACATGGACAGCTGAAAAGAGCTTCCTGGAGAAATGGACAGACAAAAGTAGTGGACATAAAAGCAATAATAGATGTGGACAGATCCATTCTCTGTAGAACAGACAACCAAGGTAACTTTATGGCACTTCAGAGATGGAGTGACAGGAAGAGGCAGACCAAGAATACGGTGGTAAGAGACTCAGAGATTTACCAGGACTGGATTGGATTGGACTGAGTAGGCTAACAACCAACAGTCAGAGTGGAGAAAGATGGGAAAAGCCTTTGTCCTGAAGTCAACTGAATCTGACTGATGATGATTATGATTTATTTTTTTCATGCTCTTTTTTGCTGCTTAAGATCCCAGTAAATTGCAGAACAACTGCATACTGATATACCACTGTCAACTATAAAGCTGATTTAACGGTGGCTTTAACTTTACAGTACCAGTTGTGTGGAAAAGTTGTATATAATATTTTAGAAGATATCCCTAACTGGTAATGAGAACTTCCTGTAATTTTAATCTGTTTCTTGGCTTATGACTCTACTGAACAGGCTTATAAGAAGTGCACTTATATGGAAAATATATATACTGTACTTTTATGTATATGTATACATATATATATATATGTGTGTGTGTGTGTGTGTGTGTGTGTGTGCAGGAGCTAGAGGAGTTGAGAGGAAGGATGGGACATGAATGTATTGGTGCTGGGATGAGGATGGGCAGATTGAAATGGTCTGGACATGTTGAGAGGATGGAGGATGGCAACTCGGTGCGGAAAGTGAGTGTGAATGTCGGGGGAATGGTTGAGAAAGGCAGACTGAAAAAGACCTGGGACGAGGTCACAGTGTGACCTCCGGGATACGAGACTGAATAGGGAGGCCGCCTGAGATCGAACAGTGTGGAAAGCCGCCATCACATGACCAAGGGTGACACATGCAAGCATGTTGGAGTCTTTACAAATATACAGTATGAACGTACAGCCACTCTAGCTTGTAAGGTAGCACCAGGATTTAAAGGCTAGCATGATGGTTGAATAACTGTGTAGTCTATTTCGCCCAGCATGATGTGTGATAATTTTACTTCTATTCTTTCGCTTTCTTTGTTTCTGGATCCTACCTCACCCCAACCTGTAGGTGGAAATTATTGTTGAGATGATATGCATGCTGAGTGTTATGCTAGGTGTTTTTAGGGCAGCTTCCCGCCCAAAGAACGCCTGGCCTAGTATTGGGTTCTTTTTGAGACGGGCAATACTACAAATATGGGAGGAACAGGGCATAAAAACTCAAGGCAACAACTTACACGTATATTCACTAATCTTAACACAAGGGCAATAGGATGTCTCACAATATTTCTGACTCATTAATTCTTGGGCTGCTGAAAGAGGTAAGCATATCTCGCAGGATACGTGATACACTTCACAATTCAGGGTGGTACAGTTCACAATATGAATCTGGTCACATAAGAGTTCTTATGTTCAACATTGTCACGATCACTGAGGGGTACACTGACTTGATCTTGTTGCTGGGAACAAAAGGGGGGGAGGGGAGAATCTAGGTTGACACAGGTACAAGGGAGAGGGGGGGCGTGCTGAGCAATAACGATCACCACATTTGGATAATGAAGCCTTACTTCTATAAAACTGCACTTTAAGTCCCTGTCTAGGCACGGTCACTTAATGAATCCACTTTTGGCACTCTACTGTATGTCAACGTACTAAGCCACACCTGAGTCACTTATAGTCCAGATAGGTTGATGTCCCCCATGGGCGTGATGAGGGCCCCGGATGCTGGGGGCAGAGGTCTGACTGATGGGATAGGGGCCAAACAACTCCTCCAGACGCCTTCTGAGCCGCTGGGTGGAGGACCATGTCGCCTCGGCTGAGGGTGGGATGGGTCTCGCCCCGGGGAGCCGGGGGCGCTGTTGTGGACCCGGGGGCTGCAGTTCGCTCCAGGGTACTCCGCCATCAGGAGGGGACTGCGGCATCGTTCCGGGGAGGGGTCTTCAGGGGCGGGTCCTCCTCAGGGGCCGGCTGCAAGGAAAACAGCCCCAGGGACAGTACAGGGCCCTGCCACCAGGCTGCTAACGGTGAACTCCCTGGCTGGGGACTGGTCTATGGCAGGTGGACGTGGGAGGGCGACGTGCAGGCATAGAGCGGCTGGAGGCCGTCTCTCGTCCGTGGGCGCAGCAGGAGGCCGTCGCCTGTGTTGTGTCATCAGGACCGCCTCCAACCCTGCGGGTAGTATAGGTGGAGCGGCTGGAGGCCATCTCTTTGGTAGAGTGGCTGTTGCCGTCTCTCTGATGGAGCGGCTTGAGGCCGTCTCTTTGGTGGAGCGGCTTGTGGCCGTCTCTTTGGTGGAGCGGCTGGAGGCCGTCTCTTTGGCGGAGCGGCTGGAGGCCGTCTCTTTGGCGGAGCGGCTGGAGGCTGGAGGCTGTCTCTAAAATTGAGCGACTTGAGGCGGTCTCCAAGGGGCTGTATGAAGCCTAAGGTTCAGCTCCACCTCGATCTTGATGTAGGCCGGGCTGGAGAGAAGGTAGTGCACCCGGGCTGAGGTACACGGGTCGGGTTGATTCCGGGGAGTAGGGGCGCATGGCTACCCAGGACTTGTGCCCATATAGTACGGACACCCCGTACGCTACATCTAACCCTCCGTTGTTGCCTCCTGGGGATGTCGTGTCACTGCTCGCTGTTATCATATCACTGAGTATAGCCGCTACATACAGTGGTCAATCAGTCAACTGGGCTATCAAATTAAAAAGGAATAGCCAAACCTTCATCAAGTGCTCCTCTGTACATACATCATTCATCTAATTCTGTCTGTAATGCTAGGTATAAACGGCCCGACTCCTCGGTCCCAGAACACCTAACGTGTAGCGGGGTCCTCTTTCGAGACCGGGGCTTAGTGCAATAAAGAGAGGTAGGACACAAAAACTCCAGGCAATAACCTTTACACGTATATTACCACAGTCAGACACAGGACAAAACAGCAGATATTACAACACAGTACATGACAGAAAATGAAACGTTAACTAGGATATTAGTATCTCGCAGGATACTGGCTTAACCGATACTGATGCCAACACTATAATTTTAGTGCACAGGTGTACAGGGAATACAGGATTGCGGTACGCGTGGGAGCGCGGGAGTGTCTCTCACACTGGGGGTTGGGGGTGACGCGCGGAGGGTCAGAACAGAGTTATAGTAATATTGGGAGGGAGTAAGTATTATTAATTCGAACTTAGTATTTTCTGATAGCAAAGGGGTTTTGACAATTGATTCTATTTCTCATCCAGGTTCTTACACACACACACTGACTGCTGGGAGGAGGTTCCTTAAGGGAGGGTAGGGGACACTGGGAATTTACTGTGTTTATGGTAATACTGTACAAGCGGGAGGATATTATTAGCATTTTTTCTCTACTGTTTCCTGGTAGCAAAGGACATTTGTATATTTTGCTATAGAGAATCTCTCGGGGTAGTAGTCTTACTGATTTTCTGCAAGGGTGTCACTCATGAGTATGATTCACCAGAACTTAGTTTCAGCACGCATACTTATTCATCTGCCCGTGATTTCACTCGCCCCGATATTCAACATACACTAAGTCACTGTATCGCTGTTACACTAATTCTGAGGCAACGTCACACTTAGCATAAGTCACTTAACTGATTCTGGGGCAACACCACACTTAACATAATTCACTCATTTAGTGGGGGGCAGCGGGGAGACTCACCGGCGACAACTCCGCCGGAATGGGGGCACCGCCAAGGGAGGGCATGCTGAGAGGGCACGGGACGACTCGCAGGGGCGTCCTCTCTCGTCCAGGGCTGCAGGCCCGTAGTCTCCGGACTAGGTACAGGAGTGTGGCCCTCAGGACTAGGGCCAAACAGGTCCAGGAATCTCTGGCTCAAGTCTCGGCCAGAGGTGGATGTCTTCTGCAGGGTGGGGAGCGGCTACAAGCCGACTCAAGGGCAACACCTTCGGAGCGGCTACCGGCCGTTTGACAAAGGCGGGAGCGACTACAGGCTGTCTCCTTCTGCCGGAGGGAGGAGCGGCTATAGGCCGACTCACGGGCAACACCTTCAGAGTGGCTACTGGCCGTCTGACAAAGGGGGGAGCGGCTAGGCCGACTCCCGGAGGAGGGGGTGTAGGACGGCTTCAGGCCAACCCCTGAAGAACACCTTCTGACGAAGGCGGGAGTGGCTTCTGGCCATCTCCTGATTACCCTCAGGTCGGTACGAGACCGATTCCCTTAAGAGAGGCGAGCGGCTTCTGGCCGTCTCAAGGAGGAAGACACCTTCGGAGAGGCTTCTGGCACACTCCTGTAGAAGGCAAGAGCAGCTACCGGCCATCTCCTGAGGGGCGCTGTGTGGAACCGGACAGACAGTTCCACCCCCACTTGATCCGACGGTTCCTCTCCCCGAAGGCAGTGTTGAATTCCTGATATGGCGACAGTGAGGCGGCTGCGTGTCATAGGGGCGCGCGGCCCGGGCGGACTTATGCCGTTGTGGCGCGAGGTTGGCTGGTTTGGCTGCGGGTCCTCCATGGGGTACTGGTGGAGGTGTTGTAGAGTTCCTGGGGGCACTGTACTGAAGCTGTGTCGTGGCGTTCTCAGGGGCACTACGTTGTAACTCATGCATTTTACTGTCCCTAGTCGGTTTCCCAGCTTTATCAACTTATGTACCTTGCCTTATCACATTTACCCTACCATCCTTCTTCTTGGCCTACCACGTCTCCTCCCACCTTCAAACTCTCACATACAACATACGTCTTTTTCACAACCTTCTGTTGTGATGCAAAGTTACAGTATGCCTTCTTGTGGTGGCACTGATATAAACAGGTGGTGGAGCTGCCTGGTTAAACTATGTAAGCATCTCTCAACTCTCTTATCCTCCGAAAGGAAGATGATGGACTATGGGAGAATGGCAACTTCAGCCTGTAATCCACTGGGCTCACATCCAGCTGGGCCTCAGGCTACTTAACAACATAACAACAATCACTCTGACCACATGCAATCTCTCCATATAACAATACCCTCTAAGCACACACTCCCGCCCAAATTATCAACAGACTTCTTTCCTCTGCACCTTTTGAGAATCACATTACTAATTATGCTAGCTACTTTATGGACTACACACACACAATCCTCAAGAGTTCCATTTCTAGTGCTCTAGATTTTCTACCTGGATGTACTGCTGTTGTGATGAGGCAGGGTAGATTGAGATGATATGGACATGTGGAGAGAATGGAAGATAACAACTGGGTGCGGAAGGTGGGAAGTGTGAATGTCAGGTAGAGTTGCAACACACACGCACACACACACAAAAGCCTGGGATGAGGTCACAGAGTGTGACCTCAGGGATAAGGAACTTGATTAGGAGGTAGCCAGAAATTAAGCGGCGTGGATGACCGGGTTAAAAAATATATTATAATAATAATGAGAAAGCAAGTTACTATGCACTAAGCTAGTTAAGATAATGACTCATTTTTAATATTAAAATAATTTTATTAGGATTTGTTAAACCACAGACTACTGAAGAAACCTTAATAAAATCTTTAGTAATCATAATAGTCTATCTATCTATCTATATACCTAGGCTGCTTCCCCCAAGGAAAGGGAGGTAGCCGAGACAGGACGACTCACTCTCCATAAACTTATCCATTCAAACACATTCATTCGCATCTTAGCCCCAAAGGGGAGAACGGACAGATCCTCACCGCATCACACCGCACAAGGGTCAACTGCGCATAATAGTAAATTAATAAATTATTATCTTACTAGCTTAGTGACATCAATGTTATTCAATACTCACGTCGATCAGCAATGGCATAGTGCACAGGTGAGTTGAGGAGGGGGAAGAGAAGAGGAGCTGAATACACTGATGACTCAGCGCAGTCGTACCGTACTCCAAACAGTCGTCATCAGGGTCAACCTCAGCAGAGTAGGTGACCTCCACTGCCTCCCTCTGTGACCTGAAGACTTCGTTGAAGTATTCATCTTGAGGAGGTGGGATGAAGGCCAGCAGATCAAGCAGGTGTTTCAGCTTGTCTGCCTTGATCTTCCGTGGCTGTGGGTACTTGTCAGGGAGAACTACGTCGTCGAGGTTAAACTTGCTGGGCTGGTACTTGGCACTGCCTGGCATGAGACGGACTGTACCAAGGGAGCTGTCATAGTCCATCCCGACCATGTAGCCCTCCCTGAAGCCAAGACGAAAGGCAAAGTGGCGTGCGTTGATGAAGCTGTAGGGTGGGCGTGGCTTGCGGTGTGTCACAAAATGCAGCAGGTGTTCAATGTCCTTGAACTCTTCTCTCTTCACAACTATTACTTCATTTTTCTGTTCAGTGACGTGTTTTATGGCCTGGCAGTAGCCATCGAAGTTGTAGATTGTTCCCTCAGACTGGATGTTCTTCTCGATCACACCAAAGGCACGATCACACGCCATGTGGCTGTGTCCAGGGATGAGGTAATAGTGGTCGATTTTCTGCAAACGACGACTATGTAGCTCACGAAGGTAGAACAGCATGTTGTTCAGGCTCTTGTTCTGACCTCTGCAATTGTCACTGAACACTATGAGTGTACTGAAGTTCTTCTTTCCGTATTCGTACTCGATCCACTTGCTGAGGCAGGTGAGAATCTCGACACTGCCATGCCCACCTGTGACCTCGTCCCACACGTAGAAATGACTCTTGCCAGTCTTAAGGTCGGTGATGCAGAAGATGTACATCCAAAGTTTCATCTTGTAATATGCCACGCTTGTTTGAAGTCTGGGGATAGGGAGAGTTTGATGCAGATCCATACAGATGGCTCTCACATCGTCATCCTCGTCCTTTGCAGCGTCCTTCATCCACTGCTGTCCCTTCGCCGCCTGATGTTGATGGGCCTTCAACTCTTCCTCCAAGACTGCCTTATCATCCTCCTTATTCTGGTCCGTGGCTAGCTTGAGTGCTGTTGTAAGCTGGTCGCATTTCAAACACGTGTCAGTCTGGGGTGGCTTGAAGGAGAGCCTGAAATCCTCATTGAACACCTTCCGGTAAAAGCTGTCCTTCATTACGTCACCATTGGGATGGTTTTGATGCATCCAGGTGACACACATCCAGTACATTTTGGCGATGGAAAGGCTGCTATCCAGGTAACGGTGAAAAGGGTACTTTGCCCTGGTGTAGTGCGAGGTGACTGTGGGAAACTTGCTGATGTGGTCACGCACGAACTGCACATTATCACCCTGCAACTGGCGTGCACGTGATTGACCCCTTTTTTCTCTAGTGGGTGTGCCAGACTCGGTCACGGACTTCAGGGCAGTGTCCAAGCGTCTTTTACTAATCCCCAAAATGTTTAGGAAACCCTGCCTACACACCTTGTAGGTCCTGCCTGCGTATGACAGGGTGCACACTAGGGAAACCGAGCGGCGAGGGGTCTGGCCTGGGTCGAGAGTCACACGTCTCCTTTTCACCTCCCCCTTCTTCACGTGCTTCTGGATGAAAGTGTTCTGGAGCACAAAGTCCCCAATTGCCCAGAAATCATTATGGACGGCTGTGTACACTGGTGCAGTGAGTGTGTCGTAACAGCCATCGCTGCAGGGAGCACCAATGCTGCGAGCCTCCACATGTTTACCAGTGGCAACACTCGTGTAGCCCTGTCCAAGGTTCCGTTGTTTTTTGGCCACGTTTTTCTTCCATGTATCAGGTTTCGCCACTCTTTTCCTACCAGAAGATGGGCCCGGCACATTACTGTCACTAATATCAAGAGCACTCGCCATTTCAACACTCAAAAACACTGTTTTCTGGCACAAAATTAGCAATTTTAGTCCACAAACCGCGTACGGCGGATGAGGGAACAATACTGCCCCTTCCTCTCTCACCTCCACAGCTGCTGGTGGGAGTAGTGCAGGTCTGTGGAGTAGTGTCAGGCGTCAGTTTATCGGCTAGCTGCAGTGCAACCCAAGCATCTGATTGGCCAGGTTCAAGGGGGGTAAGGAAAGGGGCTGGGATATAGCCCGGTAATGCTCTCACATTTGCTTCAACTCCACAGGGAGTCGACATAAGATACATAGGACAGGCTGAACTCATAGGAAAAGCAACCATACAGTTGGCGGAATGCTGGATCCAATCGCCCACCCTGAGCACTACTGTGGAACCAGACTTTTTTTTTTTTTGCTGCGTGGCGCGACAAAGCAATACACATGGCCGCTTAAACAGGATTTTACCCCTTTGTAGGTTGTTTCTGAGCAGTTTTTTACTTCCAACATAAAGAGGGATGATTTAGTTACTGTACTTGTTGGTGCGAGTAGGAGTTTGGCGGCCATTTCGGCGCTTAGCCCGGTAATGAACTCAGTGGCTCATATATAGATAATTTTAGCAGACTTGTTCCTAATTACGTAGAAAACCTTCTGAACATAAAAGTGCAGCTGGATTTTACATTACAAATGCCACTATAGTTTAATTTTAACTTAGCGGATATTTTCGTCTTTTACTTTCTGCAGTTATTTCCCCGAAGCCAGTGGCTGAGTGACAAAATTATGGTTCCACATCCTATCCATAGCACTTTTTCATGACCTGGCACCATATTTTCGTGTTAACATCTTGATACAGCTTAACGGACAGAAGTGCACAGTGTTTTGTTTCGTGATCCTGTGTTCTCACAAATAAATGGAGTAAACAATATTTGGCCCGCATCTCCTCAAGAAACAGGTGGTGTGCAACAAAGGGACTGCATAAACTGATATGAAGGAACCTCGGAATGGAAAGAGTCAAATAGATTGTGTAGTAAACATCTTATAGTATCACAGTTGCAGCTAGGCTGGTAGTATTAAACAATCTCTTCCCCTTCTCGCGAACCATCTTCGTGAAGAGACTCTTCCCAGTTTGGTACTTTTAAACCCCGGCCGAACAGCCTCTTCCCAGAAGGAGACTACGGAAGGGTTGGTATGCTGCGGGGTTTTCTCTGGGAGAGAAATCGTGAGATTGGTACGCCGGAGGAGCACATGTTTGCCGTCATCTGTTTTACGTTTACTCTCATGTGATATATTGCGAAAATAATACGCTAAATCTGATAAACAACGTCTCCAAATCAGTCCAATGGTAGGAAATAGTTTTAATACTTGATATTTTAATACTTGAGAGGGGGTCCAATGGTGGTTAGGATTATGGCAACTGGAATTTGGCAGTTTTGTTTGTAAAATACATGCCGCCGCCACAACCAGGCCAACCACCCCCCTACCGAGCCGCAGCCCCACCACCACCCCAGGAGGACACCATGGTGGCCAGGTCACGCTGAGGCTGACCCAGAGCGAGAAGGGCGCCGGGGCACCCCCACCTTAAGTCCCTTTTACACCCAGCCGTCCCGACGACAACCAAGCAGGAAAAATCAACAACCCTGCGAGTGGAGCAGCCTTCACCTGGCTCGGGGTGGGACTGCTCCAGGAACAGTCCCAAGCAACGCCGCGGTAACGGCCACAGTATGTGCTGGGAAGGGAGCGGCCACAGTACGCCCCTCAGTTGTTGCCCCTTGTAGTGCCGCCACAATGGCCACACTACGTGTGGGGGAAGGAGCGGCCACAGTACACCCTTCAGCTACAACCACCCCTGGGGACGGCCTCAGAGCGTTAGCTATTGAGCGTGCTCTGACTGGCGAAGGAGAGAGTGGAGCCGCGACAACAGCCACAGTACGTGTAGGGGAGGGAGCGGCCACAGTACATCCCTCATCCACTACCTCCTCCTCCTACAGGAGTAACACTGCGGTAACGGCCACAGTACGTACCGGGGAGGGAGCGGCCACAGTATGCCCCTCAGTTACGTCCCGTCGGGCAGGCAGAGCCACAACAACGGCCACAGTACGTGTCGGGAGGAAGCGGCCACAGTACACCCCTCATCTGCCTCTTCCTCCTTCAGGAGCAGTGCTGCCACAACAGCCACAGTATGTGTGGGGGAAGGAGCGGCCACAGTACGTGTGGGGGAAGGAGCGGCCACAGTATGCCCTTCATTTGCAGTTTCTAGGGTTGTCCCGGAGGGGAAGGTCCCTTGCACGGCCGACCCCCTACCTCTCGGCTGCGCGGGACGCCCTTTTCTCTCTCCCTCCAGGTGTGGTTCCCCGGAGGTGCTGCCATTCCAAAAGTGGTGGCAAGGTCCTGTCTCGGTCCTGTAGCCCACCCCTGGACGACACCGGCCCCTGACGGATGCCCGGCTGAAGAGGTGCCGCAGTCCACTCCTGACAACGCCCCGCTCTGTAAGCGACCGCAGCACCCGGACTCCCAGGTCCAGTCAGCAGGCCCCAGAGCAGAACTGCTCGGGCCCCACTCTCCCACGGCCCTCCGCCCGGAGTAAGAGGCAGCAGGCCCGCCTACTGAAGCTGTTTGGGCCCAGCCCCGAGGGCCACCAAACAGGTCGAGGCCCCCAGACCGGAGGGCCTCCCTGCACCCCATCGACGCGGCCCTAGCACAAGGGCCGCCTATCAGGTCGAGGCCCCCAGATGGAAGGGCCTCCCTGCACCCCTCTGACGAAGCAGGCCCGGGCAGTGACGCCCCTGCGGGTGGTGCATTGCCTCCTGCAGGAGGGCTCCCCAGAAGGGCCCCCTCCCACGCCCGGATGCCACCTCTGTTAGCCCGGAGACCCAGGGCATAGTGGCGACTCCAACGCACCTCTCGAGTCGTGCCTAAGTGAGTGAAAGAGACAATGACAGTGGGACCGTGAAAATGCAATATAAAGTGACGAACAGTGAATATCTATATCAGGGCAGAAATAAGGGTCACGAGCGCGGATTGTGCGACAGGGACAGTTGTGATACATAGACAGTGTTGTGACTATACTAATGGTGCAGAGGAAAAGACTACAGAAGTGAAACCAGAGAAATAGTGTCGCCGCGGCTAAGTGACTATTCCGAGTGCCGCGACTCGCGCCATAACGAACTTATACGGTAGAAATATTGACCCAACTGCCCCTTTATTCCATTCTTATGTAGTACATCTGGTAGATTGTATTAAATGTCTATTTATGCCTAAAAACTAACAACCGTACCGTGCCCTAGTGATTAACTGAATCTGTGTAAGTGACCATCTGTCCCAGACCTCACTATTGTGTTTGTGCACTTTGTATCTGAATCCAAATTCTGTCACCCTGTCCATTCTGAATCCAGTATCTCTTTGTTGCATATTGCAAAGTGTGCTGAAATAAGGTAATAGATGTGCTAAGATATACTAACGAGTTTTTATGCTCTGTTCCTTTGTTGCTACTTTATTTCCGGTCCGGAAAGAGGACCCCGATCAGTCGCGGCCGCGGGCGTTTTTAGGACGAGAGGTCGGACTAAAAACACCCCGCATAACAGTTTGGTGGTTCAGTTAGGTTAGAAATAGGTTACTTTACATCAGGTCAGGTTATCTAACAGACTTGTACACCATTCCACTTTTCATTACTGTCTTCAGAAACGTAAGCACGTGATTAGGATTACGGCAGTTAGAATTTAGCGGCGACTTCCTTAATCCTAACCACGGTTAGGATTACGGCAGCTAGATTTTAGTTGCTTGGTTTGGTGGTTCAGTTAAGTTAGAAATAGGTTAAGTTAGGTCAGGTCAGTTTTAGTTAGGTTCATACCGCTACAGTTCAGCTTCAACCGCTAGAATTTAGCGATCATATTTGGTTTTTCTGCTATGTTAGAAATGTTAGGTTAGGTTATTTAGGTTAAGTTATGGCTACCGTAAAAAGGAAGTGATTAGGATTACGGCAGCTAGAATTTAGCGGCGATAGCAGTAATCTAAACACGGCCTTATATATACCACGTGTTTGCCTTTCTGAAGACAATAGTGAAAAGTGGAATGGTTTACAAGTCTGTTACATAAAGTGCTCTCGGAAATAAGCTGTGAAGTTGCCTGTATCACCACTGTATGAGACACAGGTAACTTGGGAATGACAGAAGTCAACGACTGGGCTGTGCGCATGTAGCAGTCATTGAGCGGTAGTTTGATCGTAAATAGGTAGCATTAGTCTCCTAAAAATCCATAAATAAAGCTAGTATCACACACACAAAAATGATAACAAAATTTCAAAAAATTGCGAATGCACTTCGTGAATGTAAAGGTACTAACTAGTTACATGAATATATCAGTATAAAAAAAGATACGACGATATTTGGGAAGAGGCGGGTGATGCTCCTGCTTCATATTCCAGTACTTTCTACCCCGAGAAAAGCATCACACTGCCGACTGTGTAGGCTAAGCACTGTCACTCTGTGCTCGATGCACACATACTCAAGACGTATTTTGTTTGGCTACCTGTCTCATAATTCTGTCCCTTCATGCTGCATGATACAACACTGAGGTATGGCTAACATTGAAAATTCAGGCCACATGGAGGTCATTACTCCAGTCGTTAAGTAGTAGTGCGCTAGTAGAGATTAATTTCAACATTTTCCATGCATACTTATTTGGGTAAATGTTCGCTTTATTTGATGCAGTAGAAGGGCTTTACCAGTTCAATTCATATAACTCCTGTTCGTTTTCTGTATCTTTCTCACTTTTCAGGGTGGTAAATTACTTTTTCCTGCGGAAAAATTTCCCAGTTATTATCACGTTCCTTATGCTGTACCTATGGTTGTTTGTGTATGGTGTAATGGAAGAATCTCACTCAACATAGTGAAAGGTGGATTAATTTCCCAACTGGATACCACTGTCATGGCACACAACCGAGGTTGTCACCATTGTATTCTGGCAACCTACCCATCATCAGTGCATCTGATTTCGTGTATAATATGGCAGCATGTGATTCATGTATAACTATTCATGTATAATATATTCGTGTATATGATACGAAATCAGACACTGATGACTGATAGGCTGGCTGGGTACAATAATATCCTCAGAGTCGTGTGCTGCGACTGTAGGTTGGGTTAGCTTAAATCATTAGGTACAGTTGACCTATGTTTGGTCAGGTTTAAACACTGGTTAGGACAGTCCCTTCCGCCATTACGCTAGACAAAGTTATAACAACACAGGAAAAATAATCCATACACCAGATTACAGGTGTCCCCCATACATAAAAAATTGGTAACAACTGGACTTGAACCACTTCATTAACACCCACCATCCATACTTAATAAAGCTGGGGCCGGCTCATACGAGTCTTGAGTAATGGTATTTGTTGGAGTGTTATGGGGATTTGAAGATGCATCCACTGTGACAGCCTACCAAACCTTACGTAGCCCTCCAACAATACAGTATCTTTATTCTTGATACATCAGTGCTTTTATTATTTTTCTGGGGGATGCCTTCTACAGGGAGATGAGGAAAGTGGTGGCCGAGGTTGACAGAAGTGTTAATGAACAGTACGGAGCCCTAAAGAGCAACCTCTTAAGGGTTACTTGATTCAGTATGTGGACGGACAAGAGGCCCACCAAGACATAAAGTAACCTGGTGGTGGGATGAGGGTGTAGAAGCTGCAGTTAACCAGAAAAGAAGCCTTTCCAGGAATGTAAGAAACGTGTTAACAAAGAGGAATACTTGGCTGCCAAGCGTAGGGCTAGTAAAGAGGTTTACAGGGCAAAGTCTGGGTCACGAAGGCTTTTACTTGATAACCTAAATCTTGTGGAAAGGAAGAATATGATAATTTAAGGTGGCAAATCAGATTAAGAGGAAGAATAGGGATATTGTAGGTTAGCAGTGTGTGAAGAATGATGAAGGATGGGTAATGGTGAACAGTGAGGATATAAAAGAAACATGGAGAGAACATTACAACCAGTTGTTGAATGAGGAGTCTGACTGGGGCAAGGAAGGTTTGGAGCCAGCAGATCCACTGTTTGGCCCTTGGCCTTTGATTAACACTGCTACTGTGAGTGGGTCAATAGGCAGGATGAAGGTGGGGAAGGTAGCAGGTGTGTCTGGGTTGACTGACAAAATGTTGAAAGCCTCAGGAGACATAGGAGTGAGGTTAGTCACTGACCTGATAAATATAAATATATATGAGTTTGAGTTCCCAGATAAATGGCAGAAGAGTGTAATTGTAAATGTGTACAAGGAGAAGGGTGATGCCCTGGAAAGAGGAAATTATAGAGGTATAAAGCTTTTAGATCAGATAATGAAGGTAATGGAGAGAGTTTTAGAAGGTATGATAAGAGAAAGTGAATACTGATGAGATGCAGGTTGGGTTTATGCCAAGCAAGGGATCACTGATGCCATATTCATTGTTTGACAGCTTTAGGAAAAATATATAGGAAAGAAAAATGTACTTTGTTTTTGTTGATTTGGAGAAGACCTTTGAGAGAGTCCCTAGAGAGGTGATGAAGGGGGCAATGAGAAAGACTGGGATCGAGGAGTGGCTAGAAGGTGGTTATGGCCATGTGTGTGGGTGCTCGCACCTAGGTAAGGGTGAATGGAGATCTGAGTGATGAGTTTTCCATCAATGTTGGTGCGCATCAGGAGTCAGTTCTGAGCCCCTTCTTGTTTATCATGGTACAGTACTTCAAGTCCTCTCACGTGACTTCAGAAATGGACTCCCATAGGATATGTTGTATGCTGATGATATGGTGTTGATTGCAGAGAATGAAAAAGAGGCAGAGGAAAGATTTAGGAAGTGGAGAGATGGTATGGTGCACAAGGGCTTAAGAGTAACTGCACAGAAAACAAATGTGATGGTACTGTCAAAGAGGAGGGAGAGTGGCCATGTGCAATTTGCCACAACAGCATGGGAATGAATTCCCCCTCGTGCAATGTCTGTGATAAATGGGTGCATAAGAGATGTTTTGGTATTAGAGGTAGACTGCGAGATACTGCCGATTTCGTGTGTGCGGCGTGCCAGGGAGAGCAGGTGGAGATTTTCAGGTGTGCAAGAATTGAACTTGCTCGTGAGTTTCTTGAGTGTGTGGAAGAGTTTTGTTATGTGGGAGACATGTTATGTGCTGGTGGTGAGGCTGGAGCTAGCTCTGTGGCTAGAGAGAGGAGTGGTTGGGAGTGGTTGGAAGAAGTTCAGGGAGCTGTTGCCTCTCCTGACACTGAGACCTCTCCCTCTGTGCAAAGGGATCTTTGTATGCAGCATGTGTTAGGATGTAATGCTGTATGGTAATGAGACTTGGATTGTAAATGAAGATGATATTCACAAGCTCAAATGTACAGAAATGACAATGATTAGGTGGATGTGCAGTGTGTCCCTGAGTGTGAGGCCTGGGGGGGCTTGGTTTACAATGGAAGAGTTAAGAGATAGGATGGGACTACAGTGTATTTGTGCTGTGGTGAGGAGAGGTAAATTGAGATAGCTTGGGCATGTGGAGAGTATGGGGGATGATAACTGGGTGCAGAAAGTGGGAAGTGTTAATGTTAGGGGTAGGGTTGTGAGAGGTAGACTGAAAAAGACCTGGAATGAGGTCACTGAGTGTTAGCTCAGGATTGCATAGCAAAGCCGCCAGAGATCGAGCAGCATGGACAGCTGCCATTAGGTGACCAAGGCCAACACATGCAAGCATGTTAGAGCCTTAAAAAACAAACAAACGAGTTACCACTTACTGTGTCATGGTAAAAGTCTTCCCTATCTTCCTTTTACTGAGGGGAATTTACCTGTTTTATTCTTAGGTGATAGGCTAGGTGGTGGCAACCATCATGTACTCACTCAATGTAGTGCTGCCAACTTCTTCCTTTATTTTTATCATTCGTATTCTATGCATGCCCTCCTCCCTTCCTATTTCTCCCGACCTTCCTTCACTTTTGATTACTCTTTGCTATTTCCTTTCCTGGTGGCTTTACACTGTGTGACAAACGTAATGGTATCCAGTAAGCCAGGACACCATTTACAATGCTGGGTGATAACCGTATAACCTTCTCATATATGTTCCCAAGAGATGTGACACTTTGCTTAAAAAATGTGGACGGGACACTTTCTGTGGAAGGCTGCATGATGACCTCCACAGTTCAGGCAGGACTAGAAGGTCGATGTACATGTGGATGATAAGTGCCCAACGTGCCCAATTTGTGAACAGCTGGGGCAGACAGCCTGTGATCTGCAGTATTTGGCTGGATGGCCAAAATGCCAGCAGGAAGTGAATTGACGTGGTGGAGAAACATATTCTTTAACAGGGAGGACAGAACCCACGATGATGACAGAGGATGGAAAGGTAGCGAGACTCAAATACAATTTTGGCAATGTTCAGAGATGTACAGATACTAAAATTTCGACCGATACCAATACCACAAAACTGGAACGATACCGATACCAGTGAGGGAGGGTGGTGCCTGCCGTCTGTCGGCTGTGACAGGGCCCTGAGCCGCTGATGTGAGGCTACCAACCTGTCTTGTACATGTCCATGGTGGCAGATGTGGCTCATTACCAAAGAGTGTACTGTATTACTATGCACCATGTACTCAGTAGGATACTAAATAGTTGGATATTACCAATAATTTATTTTTCGTCCCTAAACATCCAAATTCTATTTAACAAAATAACTTCCAGTGAGTGATATGCTAGGCACTAAATTCCTTTTAAGTATCAGTAGTATCGGCAGAAAATCAGTCGATACCGATTCCGATACTCTAAAAATGGGCCGATATCACCGATACATCGGTACATCTCTAGCAATGGTAGCTAGTCATTGATGGCGTCCATGGGTAGGGTTGGTATAACAATGAACAGAAAGAACTGGTCGATGTTGTCTGGAAAGAATGAGCTGAATATCCTTAGATGGATGGTACCACACATGTAGATGAACTTAACTGTGCATCTGAATAAATTAAAACTAGATTGCCAGAGGGATCAACTACAGACTCAACTTTTTCTGCTTGGGCTGCATTTAGCACTTTAAGAAGAATCACTGGGTCATACAGAGAACATAACATCAGTGCCTACTTGGCATAACAGAGAGAGGTGAAGTGAGAGGTGATCCGTGTATGAGGTGATGTAAAAATACCGGGACCAGGTCTCTGGCCCAAAAAGACAGGTGGTCAAGACAGGTGGTCAAGACAGGGCTAGTGAGTAGGGAAAAAGTACGAGGACAGGACAAGGAAGCCTAAGAAACAGGAAGGAAGGATAGATGGGGAAGGAGGTGGAGGCATATAGGGTTCAAAAGTTACTATCGACGATGAACAGGTAGACAGAGTTGTAGACATATGGGACTGTGTGGCAGGAGCTGGTGTTGTTAGGTGAGATGAAACAGACATGAGTAGAGGATGGGAAACTGTAGGAAGAGTCAGTGAAGTATCAGGAAGAGAAGCTGGGGTCATCATCGGGGTAAAAGCATTGGGAGGACCGGGGGATGGAGGGAGAACTGGAGACAATATCTATAAACATACACGGTAAAGAAAACGGTGAAGATAACGAATGAAAAAGAAAGGATTGTGAGGGTGGAACCCAGGGTCTTAACGCCCAGCCAATGACCCAAGAAGGGACCAAGCTCCAAGCCTGCACTTGCTACCACACCCAAGGGGGGATGGCAACACTGTGTGCGAGAGCAGTCTCCTAGTACAATGCTGGGACATCAGACAAAGACTGAGAGTCCCACCACAAAGCAACAGCACCCCCGGATCTGCAGCTGTAGCTCAGCAGCATTTCCGCCTCCACAAAGGTGCATACAATGAGGTGGTGCCAAACCACCATGGTCCCCACAGCTGGCAGGGACAACAGCCCATGGGCACACCCTAATCCTTCCTGTTGCAACATGCTAAGGGCCATCGGTGAGAATTTTCATCAATGTATAAAACTCCACAATATTTAAAACCAAAGATCGAACAGACAGGATATGAGAAAAAGGAAGGAAGTAACAACAGTAGAAGAAAAGGGCCCTGCAAAATTAATTGAGGCAACAACAAGGAACTAGGGAGATGGGAGAGGGCAAAACAGTGGAGACACAAATAAGGCATCCACCCAGCAACCAAACCTCCACATACTGTGGAAGTTCATTAAGGTACCCTGCTATACCGGTAGTTCCCCTACACATCAAATCTCATTCGACATCTCTGAAGCCCCCCCATGATGACAACAAGCAAGGAAATGGGGGGCGAGGGGGTGAAGGGTGTTAGGGCAGTTATTCCATACTAAATTAAAGTTGAAAATGGTGAGTTTGCATATTTTTAAGTTGCTGGTTTAATACAGACTGGTGTTGATTGCAACCAACAATGAAGGCCAACTACAACACAAAAAGACCAGGAGTGACTGAAGGGTCAATGAGGTGTATTGTAGCAGTTATTGCATAGTAAAACACTGATAAGGGTGTGTGTCATTGTGTTTTAGATGATATAATATTGTGTGTTGTTGTTACAGGTGATGATGACGGCCAACCACAACACAGGAAGACCAGTGAATGAGTGAGTGCGTCAGCCACACCAAGCCTGTGGTCACCATCTCATCGCAACCTTATTTCTCGCTTAACACAATGCCTCACGTCAGTGCATCCTAGAACATTGAACTACATCACCAGTTTCTGGGTGACAACAAGTAGTGCAAGCAATGCTGATTATGTGTGTCAGCATTCCAAAGAGGTAATAGTTATGATATGCCTGGTATTGATGGCAATTTGTGTGTTTTGAATATCAGTAATTTGGTGAAGCATCAAAGAAAAATGTGAAGCTGTGTTTGTGTTGCTACTGATGGTTTGTTTTCACCTGACAGAACTGGGCCACTCCTATAGTTTGAATACAGTCATGGTAGCATGAACTTCACGGCCCTTATTATTTTATGAGGTAGGAATAGGTCTCCTTGGTTACTAGCAAACTGACCTTCCTGTCTAACTATATTTGGCCAGTAGCTAAACTGAAAGAGATTAGAAATCTACCATGTCATAACAAACACATTATACCTGTGGTTTAGCTGTGAAATAAACATCTCACACACCAAACATTGGTGGCTGTCACTGATAACTTTGGTCACATACTGAGATGGAGTAGAATAGAAAATAATCATCTGTTAGCCACAAGAGAGCTATAAGTACTATGGTAAATTTGGCAATTGAAGGTGTTGTTATGAAGGCACCAGCTCATCTAAGAAGTGCAGAGGAAAAGTGTATGATACCTCTGGCATACAATAAGCAAGTGTCATGATGGATGTGGATGAGAGAAGACCAGGTGACAAGTCTGACTGTGAAAAAAATGTTGAGATGTCAGTGTGGGATGCTGCTGCTGCTAATGATGATAATGTGCCAGATCCAGTAAAAAATGGGATGCAGATGGAAGAGAAAGCACAAGTAAATGAGTTTGGCTGTATGGAGGATGGTCATATGTCTATCAGGGATGTTAACAATGTCCAAGACTCTGTTAGAAGCGTGAAGGCAGTGGGTGAGAAAGGACAAGCTGATGATTATTATGAACAGGACTGTGAAGTGTCAGACCCTGATTACCACTCAGACTCTGTTGGAAAGTCAGCTAAAAGGAAGTTTGATTGTTTAGACTGTGGTAAAAGTTTTGCATACAAAAGCCACCTGAAGCAGCACTCAAATGTTCATTCACAAGAAAAGAACAATGTGTGTGCGGTGTGTGGCAAGCGGTTTTCTCGTCAAGATAATCTCAGTCAGCACATGATGATTCATTCGGAAGAGAAGAGGTTTGAGTGTATGGAGTGTGGTGTTCAGTTTACTCGTAACAGTGATCTCAACCGGCACAAATTAATCCATTTGGGTGTGAAGGAGTTTAAATGTGATATTTGTGGTAAGCAGTTTAGCAGAAAAAGTAATGTAACCAACCATCTCATTGTTCATTCAGAAATTAAAAAATTTGAGTGTCTAGAGTGTGGGAAACAGTTCACTCGAAAATGTTCCCTCAACAAGCACGTGTTAAATCATACAGGAGTGAAGAAGTTCCAGTGTGTGGAGTGCGGTAAACAGTTCTCGCAAAAAACCTTTCTCTCCAGGCATTTCCTGACTCACACAGGAGAGAAGAATTTTGAGTGTGCAGACTGTGGTAAAATGTTTGCCTGTAAGAGTGACCTAAGAGAGCATGTACTAATTCATACAGGAGTGAAAAATCATGAGTGTTTGGAGTGTGGTAGGAGGTTTACTCAAAAGAACCACCTCAACAAACACTCACTGATCCATTCAGGGATAAAGAGGTTCAAGTGTGAGGAATGTGGAAGAGCATTTATACGAAAATTCTCCCTAATCTCTCACATAAAACATGTTCACAAATTTTCCAAATCCTCTGTTCCTAGTTAGTACCCTTGGATGTTATTCACCGAATAACTGCGACTGGTTTTTTATGGTGCAAATATTTCAAGTTAAATGCTGCCTATGTAATAATGTGCACTGGAATGAGATGACTGTAATGGTACCCTAAAAAATAATAACTGAAAGACATGACTTATTCAATTTTACCTTGTGCAATTCCCACTTGAGAAATTAAGGCATTGACACCTTGATGAAAAAAAGAAAAAGGCATATGTGTATTATTAAAAAAATGAGAAATAGCTTTATATTGAAGAATATGGTGCCTATGTGCATTCTCGTAAAAGCTGCACCACTGGGGGACCAATGTGCTTAACTTTCTTGTGTGCATTTAATCCTCCCAGCCCTTCCTTGACCAACTCTGCTGTAAGCCGTGACCACTAAACAATTATGACATGAGACAGACGAGGTTGGTGGGGAAAAGTAAAGTTCTTCAACAATAGGCAGAGCAAGCAATAGTGAAAAATTTTCCACTTAATTTTGCCAAAAATTGCTCTCTCTCCATCTCCATGGATGAGCTATAACAAAAGATGAACCCCTTCAATCCAAAGACATAGTTTTCATTTCATTCTTGCTGTTTCCAAATAATGTTCAGCTTACGAGAAACTTTTCAGATGTGAATGGTTAGAGGTGGCCTTCATTAACCCCGTTTAGTAAGAGTTGGCTTTAGTGCATACAGTACCATAAAATAAAATAAAATTGAGATGAAAAATCAAACTGGGTACATGGAGTGAAAGGATCAACACTGGAATATGGTACTTTGACCAGGGTATAGGAAACTGGCTGCAAAAGGACAAAAATCTCCACCAAGTTAAGACAGATGAACTACAGCATGTGGTATGGCCTAGCTGTCCTTCCACACGCCAACAGATGCAGACGACACCACACACCTTCTGACTAAACAAGTTTATAATAAAAATGAACAAGCTTAAGTCAGGAAAGTGTTTTAGTTGATCAGCAACTCAATAATGAAATACTTAAACAGAAACATCTTTACTTGAGAGGGACGAGGTCAATGGGTATGACCTCATGGATGAGGGTCCAAATGGGGAGGCTGCCAGAGATTGGGCAGCATGGAGAACCACCATTAGCCTAGGTGACCAAGGCTGACACAAGCAACCATGTTGGAGCCTTTATACACTGTAACATATGATACAATGAGGATTAACTACATGTAACTGTGATACGATATTTATGATATGTCACTTTTTGTGGGGAGAACAGTGAAGTCTACCTGAATGACACTTGAAGTCCGGTGGTGTAGTGCTTAGAACAATCCAGTCAGAGTGATGGCTGTGCATAGGTTTAATCACCAAGCAGTGAGTGGAAGCTTTCCATTTATGTAATGCCATCAAGGGAAGTAGGCTGGTCACCTACCCTTAAATGTTCTGGACTGTCACAATAGTAGCCTAGCCTCAATCCCTACACCAGGAAGAAGATCAAATGGGACCCTTTTTAAATATCCTCAAACTGCTGCTGCCTCATTTAGGGTCAATCATGGAATCATAGACAACAATTCACTCTTCTAGTGACCACCACCTTCCCCATTTATGGCAGGAAATGTTTTGCATTCAATGGATGATGGCCAGTGGGTCATGAATTTTGTGAATGGATGAGAGATGACACAAGTTAACCTCATAAATACAAGTGTGTCTTGCTTATTTTATTTTTGATACAACCAGACAATGATATTTAGCTAAATGGAGACTTTTCAAGCTGGAGAGGTTGCATCTTGTCTTCATAAACCCCTTTGCTACTAGATATCTTTTGGAAGGTTTGGATCATATGATGGTTGAAAAAAAAAAATTAAGGATGCCATTGTATTGAATTAATCTTAAATGTGTTCTTGATTAGCAACCACAATGAAGAGCAGCATGTTCTCCTCCCATGTTGGCATCCAGAGTATAATTAATTCATCTTATTGGCAATTATCAGTATGTTTGAAAAAATGTCAAATGGAAAATGATGATGTGTTTCTTCTTCTTCTTGCCCTCACATGATTTTATTCAACTAGTAGTAGTTGTTGTGTTACCCCAAACTGTTTGATTAAGCAGACCCATCAACCATTGACAACCACCCTCGCACGGCTGTCCTGTGCAGCGAACCATTGTTCCTGTGGGAATGAGTCCCTCGCCATAATGAGGCACAGGAATTAGCGCGAGGGTTTGGTTCTTGAATGGATGCTGCATTTGCGTTTCTCCACCCAGTTAACAGGGGCACCATAGTAGGCTCTACATCACCCTGCTATTTGGCTATGTGGTTACCACCTAGCACTGCAGATGGTTTCCTGGACTGCAGGAAACCACATGGTTTGCCACTCAGTGTAGAGCCACCTGAAGTGGAATGAAGAGTAATAAACAGCGAGAGGAAAGGTGGGAAAAAAAGGAAGAGAGGACAGACAGAGAAAAAGAATTAAAAGACATGCAGGAAGTAGGCAGCACTACATCAAGTGCATGGATAATGGGTGCCCCCACCTACCATCAACCTCTAGTGGTAGAGAGGTTAACAAACATTACAGCTACCTAACCCTTTCAGTTTGAACATTTTTGTCTAACCTGCATAAATCTTCAGGGTATACCAAGATTAATGTATAACAACAAAAATCTTCTGGACATACCAAGATTTCCATATAACAAAATAGACATAACTGTACTGTACTGATGAGAGCAATATGAAGCCCTTCAGCTATGTTAATTTTCTCCAGTGTACTATACCATATAATGGATAGCTATTCTGTACAAACTGTATCGATCTACACTTGCAATGAACACTTCAGACTTCAAGCTTGCATTCTGTAGTTTACATACCAGAGTAGGAAAATTTGTACAGCCCAACAGCCTGAACTAGCCAGCCAAATTAATTTTAGAGTCCGTGTGCCCGGCGCTCAATGGAAAAGTAGATACCTTGCTATACATGAAACTTCAATTAAGAAAACTGCTTATAAATTATTTTTTATCTGCTCCCTATCATGAAATATTGATAACTGTAATGCCACCACTTGGAAGTGAAAGCTTGGCTAATAGTCTAAATTCTAGGTACTGATAAATCAAATGTGGATGTGTACTGGGTTAGTCTAAATTCTAGGTACTGATAAATCAAATGTGGAAGTGTACTGGGTTGATCTTTGGCAGCTCTGGTGTGCGTATTAATGTGAACAGACTGGCTTTACGTTTGACTGACTACCGTATAGTGTTCATTATACAACACACACTAGCATTTACAACATAGGTAAGACTGTTAGTTTGAATAACGACTGATTGAAGAGGTACTTCAGAGAATCTACACCAGTGCTTACAGCTGGCATTTCTCATTATTTAATCAGGCCAGATCTGGTTATGAAAAACCCGTTTGTTAATGAATCACCGTGATTTGGTATTGGGCTGAATTTGGTAAATAATATTAGTGAGGAACTTGCATATAATATTAGTGAGGAATATATATCAACTTCTTATAACATTTGGTAATGAAATGATCAATTTGGTAATGAAAACTGAAGAATTTGGCAATGAGACCATGTTCAGATCCTCACTGGTCTGTTCAGTGTAGTAGCCTGTGTAGGCCAGTGAGTAACAGGTGTGGCACTGCTGAACTAAGTCATGATGGGTAAAAAACAAACAACTGACTGGTTTCTTCAAATGCCAAGAACCAGCATCAGCTACACGAGACAGGTATGAATGACAACAAGAAAAAACATATTACTGTAGGAATTTGTTAAGCAAGATTCACAATGTAATATATTTGGAGCTTTTTTGTTATCATCAAACTTATTTAATGTATTACACACACTGAAATGAAACATAGTGGTCACACTGGCTGCTCCCAGAAGTCGTTGCATGGTTGCCATCTTGTCAAGCTGAATGGTAGCTTTCCTAGAAATCAACCAATAACTATTTTTAAACTTTATTTGAGTGTGTGGCAAAATAGCATATACTATACACTACTTAAATCTCTACTACAGAACAGTTAACCGATAGCTGCACAAACAAAATACTCAAACATGCACAGTAACAAAAAGATGGCTGGCAAACTACTTAGCAGGCAGATGTGCACGTGTAACATTTGCCAGTCAGTCTTCTAACATCAGAAACTTCACAAATGGCGTCCCCCAAGGATCGGTTTTGTCCCCTACACTCTTTAACCTATACATGCACGACATACCCACACCCCACACACCACAGATACACATAGCTTCCTATGCAGATGATATAACACATGTACACACCAAAATGCAAACACAGCTGCACACATCATCCAACCTTACCTCAACACACTACATGAATGGTTCATCACAAACAGGCTCAAAATAGCCCCAGCCAAATCTACAGTGACCCTTCTCACAAACTGAACAGCAGAACACAGTCACATCCCACACCTCACCATAAACAACACTCCCCAACCACACAGACACACACACCCAAAATCCTTGGTGTAACATACAATACATCAATGTCATTTAAACAACACATCACAAATATTAAAAATAAAATAACACCAAGACTCAATACCTTGAGGTCACTTGCCCATACAACATTTGGACACAACAAAGAAACCACCACCACAGTATACAAACAATACATACGTTCAGTGATGAATTATGCAAGTCCTGCTTGGGCTCCTAACCTCACTAAAACACACTACAACACTCTGCAGACCATACAGACCAAGGCCCTAAAAATAATCACAGGCTGCACAGCTACTACACCCACAGACCACCTACATCAAGAAACCAAAGTCCTCAAAGTCAAGGATCACCTAGACATGAGAGGCACCCAGATTCTTGCTGCAGCCTCCACAAACCCACAACATCCACTGCATTACATGGCAGCACATCCACCCACACCAAGGAACATCAAAACAACTCCCAGCACACTATATCATACACAAATACTGTCATCTCTCCCCCCTCGCCCACCTCAGACCAGCTTCCACAAGCATATCAATACTCAAATCACTCGCCACTCCATTCAGTCACTTGAAGACAACACACAGCCGCATGCACGGCCTCCTGACATCCACTCTTCTGAATCCTAACTCCCTTGTGAGGACAGGGTCCACCTGGCCAGGCTGAGATGTGGGCACCATCCAGCCCTCTTAAGCTAACCGAAGAGGCTGGATGACTCTGCTGCTGATGCCTGTCCAGGGTGTAACACAGCACCCCACACTATTAAGCACATTATGGAAGACTGCATTGCACACAATCACCTACGCCAACAACACAACATACACTCTTTGAAAGCTCTGTGGGAAAGCCCAGTCTCTGCCACGGCCTTCTTAAGGGGCTTGAGGGCTGTTCGGCCAGACTGCCTAGGGAACAACTACTACTACTACTACAGACAGCTACAGTACTACAGAAAAACCACTACTCTACTGTACAGTAAAGAAAATCAAAATTGGTACCTATTCATAGAAAATATCAAGGCAAGTAATGAGAATGTCCGGGAATGTATACCCTACATTTCAGAAATCACTAGCCCGGGGCAAGTAAATCTAAAGCAAATTCTTCCCGCCCTGTTACATACCATAGTGTATTCCCAAAAAAGCTTAACACAGATCAAAATTCAGGTTTGATTCTGGGTGACTTTCCTTTTAGTATATTCTTGCTGCTGCCTGACAATTTTAAGCAACTTAGGAAGTGTTTCTCATACTAAAGGCATTTATACACTGATGCTATATTTGCTCTCCAGTTTGAAAATTAGTCCTCAGGTGAATCCAGTAATATCAGAGGGAGATGGCAAAAGTATAATGATAAAGACATCTCTACACTCTGTGGGATTAGGCAGATGGTAATTTTACAAACAGCTGAGTCAGAATCCCTGATGGAGTAAGATATAAATGAATCCCTGATGGAGTACAGTATAAATAAATCCCTGATGGAGTACAGAATAAATAAATCCCTGATGTAGTACAGTATAAATAAATCCCTGATGGAGTACAGTATAAAAAAATCCCTGATGGAGTAAAGTATAAATAAATCCCTGATGGAGTACAGTATAAATAAATCCTTGATGGAGTAAAGTATAAATAAATCCCTGATGGAGTACAGTATAAATAAATCCCTGATGGAGTATAAATAAATCCTTGATGGAGTAAAGTATAAATGAATCCCTGAAGGAGTAAAGTATAAATGTATCCCTGATGGAATAATGTATAAATGGCCAACACCAAAACAATTATTATTATTCTGGAGGAGTAAGGAATGAAATATTGTTATAGTTAGGAACTGGGAGGTTGAAATAAAGTGGAATTTATATTTTGCACTATGCCTTTTGTAACCTTGCCAGTACACAGCCAAATTGGCTCTTAAATCTTTCATTTACCCTACAATCCCCAGAAGCCATGATGTCACTAATTTTTAATACTGTATGGTGAACAATACGAACAGCAGGCAGTTTAGGCAGACCCAGACCATGACAATGACACCAAGCAAAGAAAAGGAATACGACGAAGGGCTTTTGTAAACTAAATAAGTACAGCACATGAAGGCTAATCAGATGCCATTAAGTCAGGAGAATTATATAATCAGTGAGTCCTTCCACTTTTACCTTATGGATCAGAAACACTGAACCTAACAAAATCCTCAGAAACACACTTAGGAATGATCCAAGATGAATACAAAGGATTATGTTAAGGGTCACATGGACAGCTGAAAAGAGCTTCCTGGAGAAATGGACAGACAAAAGTAGTGGATATAATTACAATCAAAAAGCAACAACAGATGTGGGCAGATCCATTCTCTGTAGAACAGACAATAAAAGGACAACCAAGATAACTTTGTGGCACTTCTGAGATGGAGTGACAGGAAGAGACAGACCGAGAATATGGTGGTAAGAAGAGATTCATGAGATTCATCAGAACTGGACTGAATGGCTAACATCCAATAGTCAGAGTGGGAAAAGATGAGAAAGGCCTTTGTCCTGAAGTCGACTGAATGTGGCTGATGATGGTTATGATTTTTTTTTTTCCCCTGCTTAAGGCCACAGAAACTTGCTGAAAAATTGCATACTAAACTACTACTATTAACTATAAAGCTGATTTTGGTGGCTTGAACTTTACAGTACCAGTCGTGTGGAAAAGTTGTAATATTTTTGAAGATATCCTTAACTGGTAGTGAGAACTTCCTGTAATTTTACTGTTTCTTGGCTGATGACTACTGAACAGGCGTACATGAAGTGCATTTATATGAAGCATCTATAAGATAGATGGGACTGGAATGTATTTGTGCTGTAATGAGGGGCAGACTTACATGATTTGGGCATATGGAGAGGATGGAGGTTGGCAAATGGGTGCGGAAAGTGAGAAGTGTGAATGTCGGGGATAGGGTTGTGAGAGGCAGGCTGAAAAAGACCTGGGACGAGGTCACAGAGTGTGACCTCAGGGATAAAGGACTGAATAGGGAGGCCATCAGACATTGACCTTTGTGGACAGCCACCATCAGGTGACACTGGGTGATGCAATGCAAGCATGTTGAAGCCTTTACAAATATACAATACGAAAGAACAGCCATTCTAGCTTGTAAGGTGGCACCAGGATTTAAAGACTTTCTGTGCCTGCCCTCCTCTCTTCCTATTTCTCCCATCTTTCCTGTTACTACTTAATGCTTTTCTTTCCGTTACAGGTGGCTTTACATTGAGTGACAAGCCAAATGGTTTCCTGTAAGCCAAGAAACCATTTACAACGCTGGGTGGTAACCATATAACCAAACCATACGTGCTCCTTACGTGTCAAGAGGGTTGGTGGAGGGTTAGTGCCCCTCCCTGTAAAACAAATAACTCAGAGTCAAATGGCCACCCCTTACGGGATTATGGCGTCTGGCAATAGATAGAGAGATAGCTGATACTTGAATAACTGTGTAGTCTACTTCGCCCTGCATTATGTGTGATAATTTTTCTTCTGTTCTTTCGCTTTCATTGTTTCTGGATCTTACCTCACCCCATCCTGTAGGTGGATTTTATTGTTGGGATGATTTGCATTCTGAGTATAGCTGCTAAATAGTCAATCGGTCAACTGGGCTATCAAATTAAAGAGGAGGTGCCAAGCCCTCGTCAATGCTCCTCTGTGTGTACATCATTCACCAAATTCTGTCCCTTGTCGGTTTCCCAAATTTATCAACTTCTATACCTTGCCTTAGGACATTTACCCTATCATCCTTCTTCTTGGACTACCATGCTTCCTCCCACTTTCAAACTCACTCACTCACTCACATCTTTTTCACCATCTTCTGTTGTGCTGGAAAGTTACAGTATGCCTTCTTGTGGTGGCACTGATATAAACAGGTCGTGGAGCTGCCTGGTTAAACTATGTAAGCAGCCTTGAACTCCCTTATCCTACGTGTGGAAGATGATGGACTGCAGGAGAGGGCAACTTAAGCCTGCATTCCACTGGGTTCACATCCAGCTGGGGCTCAAGGCTACTAACAACATTACAACAATCACTCTGACTACATGCAATCTCTCCATATACCAATACCTTCTAAGCACACTCTCGCCCAAATTATCAACAGACTTCTTTCCGCTGCACCTTTTGAGAATCACATGACTACTTATGCTAGGTACTCTACACACACACACACACACACACACACACACACCGCTCGCTGGTGCAGTGGTAACGTTCTCGCTTGCCATCTGGTAGACGGGAGTTCGCGCCTCGCTCAGGTTGTGAAAAGTTTCACTGACGAAGTGGGTGGTCACTGTCCCCTTTGAGCAAGGGGACTGGTGTGTGCGTGTGTGAAGGTTACAGCCTTGCCCTTAGATCGGACTATATGAGCTCTCTGCTCCCTTCCGGGAGGGTAAAAGCTGACGATCACGACCATCAAGTGATCCTGACAGACCCGGTGAATTACACACACACACCTCAAGAGTTCCATCTCTAATCCTCTAGACTTTCCACTTGAATGTACTGGTGTTGTGATGAGGCAGGGTAGATTGAGATGGTATGGACATGTGGAGAGAATGGAAGATGACAACTGGGTGCGGAAGGTGGGAAGTGTTTACGTCAGGTAGGGTTGCAACACACACACACACACACAAGATGGATACCAAGCTTAAGGGACCTAAGCTACGAAGAAAGACTAAATAAATTGAATCTACCAACACTACAGGAGAGAAGGAAAAGAGGTGACATGATAATCCTATATAAGTGCATATCAGGAAAGGAGAAAATAGACATAAATGATTACTTAACATATGGAGAAGCATCAGCAAGAGGACACTGCAAAAAACTGCATAAGAAGAGAGGTGATAAAGACGTAAGGAAATTCAGTTTCCCAAACAGAGCAATTGATCAATGGAATGCACTACCGAATGAAATAGTGTGTGCCAAAACAATTCACAAATTTAAGGATATGTACGATAAATATGGTTTAAGACACGGGACAGTACGAGCTGGACTCATTCCTGTAAAGATACAATTAGGTAAGGTAAGCACACACACACACACACACACACACACACACACACACACACACACACACACACACACACACACACACACACACACCTGGAATGAGGTTATACAGTGTGACCTCAGGGATAAGGAACTAGATAGGGAGGCTGCCAGAGATTGAGCGGCGTGGAGAACCGGCATATGGTGAACAAGACCGGTATACGGAAGCATGTTGAAGCCTTTATAAATAATACAACACAACGAAGCCCTTTCATGTGGGTACTAATACACCTTTATGCAATCCTACTGCATTATCCACACACAAAGACCTGTGTTTACTCTCAAGGCCATCACAGTACCAGCCAACTCTCTTCCTTATGCCGTTGTTGCTCCATCACGGTATTTCAAATCACCATTTCCAATTCAAATCTCTTGGGTATCATCAGCACGGTACAATGAAATTAGTTTTTTTTTTTTTTTCTATAGACAACCATCACTTTACATTTTTTTTTTTTTTTATGCGAGGAAGAAGGAACCAAAGGCCACGAGCCCGCAATAGGAGTTCCCTCCAAGAGAAAAACAAAATACAATAGAGAGCCAAAATCAAGATCCAATCATTACAAGATGCCTGGACACACTGCGTTTGAAAGACTGGAGATCATAGGCAGCAGGAAATACAGACAGAGGGAGACAGTTCCTGAGTTGACCTGTTGCATAAATGAAGGACTGGGAGTAACGGTTAACTCTTGCATTAGAGAGTTGGACAGAAAAGGGATGAGAGTTTGCTGCTAGACGGGTGCTACTCGCCCGTCGTAGAGGTGGAGGATTGCATGCAGACAGTTCAGAGGAGCAATGCCCATTGAAGTAGCGATAGAAAAGAGATAAATATGCAACAGTGCGGCGAAGAGACAGAGGTTGAAGGGAGTCAGTAAGAGGGGGGGAGAGTTAATGAGACGAAAAGCCTTTGACTCCACTCTATTGAGAAGACCTGTATGTGGGGAGCCTCCCCACACATGAGAGTTGTACTCCACACAGGGGCGGATAAAACCCCTGTATAGAGTCAACAATTGTGCAGGGGTAAAGAAAGAACAGAGTCGGCTTAGCACACCTAATCTGTACCGTACTGTACTTTCAAAATAAAATAATAATAATAATAATAATAATAATAATAATAATAATGATAATAATAGTAGTAGTAGTAGTAGCAGTAATAATAATAATAATAATAATAATTAATAATAATAATAATACCGGTAATATTAATAATAACTAATAATAATAATAATAATAATAAAAATAACTAATAATAATAATAATGCCGGTAATAATAATAATAATAATAATACAGGCAACACTCACTCTGTGCAATGTGGCTGAGATCCTGCAGTGAAGAGGTGCAACAAGGTCTTCAAACACTTATCCTACAACAACACAACCTGCAATTATAGACACAAAACATTAACTAACAGCTGTATGTTATTAAAAAAAAACATGACAATATACAGTAAAACAATCATCATCATCATCATCATCCAATCCTACATTGCTTCATGAGGAGCGTAGGAGCCCGGGGCTAGGCAGTTGGTCCCGACATTTAAGATGAGAGTGACCAGCCTCACTCATCCCTGAGTGGCATTGCGTGAGCAATAAACCCCAACCATTCCTTGGATATAAACCTTCACCGGCTCAATCCGACTGGAGCGCAATAATTACCCACTAAACCACCAGGTGCCAAAATTTGGTTATATGGTTACCACCCAGCGTAGTAAATGGTTTCCTGGTGTACAGGAAGCCATTTGGCTTGTCACTCAGTGTAGAGTCACCCACAGGCAGAAGGAAGAGGAAAGAATGAAGGAAAGAAAGACAGAAGAGGGAGTGTAAAGTCACCCGTAGGCAGAAGGACAAGGAAAGAATGAAGGAAAGAAAGACAGAAGAGGATGGAAGGAAAGAAGGATGGAAGAGTGGAAAGGGCAGACACCCGAGATCAGTACTACATCGAGTGAGTGGATGATGAGAGGCAGTTGGTCCCGACATTTAAGATGAGAGTGACCAGCCTCACTCATCCCTGAGTGGCATTGCGTGAGCAATAAACCCCAACCATTCCTTGGATATAAACCTTCACCGGCTCAATCCGACTGGAGCGCAATAATTACCCACTAAACCACCAGGTGCCAAAATTTGGTTATATGGTTACCACCCAGCGTAGTAAATGGTTTCCTGGTGTACAGGAAGCCATTTGGCTTGTCACTCAGTGTAAAGTCACCCACAGGCAGAAGGAAGAGGAAAGAATGAAGGAAAGAAAGACAGAAGAGGGAGTGTAAAGTCACCCACAGGCAGAAGGACAAGGAAAGAATGAAGGAAAGAAAGACAGAAGAGGATGGAAGGAAAGAAGGATGGAAGAGTGGAAAGGGCAGACACCCGAGATCAGTACTACATCGAGTGAGTGGATGATGAGAGCCCCATAATAACAGTAACAATAATAATAATAATAATAATAATAATAATACAGGTAATACTAATGGCTACTGATATCAACCTATCGACATGTCATTCTCAGAGTAGGTTGCCACAAACTAACCGCCTCCAAATCACCATTTCCTTCACCAACAGGCTGCCCTTCCTCCTGCCCACACTGCAGTCTTCCATATACACTACCTGTACATCCTCTCCCATCACCCCACAAAAACACCCCCCACCACACAGAGCGACTGAAGTGCAGCCAGCGAGTGTCCCGGTAAATATACGTGGCTGATTCAGGTAGGGCTGTGTATGATCAGTGGAATGCCAAAAAATAAATAAATAAATAAAATAAAATAAAAACACTGGGCCATCATGCTACCAAAACTTCATACCAAGATTATTATTATTATTATTTTTACTGTGGCCTAAAATTGTCATCTCTCCACCACGAATGCTGAGCTTTAACATGGAATTAACACCAGAATAACGGTCCCAGTCGCAATGAAGTACTGTGAAAAGAATTAAGCTGAAGCCTTGCCTTACTCTGTCAATGAGCTACAGGAAATAAGCTGCACATGGACCAAAAACTTCCACCAAGATGCATGAACTGTAAACTGAGTGACTTGTAGGGTTTTGCACAGCCACTGGGAACCATCGCGCCACATGAAGCCACAGCACATCACTTCCCTCACGCACCTATTTGACTAGCCTATCACGTCATCCCGGGTTAGGAAGGCTCTCGGATGCGCCATTACACTAACCACAGCATCATCCTTACCACTCAGGTGCGAAGAGGTTAGCTGCACTCTGGCCCAAATTCCAAGTGCTTTGTGATGCTTTCTTCACAACTGCCCCTGCTTGCATCCCCCTCATCTTTCAAACAGTACCGTACCTCGTTTAATACCCCTGCTTCCTGTTGCTTCCTGTTACCCTGCCTGTGATAAACCTGTGTAGCTACCTTCTCTAGCAACTCTACATGATTTCCTATGCCTAGTTCATTGGTACCCCTGCTCGCCCTCCCGTCCTAGCTCTACCCCCCTCACCATGCACCCCTCGGCCAAGAAGAGAAGGCAATCCCCCGTCAGACCAGCAGTGAGGCGCAAAGGACAGACAGAGACCAAGACCCACCTTCTCATCGGTTAAGGATACTCCCTAACACCTCTTCCTTACCAGTTTATTTCCATCTACTGATATATTCTTGTATTCTATTTATCCAACCTGTGTCTGTGCAAAAGAGATATGTAAGGCAGAAGAAAATGTAATGATGAATCAAGCAAAGTAAATCGCCAAGGAAGAGGTCTATCTATCTATTGCCAGACGTCCTAATCTCGTAGGGGTGGCCACAAACAAACCGCCTCCATGTTGCCCTGTCCCCCGCAATATTGCTGCCCTCCCCCCAGCTCACATCTCCCTTTCTCATATACCTCTGCACTCCATCCCTTCATCTCATCCTCGGTTTTCCCCTCCCCCAACTTACACTCCTCTCTCTCACATATCTCTCTACTCCATCCCTCCATATCATCCTTGGTCTCCCCCTCCCCCACCTTCCACCTCACCCACACACACTCTCCTCGTTAATCTTTCACTTTCCATCCGCTCCACTTGGCCAAACCACCTCACATAAAACCAACAGAGAGCACACGAACACTTGTGGAATACCCAGCCTTCACCCAAGCCAGGCCCATAACATGTAAACCCAGGGAACGGCTCTACAAACACCGTTAAAGCCAACATCCTAAAGAACTGTAACTCATAATCCCAGGAAAGACGTGGAAAGGAGAAAGCAGAGTAATCCTATGTCTATGTTCCTCCTACGAGACGAAAATAATCCAGACACGAGAAGAAGAAAGCAAAGGACAATGTAGGATTTTCCCTTATACTGTATATTTGTAAAGGAAGAAAGACAAGGCAAGGACAGTGTATAATCCCCTTATACTGTATATCTGTTAAGGAAAAAGGGCAAAGAAAGGACCGTAGAGTTTTCCCTTATACTGTATATCTGTTAGGGAAGAAAGGCAAGGAAAGGACAGTGTAGAATCCCCTTATACAGTATACCTGTTAAGGAAAAATGGCAAGGGAAGGACCGTAGAGTTTTCCAAGTATCGTATCCTTACCACAAAAACAAATCAAAAATAGGACAGAGAGAATATCAAATGAAGAAGTGCTAAGGAGAATGGATATCGGAAGAGAATTATTGGCACACGTGAGAGGAAGACAGATGAGATTTTTAGGACATGGTATGAGAAGAGGAAAGATAGTGAACCTGAGTTTAACGGGAAGAGTCCCAGGTAGCAGAGCAAGAAGCAGGCAAAGAGAGGAGTATATGGATGGAATAGTAAGAGCAGCGAGGGGAGGATACACGGCTGGACAACTGCTGCAAATGACTGATGATAGACAGGTGTGGCTTTACATGGTGGCCAACGTCTGCAGGGGCACGGTACCAAGTACGAAATCTGTTTAGGAAGGACTGGGAAAGGAGAATATAGTGTTTTCCAAGTCTCGTATCCTTACTACAAAACGAATCTAAATCAAGACAAGGTTCCAATCATATAATCTGTTTAGGAAGGACTACAAAAGGAGAAAGCAGTGTTTTCCAAGTTTCGTGTCTTTACTGCAGGAACAGATCTAAATAAGGACATGGTATAGGTCATATATATTCTTGAAAATCTCAGCCACAACTGGAGTACCGTGACCTAGGTTGACCTCAAAACACACACACACACACACACACACACACACACACACACACACACACACACACACACACACACACACACACACACAGCAGAGGAGGGCAGTCACATCACCTCACCCTCTCCATTTTCCACTTGTCTAATTACTGTTAAAAGGTTATATGGGTAAGTGTTTCTACATTCACTCACCTTCCACTACAAAAAACTACTAGTACTACTACAATAATAATAATAATAATAAAAATAATAATAATAACAATAATAAAAATAATAATAATGACGACGACGACGACGATGATGACGATGATGATAATAATAATAAAAATAATAATAATAATGATGATGATGATGATGATGATGATGATGACGATGATAATAACAACAACAATAATAATAATAATAGTAATAATAATAATATAATAATAATAATAATACCAATAATAATAATAAGTTAATACTAATAATAACAGTAGCCCTAACCTTCACTCCTGCCTAATGATGTGGTGGGGTAGAATCATAATCAAGGGGTGTGCAAAACTGGCCTAACCCTCAACACCACACCCAGTAAAATCGGCCATACAGTCTGAACAAAATATTCAGGCGTTTTTTTTTTTTTTGTGAAGAAGAAGGAACCAAAGGCCATGAGCCCGCAAAACTGTTCCTTCCAAGAGAAAAACAAAATACAAGAGAGAGCCAAATTCAAGATCCATTCATTTCGAGATGCCTGGACACACTGCGTTTGAAAGACTAGAGATTATAGGAGGCAGGAAATACAGACAGAGGGAGACAGTTCCAGAGTTGACCTGTTGCAGAAATGAAGGACTAGGAGTAACGGTTAACTCTTGCATTAGAGAGTTGGACAGAAAAGGGGTGAAAGTTTGTTGCTAGACGGGTGCTACTTGCCCGTCGTAGAGGTGGAGGATTGCATGCAGACAGTTCGGAGGAGCAGTGACCATTGAAGTAGCGACAGAAAAGAGATAAAGATGCAACATTGCGGCGAAGAGACAGAGGTTGAAGGGAGTCAGTAAGAGGGGGAGAGTTAATGAGACGAAAAGCCTTTGACTCCACCCTATTGAGAAGAGCTGTATGTGGGAAGCCTCCCCACACATGAGAGTTGTACTCCACACAGGGGCGGATAAAACCCCTGTATAGAGTCAACAACTGTGCAGGGGCAAAGAAGGAACGGAGTCGGCTTAGCACACCCAATCGCTTGGAAGCAGATTTTACAAGAGATGTAATATGATCTTTCCAAGACAAGTCCCGAGCAAATGAAACCCCAAGCATGTTCAAGGATGATGCAGGATTAAGTTAAGTATTATTAAACATTAGTGGGTATACCTGTGGAAGATTTTGACGGGTTGATAGGTGTAAAAACTGAGTCTTTGATGCATAAAGAAAAAAAGAAAAAAAAAAAAAAAGATTATTTTCACCCCAGTCAGAGATACGAACCAAGTCAGACATTAGGTGTGCCATAGCCTCATCCCTTGTCTGTTGAAGTAACTGCTGAGATGGACGTTGTGGGAATCGAATGGAAAGGTGAAGGGTGGAATCATCAGCGTATGAGTGGATAGGGTTAGATGTACAGCTTAGAAGGTCACTGATGAATAAAAGGAAGAGAGTTGGTGATAGGACAGAGCCCTGAGGAACACCACTGTTAATAGATCTAGGAGATGAACGATAGCCGTCTACAACAGCGGCTATAGAACGACCAGAAAGGAAGCTAGAGATGAAGGCACAGAAAGAAGAATAGAAACCGTAAGAGGGAAGTTTGGAAATTAAAGATTTATGCCAGACTCAATCGAAAGCCTTTGAGATGTCAAGTGCAATGGCAAAGCTTTCGCCAAAGTCCCGAAAGGAGGATGACCAGGAGTCTGAAAGGTAGGTGAGAAGATCGCCTGTGGAGCGTCCCTGACGGAACCCATACTGACCATCAGAAAGAAGGTTGTGATAGGAAAGATGCTTTCAAATTTTTCTATTAAGAACAGACTCAAAAACTTTTGAGATACAGGATGTTAAAGCATTTGGGCGATAGTTAGATGGTTGGGAGTGGTCACCCTTCTTTGGGACTGGCTGAATGAGAGCAAACTTCCAGCAAGAAGGAAAGGTACAAGTTGACAGACAAAGGCGAAAGAGTTTGCCTAGGCAGGGTGTAAGCACAGAAGCACAGTTCTTGAGAACAACAGGAGGGACTCCATCAGGCCCATATCCCTAATTAGTACTGAGGCCAGCAATGGCAGAAAATACATCAGCTGAAGAAATTTTAATGTTTGCTATGAGGAAGTCTGAGGGGGGAAGTGATGGAGGAACAGCACCGGAATCGTCTAAGGTGGAATTGGAGGAGAAAGTCTGAGCGAAGAGATCTGCTTTATAAGTAGAAGAAATAGTTACAGAGCCATCAGAGTAGAAAAGAGGAAGGAAGGATGATGAGGTAAAGTTGTTAGAAAGGTTTTTGGCAAGGTGCCAGAAGGAGCGGGGAGAGTTCGAGTTGGAGAGTTGAGAGCATTTTGTATGGATGAAATTATTTTTAGCAGAGCGAAGAACAGACTTAGCACGATTCCGGGCAGAAATGTATAAAAGATGTGATTCAGGGGTGGGTTGGCGCCGGTACCTTTTATAGGCCCTCTCCTTGTTGCGGACAGCATTAGAACAAGCGTGATTAAACCAAGGTTTCTTGTGTTAGTCAAAGGATATGAGAAAGGAATGTATGCTTCCATGCCCGAGAGAATAGCCTCCGTAATGCGCAAGGCACACCCAGATGGCTCACGGCCATGGAAGCAATAATCATTCCATGGAAATTCAAAGAAGTACTGCCTGAGGGCCTCCCAATCCGCAGCTCCAAAGTGCCAGAGACGACGTTTTTTTGGAGGGTCCGCAGGCCGTACCGGAGTCATAGGACAGGTTAAGGTGATAAGGTTATGATCGGAGGAGCCCAACGGAGAGAAAAGATTAACAGTGTAAGCAGAAGGATTAGTTGTAAGGAAGAGATCAAGTATGTTGGAGCTCTCTCCAAGGCGGTCAGGGATACGGGTAGGGTGCTGTACAAGCTGCTCTAGGTCATTAAGGATAGAAAAGGTGTAGGCTTGTTCACCAGGTGGATCAGTGAAAGGAGAGGAGAGCCAAAGGTGGTGGTGAACATTGAAATCTCCACTACTACTGTACTACTAATACTACCGCAACCATAGCAGTACTACTACTACTGCTACCATACCACTACTACTACTACCTTCGAAACGACTTCTTTCTCTGCACCGTCAGCTGTACACATGCATCATATGGATGTAACAAATTAATTGGCCACACAGCAGGAGAAAACATGTTTCACGCCTACAAGGGATAAGGTCATGGACAGGAACATGGACTTCAAAAGTACCACCACGTCATGTGCCACACCCGCTGTTTATAAATACATTCTGGATTTTCTAATTAAAAAAAAAAAAAAAAAAAAGAGGCATGTGGTTCTAACATTTACAGTAGCGGTATAAATACAGTTATGCTGTCACTAACACAGATTATTGGTGCAGGGGCGTACCTCGAGATTTGGGGGCCAGGGGGGCCAGGTTCTTTGTGGGGTTCCAGGGGGGCCCGCGCAAAGAACCTAGCCCCCTCATTCTCAAAACTTATCTAATATCTCAGCCGGGATTGTCGGGATGATAAATGTATTTTTAAATATTAATGAAAAGGTTATAAATTTTTAAGGCTTTTTGGGGCCCCCCACCATTGGGGGCCCGGGGGGCAGTTTCAAACAGCCCCCCCCCCCTCAGGTACGCCACTGTATTGGTGTTCACTGTTACTGGATGAGACACAACGATCTAGAAAAGTCCACGGAATCCCACTGCACGTTTCACTATCAAATATGCAAGCATTCCGGTAATACAAATGGGGCCTTGACCATCGAAAACTGCACCACTCGATGCACCACAGCAATATTATAAATATATATATATATATATATATATATATATATATATATATATATATATATATATATATACAGGTATATACTCGTGTGTGTGTGTGTGTGTGTGTGTGTGTGTGTGTGTGTGTGTGTGTGTGTGTGTGGTTTTGATTTCAACCTGCTATGAAGAGAAATGTCTTAACATGGATATGAGTAATTTCAGAATTAAGGCTTGTCTAGATAATCATGAGTACCTGGTAATACAATAATGCCAATGGTATGTTATGATGTATTACTGGCAGTGGTGGGATTTTGAAGAGGGGGGAGGGGTGCTTTTTTGGGCCTTAGGATCAGAAGTGCCGGAATCTGCGGTCGGGGGTCTGGGGACCACTTAAGGGCCCCAGATAATGTTCACCTTTTTAACGCAATCTGGTGGCATCTGGGCAACTAAAACTATTACCAAATCCACAAGAAATTTACCTTCCATTTTTTTTTTTTTTTGACCTAAATGAAAAGTTCTTGATGACTTCAGACATACATCTATTAACTAAGTGTTGTCCAAGTTGTGTTGCAATGTGTTTGCATCTCTGAACCACCGTATGGAGAGTGTCAAGTTCATGGGCTGGGGCCTGGACAATTGGTACGTAACCAACACTCGTCATTTCAGGATTGGCGCTACAGTTGCTTTGGTTAAAATGTGTCCAGCCCGTCTTGATGTCCACATCTTGTCATTTCAGGAAAAAGGCCATATCCTTGGCAATGGCTTGAGCGGCTGATGGATTGTCATCATTTGATTCATTGTACCATTCTTTGTTGATGCCCTCAGCTGCTCTAGGTTCTAGTCTTCCTGTCACCACTGCAGCAGGTGAAAGTTGATCCATGACTTCGGGAACTTTCAGACTCATGCTTGGGGAAGGTCGAAGGTCCTTCAGTCCTATGTCCGCTTCGGGACCTCTTTGCCATCCAGCGATCTGTGTGGCATGGAAGCTGTTTATACCATCAAAACTGTTGTCGTTGATGTCAATGTTGTCACACGTGAAGTGCACGAATCTGTTTGGTACAAAGTTTGGTGGAATCACTGCTCCTGTTTCTGAATCCATTGTTTTCAGTGCACTCTCAGCCAGGGATGTGTCAACCTGCAGTAGTTTCGGGTAACTTATGATGTGTCCAGCTTCGTGAAATAGTTCAACAAGTTCTTTAGACCGTGTAGCCTGATGCAAAGGGCTGGCAAGCCCAAGATGTTTAGGAGTCCAGTGCTTACCTCCAGTGACGTTGTAAACCAAGTCTTGTGCAATACTAAGAACTTTTGCTTGACTGTCATCCTGTTTTGTATCGTCTGCTACGTCGTCTGGGTCTGCTTCCAAAAGACTCTGTCCACCAAACATCAACCGATGGAACATAAAAAGGCTATTTGGGATGCAGGATATCATTTCATCTTCATTGACAACAAATCCCTTGTACATGGGATGTGCCAGTATATCACCTCTCAGTCTCAAAGCCACATGAATCATCTCAATAAATCCTTCTTGAGCCTGATATTTTGGTATCAGTGTTGGTTCCTCCTTTTCAGAGAGTAATGTTGAGAAAGGGACAAGAATAAAACAAAAACATATCATATACATCGTTCCCGGAAGCAAAGATATCAACAATCAAATAAAACCGCGGCCATCTTGGATTTTCACTGTTTATGATGCTTTATTTACACACAAAGACACACATTTTACATATTTTATTATCAATATGTACATTAGGAGCTTGTGCAATGCATTATATCCATTAATATATTTTATATTTGAAGCAAATCTTCAAAATATGCATTTTCTAGAAAAATGGCGGCCATCTTGGATTTTGTCCGCTAGGAGCAAACCCGCACGAGATACAGCTTGGCAAACAGCAAAAATGGATTCAGCACAAAAAAACACCCTAGGAAAGCCTATTTGACAACTTTGACTCTAAAATGCCTGAGGATTTTTATACAGCCACATTTTCCAGATATTCCACTAGTCTACAGTATAACTACCTAAACGTGAATGCTGTCTGAAATGAACAATATACTGAAACCCAACAAAAGTAAAACAGATCTTTATTTTGTTTATCACACACTTTGCATCGGTACTATTGAGCTTAGTGATTTGAGGCTGAGTACCCGGATGTTGAAAACGGAAATCCAGGACGGCAAGTGAGATGGGGCGAGGAGAGGGAGGATTGGATGAATGGGAGTATATGATGCAGATAACACTGATAAAAATGTCTATCTATTGCCAGACGCCATAATCCGGTCAGGGGTGGCCATTTGACTTTGAGTTACCTGTACGGTATTTGTTTTACGGGGAGGGGCACTAACCCTCCACCAACCCACTTGTTGACACGTAGAAAGCACGTATGGTTTGCTTACATGGTTACCACCCAGCGCTGTAAACGGTTTCTTGGCTTACAGGAAACTATTTGGCTTGTCACTCAATTTACTTCAGTTCAACTTACCCTTTTTCTTATTAAAAAATCTGTGATCTTCCCATTTTTTCTATTAGACCCTTTTTTTTCCCTCCACACAAGAGGTCATGCTTGGACGAAATCTCTGGTGTAATATTACGTTTTCCTGGCAATACATCGACCCCTGGGACTTGAGACAACAGATTCATGAGGATAACATCGGGGATTGGTGAATTTATTATATACGAGTTAATCAAGCGTGTGTTGTAAGAGGAAACTGTCGTAAGTACGTGATCCGCGCTCAGTAGATGTGCTAATCAACACGAGTCTCATTCACTACATTAAAGTTTCGTCGCCACTGGCCTGCGATTTCACACAACCAGAAAACCTTCCGAGTACAATTGGCAGGGATACCACAACAAAACAAAATAGTTTTCAGGAAGCTTTTATTTCCATTTATTCACCTCCCCCCCGTTTTCTCCAAAAAGGGGGGTCCGCACCCGACGCACCCCTCCTGAATCCGCCACTGACTGGAGACTGTCAATGTGTCACCACCATCACTACTTTTATGATTACTTTTACTGCCACGACTGTTTCTGTGTAATGACTTTAAATACCTTCCGAGAACAAATTTAGCGGTCTTTCAAAGCGGGCAGTAATTTTTGCGTAGAAATCTAGAGGTCTTTCAAAGCGGACAGTAATTTTAGCGCAAAAAATTGGCGGTCTTTCAAAGCGGATAGTAATTTCAGCGTGCAAATTTAGCGGTCTTTCAAAGCGAACAGTAATTTTAGCTTACAAAGTCAGCGGTTTCAAAGCGGACAGTAATTTTAGTGTAAAAAATTGGCGGTCTTTCAAAGCGGATAGTAAATTTAGCGTAAAAAATTGGCGGTCTTTCAAAGCGAACAGTAATTTTAGCGTATTTTCTACAGTCCTGTGTTTAGCGACTTCCTAACACTTCGGGAACAAGATCACTGACTGCTAGACGCGTTTTTCTCTAGCCTGGCGTAAAATTCCCATCTCTCCATCTTAAAATGCTTCGTAGCAGGAGATTATCGCTAGAATAGGATGCAAGTCACGAAGAAGTGCTGGGAAAAGGATGTAGAGCCACGGTATTGTCGTATTCTGCCACTGAGCAACGTCAAATAAGCTGCGAAGGGACGAAAATCTGGGCCAAGTTAGGGTGAAGAGACTATAGATATTATGATAGGGAAATACGGCCCATAGGGTGAAGGGGGGGGGTACCATTGTATTAGTGGCGTGGCTATTATGGTTTTGGTAGGTCGTGAGTGTTGATAATTTCTGATGACACGCTGCCTATAATAATAATCTATCTATCTATCTATCTATAGCCCGACGCCCTAATCCCGCAAAGGGTGGCCGCAGACAAAACGCCTCCAAGTCACTCTGTCACCCACCATTTGACTACTCTCCCCCCAACTCACCCTCACCCCCCCCTCCCTCATATACCTCTCAACTCCATCCCTCCACCTCATCCTCGGTTTACCCCTCCCTCTCCCTCCCTCCACCTCACCTACATACACCCTCTTAGTCAGTCTTTCATTCTCCATTCTCTCCACATGTCCAAACCACCTCAGTGTATTTTTACTAATCTTCTCAACCACATCCACATCTACCCCACAACGTTCCTTCACTTCTTCATTCGTCAACCTGTCCCTCCACGTCACTCCACATGCTCCTCTCAAGTAACTCATTTCCACTGCTCTCACTCTTGACTTGTTCCCCTCTTGCAAGGTCCACGCCTCGCTTCCATACGTCAGGGTAGGGATCACAATACCATCATGCAGTGACTTCTTAACTTCCATACTCACCTCCCTATTTCTCATCACTGCTTTCAGTGTACCAACGACCTTCCTTCCCTGCTGTACCCTTTCACGTACTTCATCCCCCAAAGTTCCATCCTTACTCATCACACTACCCAAGTACTTGAATGCACTCACATTCTCCATAACCTCGCCATCCAACCTCACTGCACACTCTGTGACTTCACTCCTCTCAAACACCATAACTTTACTTTTGTTTACATTAACTTTCAGCTTCCTCCTCCTACACACGGTCCCAAATTCATTCACCAAACCTTGCAACTCCCATTCATCTTCACTCAACAATACTGTATCATCCGCAAACAGCAACACCGGAAGCTTCCAAATCTCACCCTCATTCATTAGGGCCAGCCCCACATCCACTGCCCTACCTTGCACCTCCTTTACAACCCCATCCATATATATATTAAACAGCCATGGAGACATCACACACCCCTGTTTCAGTCCCACATTGAGATCAAAGAACTCACTCAGCTCACCATCCACTCGCACCGTAACCCTAGCTCCCTCGTACATACTCTTCACAGCACTCAACAATTTCCACTCCACTCCATATATTCTTAATACCTTCCACATACCTTGCCTATCTATTCTGTCATAAGCTTTCTCCAAGTCCATGAAGGCAGCATACACTTTCCTTCCCTTCTCTAGATACTTCTCCACTAAACATCTTAGAACAAATATCTGATCTACACACCCTTTTCCCTTCCTAAATCCCCCTTGTTCTTCTCCAACTAGTTCCTCTGTCATACGCCTAACTCTATCAATGAGTATTCTACCATATATTTTACCAGTCACACTAAGAAGGCAAATACCCCTATGGTTACCACATACTTCTCTCTCCCCTTTTCCTTTGTACAGAGGAACAATTATACCTGATTTCCAGTCCTCTGGAACCCTTCCCTCTTCCCAAGCCAATCTACACAACTTCCATATCCACTCCACAACAATCTCATCCCCATACCTAAGCATTTCACCACACACTCCATCAATTCCTGGGGCCTTTCCCAGCTTAATCTTCTTCATCGCTTCCACTACTTCCGCCCTACTGATCTCTTCCTCCCTCCTCTCATCTCTTCTTCTCCTAGCCATTCCCCAACCACTTATACGCACACTGCTCTCACTCTCTACATTCAACAAATCCTCAAAGTGCTCCTTCCATCTCCTCAATTTCTCTCTCTTCTCCACCAACCATCTATTATTCCTATCTTTCACTCCCCTACTATTTCCCCTTTCACACTGCCTTACTTTCTTTACCTCCTTCCAAAACAATTTCTTACTCTCCCTCCATTTCACACTCAGATTCCTCCCAAACTCTTCATCCATTTTCTTCTTACTCTCCTTCACCAGTCTCTTAACCTCCCTTCTCCTGCTCACATATACCTCTCTCTTCTCTCTCTCATCTTCTCCCCTACCTCTACTCGCCAACCATTCACCATATGCCTTCTTCTTTTGTTCCACAGCTCGTTTCACCTCATCATTCCACCATGCTGTCCCTTGCACACCCTTGCATCTCCTCCTCACTCCACAAACCGCCTCACACGCTGCGCCTATCTCTTCCGTGAATATCTTACATACGTCTTCCACCCCTTCCATCTGCTCTAGCTCATACCTTCCCAATCTTTCTTCCACTATGCTCTTATACTCTGTCATTTTCTCACTATCTTGCAAATTCTCCACTCTTCTCACAGGAGCTGCTTCCTCCTGTCTTCCCCTTCGCCTCCTCAACCACTTTCTTTGCATCTTTACCTTGGCCATCACTAAGTGATGGTCCGAGACTCCATTCCCCCACCCTCTCCACACTCTTGCATCCAACACTTGTCTTCTCATTCGCTCATCCACACACACGTAGTCTATCATTGCCTTTCGTTCAACAAGTTCACCAACCATCCTCCTCATCACTCTCCATGTATATATCATCTGCCGAAAGTAGGTGTTGGCTATTGCCAACCCCTTACAAGCACAGATGTCCACCAAAGCACTACCATTCCCATCTACCTCAGCTGACAAACCCCACTGACCAACCACTCCATCCACTCGTAGATTCCCAACTTTGCCATTCATAATAATAATAATAATAATAATAATAATAATAATAGTAATAGTAATAATAATAATAATAATAATATTATTATTATTATAGTATAGTACCGTAGTAGCAGTAGTAGTAATAGTAGTAGTAGTAGTAGTAGTAGTAATAACAATAATAATAATAATAATAATATGAACAAGGGACACAAGGCACCACACAAAGACCCCTCTCTTGTGGTGTTAGAGACGCCTTCACGTGGTGGCATTGATATGGCTGGGCGGGTCCACTACCAGGCTATACAAACGTCCCTCAACTCCCTCCCTATCCCCAAAAGGAGGATGGTGGACTGTAGGAGGAGGGGAACTTCAGCCTGCAGTCTACCGGGTTCACATTCAGATATACAATACAGAAGCAAACTATATCCGCATCAAAATATAAATAAATGCTAAAATATCCAGGTGTACTATACTCTGTTCCCTCACACTTGGCGTAAGAGTGCCATCTCTCCATCCTGAAATCTGTGCTGTACCGATTAACACTAGAATATGGTGCTAGTCACGAAGATGTGCTATAGAAACGATGTAGAACCACAGTACTCTTATTCTGCCACGGAGCAACGAGAAATAAGCTGCAAAAGGACGAAAATCTCCACCTACGTAAAAAAAAACATGAATTACAGACAAATAAATCGCTAAGGAAAAGGTGCTACGGAGCTAACGTGTCATAGTATTTTTTTTTTTTTGTAACCTCTTCACTACGAGATCTCCTCCAAAGTGAATAAAGTCGCCGTAAAAGAAAAATATCGAGATGGCATGGAGAACAGGTTAGGTTAAGTTAAACTAGATTTTCGTTTGAAACTGAATTTTCGTTGGGTTTAAATATGGTTAGGTTAGGTTAGGTTAGAATAAGTTTGTTGTTAGGTTAAGTCTGAATGAAATTAGGTTATATTAGGGTAGGTTAGAGTGAATTTAGTTTCATTTAGATTACGTTACACAGGATTCAGACTGGGTTCCGTTAGTCTCGGTTACAGTGAGTTTACGTTAAATCTGACTTAAGTTAGGAGTTAGGACGTTTGTTTTGGTTAGACTCAGATTGCGCTAGGTTATATTAGCCTGAAATTTGGTTAGGTTAGGTTAGGCTCTCTGCTTAGACTAGTAAAAGGGTGGTTAAGTCTTTTAGGTTACTTTAATTTGGGTTAGTTTAGGATGTTTGTTTTGGTCAGACCCATATTACGTTAGGTTACAACAGACTGAAATTAGGTTAGGTTAGGTCAGGCTCTGTGCTTAGACTGGTAAAGGGATGATTAAGTCTGTTAGGTTAGTTTAATTTGGGTTGGTTTAGGTCATGTTAAATATCTACAGTAAACTCTTCTAATGTTAAACCTAATCAGCTGGTCCGGTTTCAGGGTAGGTCAGCTTAAACTATATCAGGTTAAACTGGATCAAGTGAAGTAAGGTTACATAGGGTCATTTTTAGTTAGGTCAGGGTGTTAATTTATGTCAGATTAGGTTAGGCTGTAATATGTTTAAAGCGAATACAAACTCTCTTACCCTTGTCCCTACTGACCACACAGCATTTCAACCCCCGTCTCCTATAATGCTAGGTTGGGTTTGGTCATATTAGGTCAGGCTAAACTAGATTAAGTTAGGACAGCTTATGTCAGGCTAGGTTAATTCGAGATAGGTAGGTCAGACTGGAGTACGTCAGGATAGGCTAGATTAATTTGTAGTCGGGTTAGGTTAGACTGGGTCGTCACTTTACGTAAGACAAAGTTACATCACGCGAGGCAATGTTAAGTTAGGCTAGGATTGTAAGTTAAAATGGCTATATTAAAATCGTCTGGTTAAGTTGCAGTAGGTTAAGATTTTGCAACACCGAAATTCCCACTCATGTAAGGTTAGGTTGGGTTACGTTAGGTCACGCTGAGTTAAAGTTACGCTAAGTTACGCTAGGTTGGTAACGCTACAAGTATATGAGATTAGATGAGATTTGGTTAGGAATTTGTGGCACTGAAACTCCCGCTCAGGTAAGTGTCATCGCGTTAGCAGTTGGCACCCAAACTTGGCATCGGCACACCCACGTCCGCATCCCTCACCGCACCCACGACATAGCCTTCCCACTCCCATTTCCCTCCCTCACAGCCGCGTTCGTGTGCCTCCTCCTGCGTTGATTAGCTGAATATAAGTCCACTAATCCCTAATCTTACTCCCAGGTGGATTGGGGTAAAGGTGGAGTGAGGAGGCGTGGAAAGGAAGTCATGTTGCTTTGTCTTATCACCTGGGGAGTTTGGATTAGTCGAGGTTGTGTACCTGCAGGGGAACCGAGTCTGCTGATTCACTGTCGAAGCTACGGATACTCGGCACCGTAGGGAGGGGCCTGAAGTGCTAAGGCAGGTGTGTGGGCCAGGTGTGAGGTCCAGGGTGTCGACAGGTGTGACTAGAACAGGTGTGCAAGTGTGGCTCCACAGGGCACTAAGTTTGCTGATTCACAGTCGGACCTGGCCAATCTCAGCAACGTAGAAGAGGACCTGGAGTGCTGAGGCAGGTGTGTGGGCCAGGTCTGAAGTCCAGGGGCATGGACTGAAGAACAGGTGTGACTAGAACAGGTGTTTAATTAGGGGTCGGCAGATGATTACGTTGTACTGATTCACTGTCAAACTTGTGCATACTCAGCAACGCAGAAAAGGAACTGAAGTGCTGAGGCAGGTGTGTGGGCCAGGTATGAGGTCCAGCAGGTGTATGAAGAGGAGGACAGGTGTGACAAGCAGGTGTTAAGTGTAAATCGGGATAGAAACTACATTTGCTGATTCACTGTCGAACTTGACGATATATAACAATCTAAGAAAGGATACAGGTTTGAGAGTTTGGTCTGAAGCCTAGAAGGTGTACAGAGTGAGGGACAGGTGTAGCTACAAGAGGTGTGTAATTGTGTAAGAAGGGACTAAATTTGACTCACTGTGGAACCTGCCTATACTCAAAAACGCAAAAAAGGAGTACTGACGCAGGTGTGGGAGCCAGACTCGAGACCCAGTAGGTGTGTAGAGTTAAGATGTAGCTAGAAATGTTTGTATGTATGGATCTTCAAGCTTCCTGATCTACTGTCATATCTGGCCATACTCAGCAGCGCAGAAACGGAACAGGAGTGCTAAGGCAGGTGCAGGAACCAAGGTGAAATCTAGACAGGTGTGTGGGTAAGAGGACAGGTGTGAGGAACAGGTGTAAATTGGGATAGGAAATACGCCTAGTGATTCCTTGTTGAAACTGGCCATATCTGAGTACTAGACGGGTTGGGAAGTCGAGTTTGAGGCCAGGTGTGTGTGAAGGTGTGATCAAAAGAGGTTTGCAGGTAGGAATCCTTGAGTTCTCGAAGTCAATGCTGAACCGGATATAGCCTACTCAGCAACGCAGAAAAAGTACGGCGCTAAAGCAGGTGTGGGAGTCAGGTGTGAGGCCCAGCAGGTGTGTGGAGCGAAGGTGTCAGCAGAACAGGCGTGTAGGTGTTGCTAGTGGTGGTGGTGGTGGTGTAGGGGGGACTATGGGACTATCGCGGCGTATTGCAATTCGGATCTACGCCGCTGCTGCTCGTGTGCGTCGCCGCCTCGCCCTACAGCAGCTGAACCCTGCCGCTGCCGCCCTTCTGCCACCCCTGCGCCATCAAGGACCGCCGTGCCATCGCCTCAGATTACTGGGTGAGTGGGCAAGAGGGGAGGGAATGGGCAAAGGGGAGGGTAGTGGCTTTGCTGGTGTCTTTGTGTGGGTGTGTGGGCAAGAGGGGAAGAGAAGTAGGTGTGTTGGTGTCTTTGTGTGGGTGTGTGGGCAAAAAGGGGAAGGGAAGTGGCTGTGTTGGTGTCTTTGTGTGGGTGTGTGGGCAAAAAGGGGAAGGGAAGTGGCTGTGTTGGTGTCTTTGTGTGGGTGTGTGTGGGTGGGGGTGGGGGTCGTGTCATTGTGTGGCAGTGACTAAACGGAAACGAACAAGGCACATGATCTAGCTACTGCATTTTAATCTGACGTAACATGGCTTAACTTAGCCTATCCTGTACCTAACCTAATATAAGGAAGGCAATGAACGTGGCTGTCTTTGTGTGATCGTGGCGTAGTTGTGAGTGACTAAACGGAATGATGAAAGAATATGGTATAAATGAAGGCCTGCCAACACGTGATTTAGGTATCAATCGTAGGCTTTACCAGAGGAGACAGTAAGCGAGGATTTAGGTGACCCATCCGTTTCTCAGTAATAAGGAAAAATATAAACATTGCTTTACATTGCACTGGCTTATTAGTTTCTCGTATTCTACCTGGTCAGCCTCCAACCTACTGAAAGAAATAGTCGGTCATGAAACTTACGTAATCAGGCTGCCATTGCTCTACAGTTAATGGGCGTCAACTCACACTGGCACACAGCTGTCTACAAAAATATAAACTACTACGCAATATCAAAAAGGCTGGGAATCCCTCGTTTACTCTGATCTGACTCGATTCAACCAAACCTTACGCAAAATTTTGTGTGCCTAACCTCACCTAACTTAACCAAATGAATCCAACTTAATCTAACCTAATCTACACCAATCTAACCCAATCTATCTGAACACACTGAACTGTCGTACCCTTACATAACCCCTACCAAACCCTACCCTAACTGAACCCAACCCTACCCTACTCTCCCTGTCAGCGGCTGTGGTTGCGTCTTTGTGTACGGTATGGCGTTCGTGTCATTGACCCGTGTTCTCGCTGTGACAATTTCGTAACATCCTCTCTCTTAGCGATTTTTTTTTTCTTTTTTTTATGCGTAACACCCTCTCTCCATTTTTTTTTTTTCGTAACACCCTCTCATTTTTTTTTTTTTTGCGTAACCCTCTCTTACCTTTTTTTTTTTTTTTTTTTTTTTTTTTGCGTAACACCCTCTCTCTGAGCGATTTACTCTGTTAAACCTTAATATTCTCCAGCGTAACACTCTGTTAGTGGTTTACTTTGCGTGTTAAACCTTACTATTCTCCTGCGTAACACCCTTTCTCTTAGCGATTTACTTTGTGTGTTAAACCTTACAATTCTCCTGTATGGTATGGGGGCAGGTTGACTCAGTGGTAGAGCGCCTGACTCGACACAAGAGGGTCGAGATTTGGCGCCCCGCCCAGGTTGCTGCCCTGCTGGGAGAGGTAGCGCTCTCCCGTCACCTAGCGGGGCTATGTGATATATCAAGGTCTAGCTCGGGGGTTCCCCATATATAAATAAAAAAGTTCCTGTACGGTATTAATAAATTTTAAATGTTGAAACAGGTTCCATTAATCTCTCTCTCTCTCTCTCTCTCTCTCTCTCTCTCTCTCTCTCTCTCTCTCTCTCTCTCTCTCTTTCTCCCTCTAACGTACTGTGATAAAGTTAAGATGCATAATAAATCGCCTCGGTAAGAAATGTCATGTAATCTCCAGTCAACGAAAATACAAACCACGTGCTCAGCCACGGGAGACTACGTAGCAACTTTTCCTTAGCGATTTGTTCTGTTTATTATATTTTTTTACGTATTTTATTACGTTTTAATATCAACATTTTATCAAAGGAATATAATAAAAAAAACAAAGCAACAGACCTATACCTTGTCGGTTAAGGAAGCTCCCTAACACCTTTTCCTAAGCGATTTATTTTTCTTATCACACCGTACTGTCCTCCTGTGTCTCATTTAAATAATTCCAATAACACTATACTTGTCGTAAATAGCAGGCAAATTGATATCAACCAGACGTATCCAAAAATAAATCACTAAGGGAGAGATGTTAGGGTTTCATCGGAGAATACGTACTGAAGGTCGATATTCTTGTAGGGTAAGGAGGCTCCCTAACACCTATTCCTAAGCAATTTATTTTTAGATATGGCTGGTTAATATCCTTTTGTACGTTAAGTAAAGCGAGGCGATATTACAAGAATTTACATAGGGCGAAGAGGACAGTACGGTGCAATAAGCCAAATAAATCGCTAAGGAAAAGGTGTTAGGGAGCTTCCTTGACCGACACGGATACTGGCCTATGTCTAAATCTGTAAGTAGTAAAAAAAAGGATGGGAAAGCAAGGTGATGTGTGCAGGGAAAAAAGACAAAACAAAAAAATCGCTTACGTAGAGGTGTTTGAATCTCCAAAGCTATGTGTGCGGTATCCGACTCATCTTCTTTAACGCCTTTTCCTATGCGATTTATTTTGTGTATCCCTTTCAGTACCGCAGCACCAGTGTCATTTTATTCTATATACCATGCGAGTTTAGGACGATATTTATTTGTAAGCAGGGGGTAAAAAATTATCTTTAGTAACTAATCCAGCTACGTGTCAAGTGGGGTTGGTGGAGGATTAGTGCCCCTCCCTGTAAAACAATTAACTCTAAGCCCTTGACCACCCCGTTTGGGATACATGGCGTCTGGCAATGAATGAATGAATGACCTAATCCAGTACAATTACATCTTTATTTACTCTATTCTGACTAACAACAGGTGACTTTATGGAGTTTGAAAATTGACTGCAGTACTGAATGGGATATTGCACCTTAGTATCGTTTTGTAGGTGAATTATATGGTTTAAATATCGACAGAGTTTGCGTCAGTATCGTGTAATAGGATACTACGGTGTAATGTGCAAATAAAATCGCTAAGAAAAAGGCGTTACGGAATTTCCTGTCGCTTAGAATATGGTGAGAGAGAGAGAGAGAGAGAGAGAGAGAGAGAGAGAGAGAGAGAGAGAGAGAGAGCTGACTTCCTCTGCCACTGATCGATTTTATTCAACTGAGGGAAAGACTTACCCAAGAAAAAGTTAATCTCGGTCAGTATTCTCGTTGTTTAAGGAGGCTCCCTAACATCTCTTCCATTGCGATTTATTTTTGGATACTGCTGGGATAATATCCTTTTGTAGATTAAATATGCAGAGTATGGCGATAATAGAAGGATTTATGGTACAGAAGAGGACAGTAAGGTGTAAGGACCCAAATAAATCGCTTAGGAGGAGGTGTTAGGGGGCTTCCATGGATAATACGGGTCCTAGCTTTCACAATGCCTAATCTATCTATCTATCTATTGCCAGACGCCTCAATCCCGTTTGGGGTGGCCACAAACAAATCGCCTCCAAGTCGCCCTGTCCCCCGCCATTTCACTCCCCTGCTCCCAACTCACACCCCCCTCTCTCATATACCTCTCCACCCCATCCCTCCATCTCATCCTCGGCCTCCCCCTCCCTCTTCCCCCCTCCACCTCACTGACATACACTCTCTTCGTCAGTCTTTCACCCTCCATCCTCTCCACATGGCCAAACCACCTCAGTGTGTTCCTCATAACGCTTCCTATCACATCCACATCAACACCACAACGCTCCTTTATATCCTCATTCGTCAGCCTGTCTCTCCACGTGACTCCACAGGCTCCTCTTAAATAACTCATTTCCACTGCTCTCACTCTTGACTTGTGTCCTTCCAATAATGTCCAAGCTTCACTTCCGTACGTTAGAGTTGGTATCACAATACTGTCATGTAGTAACTTTTTCATTTCCATGTCACTTCCCTGTTTCTTATCACTGCTTTCAAAGAACCAGCAACCTTTCTTCCCTGCTGTACCCTTTCAAGCACTTCACCCTCCAAACCTCCATCCTTACTCATCACACTACCCAAGTACTTAAACGTACTCACATTTTCCAATTCCTCACCATCCAACCTCGCTCTACATTCACTAACTTCACCTCTCTCAAAGACCATCACTTTACTCTTCCCTACATTCACCTTTAGATTCCGTTTCTTACACACTCTCTCAAACTCATCCACCAAGCCTTGCAGCTCCCCTTCGTCTTCACTCAACAACACAGTATCATCTGCAAACAACAGTACAGGGAGTTTCCAAACACTATCCTCTCTCACCAGGGCCACTCCAACATCCACTACCCTACCTTGTACCTCTTTTATTACCCCATCCATGTACAGATTGAACAACCATGGAGACATGACACATCCCTGTTTCAACCCAACTTTCAAAGAGAAAAATTCACTTAGTTCACCATCCACACGCACTGCAGCCTTCGCACCATCGTACATACTCTTCACAGCATTCAACAACTTCCCGTCTACTCCATATATTCTTAACACTTTCCACAATCCTTGTCTATCCACCCTGTCATATGCTTTCTCCAAATCCATGAAAGCCGCATACAACTTCTTTCCCTTCTCTAGAAACTTTTCCACTAAAGATCTGAGAATGAATATCTGATCTACACAACCTCTTCCCTTTCTAAAGCCTCCCTGTTCTTCTCCAACTAATTTCTCTGTTCTTTCTCTAACTCCGTCTATAAGTATCCTACCATACACTTTTCCTATTATACTAAGAAGACAAATGCCCCTATGACTACCACACATTTCTTTTTCCCCTTTTCCTTTGTACAAGGGAATAATTATACCTGACTTCCAATCCTCCGGGACTCTACCTTCCTCCCAGGCCAATCTGCACATCTTCCACATCAATTCTACTACTGATCGATATATAAAAATCTAACTTTTTTTTTAATAGAACAGAAGAAGGAAAAACAAATGAATAAAAAATAAAAATCCATACCAAACTAAACCTAACTAAAAATCAGCCTTTCTAGGTTCTAAATTAACTCAAACTAACACAAAATTTATTCTAACCTAACCTAAACCCAACGCAACATAATCCTTTCCTGAGATTAACCTTTGAAAAACTAACAGACTAACCTAATCTGACTCAACGTACCTGACTTCAATCCGGCTGCGTTGGGTAATGTTAGGTTAATTTTGGTAAGGTTATGGTACACTGTTAGGTTACATTAGATACGGTTGTTAGATGAGGTGTGATTGGGTTAGAGGTAAAATTAGGCAGGTTAGACAAGGTTAGGCTGGGTTAGATTGGGCTAGGTTTGGTTAGGTTAGGTGTGACTGGGTTAGGGTAGGTTAGGTTAGGTTAGGAGTATGTCTGTTGCTGCTTCTACTGCTGCTACTACTACTACTAATATAAATAACCGAACTGACCGATACGAATGCTGTCAGTAGTAGTAGTACAGTAGTAGTAGTAGTAGTAGTAGTAGTAGTAGTAGTAGTAGTAGTAATAATAATAATAATAATAATAATAATAATAAACTTAAAAGATAGAGAGCGAGGTGTGAAGATATCAAAGACGAGGTTGTTTACATATGACGTCACGGCCCAACAAAGAAAGCATTTGATGTGCCAGAAACCATGACAACAGTGACGTAAAGCGTGTGTGTGTGTGTGTGTGTGTGTGTGTGTGTGTGTGTGTGTGTGTGTGTGTGTGTGTGTGTGTGTGTGTGTGTGTGTGTCATTTAACACTCCTAGGCTTCTGTGACTTAGCTGAATTAAAACCGATCACTCATTTGAATTTAAATCGACTGACGTTACCTACAAAACGGTTAACGGTGACAATATTATCATTCTCAGGTTCCTACGACCCACATATATAAATGGTTTGACGTCAGGTGCAACAGCTATCAATTACAGGAGGGATAATGGTGACAGTCGTGCGTATAAACCTCGACTCGAAAAATGGAATGCAAACCTAAACTAACTGAAGGTCATTCATGTAACGCCTGTGGTTCTTAGGGATGGTCAGTCTGCATCCCACAATATAGCATGCCCGTAGTCAGGGGGAGTTCACTTTCACTATAGGTTCACTTTCTCACGGTCTGTTTTTTTAATATCTGCAAAAAGTCACTCGTTCAGTTTTTTTTTTTCCTCTCTCTCTCTTTTCTGATTCTCAACGTCACTTATGTATATACCTAGAACCCCAAAGCAAGCATGCAGTAGACCTTTGACCTCCCGGCTGCTATGCAAGTCCAGATTCAGCAGAAAATGATTCCCCCCCCTCCTCCTCCTTCGAAAAGTCTGACTACGGACCTGTAACGTACGCAGTCAGCACCCATACAAAAAGTCCTGTGATACGTTCCATCATCACGTAAAGAAAAAAAAAAAATGGGTTCTGCATCTCACTTTGCGATTTCACGTTCTATATCCTGTGGTGTTAGCTAAAATAAATAAATAAATAAATAAGCCAGGAATATTGGTGTTGATGTCCACTGCAGCCTATTTACCTACGATATTTATGTCATTTGAACTTAGGCCCTATTTCTATTATTTTTCTTCCTGCTGCCGTTTGTCCATTAATATGAACTTAAGAAAGACCTTTTGTGTGGAATTCAATGTCTTTATCTAACCCGCACAGTTCAATACATCCTATTTTTATTATTTTCCTTCCTGCTACCGTATGTCCATTAATTTCAACTTAAGAAGGACCTTCTGTGTGGAATTCAATGTCTGTATATAACCCCAATTCAATACATCACTTCTCATCTAAATACTATAGTCTGAAGGGTAGAAGAAAAATATACTCGTGGTGAAGAGGCTGTCTATTGTTTTCATGTGTAGGAGTTGACAGACGTGATGGATTGTTTCTGGCTTTGGATATTCCGTAATACATTTTCCTTACCGATTCATTCTGCACTTTCATTTCAGTACCTTCATGTACGTTACCGACAATGTAGGTCGATGAAACTAAAACTACAACATACGAGAATGTTATGGTGTAATATGATAAATAAATCGATAAGGAATAGATGTTACGAAGCCTCCTTTGTCCCCTGGAAGAAGCACCAACAGATCATTGTACCAGGAAGCTTTTAGACCCACAAGCCCAAATTTCACCCATGTAGGCCCGAAAAATAACTCGAGTCGTGAATGCTAAACTCGCTAAATTTAACCATGAATACTGAGGAATTTAACTGAACTCTAACTGCATCAATCTCCCAACCTCCTAACTGGCTATCCAATTTCACTTTGAGTCTGGTTACAACGATCACTATACGGCAGTTTTTTTTAACCTAAGATCCGACACCGACTGCATTTCAGTTGATAGGTGTGGTCAGATTAGAGGACTGATTTGCCTACATTCCTTTTACTGTATCTTGGCCTAGATTTTTCTCTTGAAGCTAATCTCCCGCAGATCAAGGACAGAAAATGGCAATACTACAGCTCCACGTCCTTTCCCTGGCACTACTTCGTGACTAGCATCATAATGTTAGTTTCTTGTTAAAACCCAGCATTCAAGATGGAGTTGGGAATTTTAGGCCACCTTAAAGTGAAAGAGGTATAGCTTAGTACCCAGACTCATTCCTACCTTATAACTATGGCCTATTCAAGTTCACGGTACCACAGCCTAATATTCAAATTCTGGGAGAGGCCAAGCTCAGATTAAAAACAAATTATAACAGGCAAGCGCTCCCCTACACGGAAACATGCCAACCAAACGCACGCTCTTGTCAATGATCAATTCAAAACAAAAACCACGGAACAATACCTGATATAGGCGTGAGAAATTAAACATGAAGAAATATGGACGGAGAATATTTTGCTTCTTACCTGTTCCTGTACCCTTTAGCTGCAAATCATCCCCAAATCGGAGAAAATGATGTCGCTGGAGAGAATAATAATGGAACACGTCCGCGGATTGAAGACAGCCAGTACTACAAGCGTCATCATTACTCTTACTTCCCCATCATCACTACTTCTACCTCCACCATAAACACCAGCACTATCCCTAACATCAATATTATCTCTGGCATCAATAATTACCTTCAAACGCAGCTTTTACACCTAATTTTTCTCTCCAGTCTTCGTGACCACATACTTCCCACCACTTTGTTTACACGGCTCTGCATTTGTCCGGGTTTTCAGAAGCATTAAAGAACGGTATCGAATGTAGGGTCGACATGGAAAGTTGATATACAGAAAACGCACGTACGATGCATGGGGTTTTGTTTTTATTAGTTCCTTTCATTTTTTTTTTTTTTCTGGCTCTGGAAAATTTACCGTATATCTTAAAAATGACGATTAAATAGACTGAAGCCGCACCCACAGTGTTCTAAAGAATGCGGGCTTCCAACATTATTTTTGTTATGGCATCGGTACTTTCTAAACGACCCAGAGGCAAAACTAATACCACCTGGTTCAGCCTCGTATGCAAAGAACTGGCGGCTGTGAACACAAAATTATGTACATAAAGCCTAGATGACAGTGCATTTAGCCAGTGACAGAGCAACGCGCCATATTTGCATAAGACGTGAAGGGATATTAGATGATGATGATGATAGGTACTTTCTATATATCTATTGCCAGACGCCTTAATCCCATAAGGGGTGGCCACAAACAAATCGCCTCCATGTCGCCCTGTCCCCCGCCATTTCATTGCCCTGCTCCCAGCTCACATCTCCCTCTCTCATATACCTCTCCATCCCTCCATCTCATCCTTGGTCTCCCCCTGCCTCTCCCACCCTCCACCTCTCTCACATACACTCTCCTCGTCAGTCTCACTCTTCATCCTCTCCACTTGGCCATCGGTACTTTCACTAACTTTGTATTCTTCACCAAATAACTTAAGCTGCACATTAAATTACTGAATTAAACAGTAAAACTTGTAAACATATTCTCCCAGTTTTACCTACATTCGGCAACGTTTTAAACAATAAACTCGACTAACAGATCAACCTATTACTGCTCGAACAAGTGACTGGCCAGCGATAACCGATAAAATAGAGATGCAGAATATAGATAGATAGATAGAAACATAGATAGACTGATAGATAGATAGACAGACACAGGTAATTTGGCCTGTATAACTTGTCTTCACTTAAGGTGTAGCTCCATTCTATCAATCCATCTATTTTTCTTTCCAGGTTTATCACTGCTGCTCCTGCTACTACTACTACCCTTCACGTCCAAGCCCCACCTACAGGAGGGCGCCCGTCAGGTGTGTGGGGCAGGTGGGGTGGCCCTGCTGACGGCCGTAGTGGTCTGGATATACAACCTGCAGGCCACTATGGACCACTCACACCCAGGTACACTCTTTTCACTTTAACTTGGCCCAAAATTGCAGTCTCCCCATCTTCTATATCGAGTTCTAGCAAAGGATTATCACTACAATGATGCTAGTCAGGAAGAAGTGCTATGGAGAGGATGCAGAGCCGCAGTATTGCCTTTTCTGCCATTTACCTACGTGAAGTAATCTGCAAAAGGACGAAAATTTTGGGCAAGGTGAACGAATTATATTACAGTAATTCATTTTATCCTTCATTAATTCAAGAAGATTTTATTGTCATTATTTGTACCGTAAGATCCAGTTAGACTGTCTCAATGATTTTTTTTTTTCCTTTGAACACAAGGATACCGGTATGCTTTCACGGTGTGGGGAAGTGACGGACATGCCAAAAAGTGTGAAGTAGACGCAACAACTTTTGACCTTACTGTACAACCACCACCAAATAAATAAATGAATAAATAAACAAATTTTATGAAAATTCTCAGGAACAGTTTAGCATTAATAACAAGATTTATATATTTCATTTTTTTCTTTTTTTTGGGGGGGACAATTCGTTACATATAACCTTTCTGTTAATCTATTATCCAATTACATTATTATTATTATTATTAAGCAGGGGCGCTCACCATCCACTCACTCGATGTAGTGCTGCTCTCAGGTGTCTGCCCTTTCCTCTCCTCCCTCTTTTCCTTTCTTCCTCTTCTGTCTTTCTTTACTTCATGCTTTCCTCGTCCTTCTGCCTACGGGTGACTTTACACTCCCTCTTTTGTCTTTCATTCCTTCATTCTTCTCTGTTCCTTCTGCCTGTGGGTGACTCTACACTCAGTAAGAAGCCTGATGGTTTCCTGTTCACCAGGAAACCATTTACTACGCTGGGTGGTAACCATATAACCAAATTATGGCGCCTGGTGGTTTAGTGGGTAATTACGGCACTCCAAACGGATTGAGCCGGTGAAGGTTTATATCCAAGGGATGGTTGGGGTTTATTGCTCACGTAATGCCACTCAGGAATGAGTGAGGCTGATCACTCTCATCTCAAATGTCAGGACCAACTTGCCTAGCCCAGCGCTCTTACGCTCCTCATGGGGCAACGTAGGATTGGATGATGGATGGATAGATGATTATTATTAATATTTGGACGATCAAGAGAGTAGGGTCCTGGGGCTAGGTACTCCCAACATTTAAGGTTATCGTGACCAGCCTCGATTGACCCTGAGTGGCATTATGTGTGCAGTAAGTCCCAACCAACCCTAGATGGAAACCCTTACAGGCCCCTTCCGACTGGAGCGCCTTACTCCGATAAACCACTGGGCATCATTTGAATGGCATTTGGTTTGTCATGAATTTTTACGCAATATATCCACACAGCTTCAGAAAAAAAAAAAAAATGAGTTCCTTCTTTCCAATTTTCCTCCTCTCCCCTCTTTCTTCCTAGCCTAGCCTGGGGACCCTACACCTCACGATCCTTAATTTTCCCCTTTTCCTTGTCCCCATAATGGCAGGTGGATGGCAATGGCAGAGGAGCGAGGAGAGCGGCCAGGATGAAAACTTATGGCGGCAACTGGGACGGCGGGTGTTGATGAGGGCAAGTCGACGGTTCCTGTCCTTAGAGGCGGCATATTTGAAAATGAAGAACCTAGCTATCTTGGTGAATCAGGTGGGTTTGGGGGAATTGTTTAATTTTTATCATCTACGGACGATTTTTATTAAAGTTCTTGCCAAATCTTATCTCCAGACGATTTTATTCAGTTTCTCTAATTATAAAAGTTGTTAAAGTCGATGATTCGTCCTTAGAAGCAACATACTTGAAAAACCTGTTTTGGCGAATCAGGCGGGTTTAGGAGATTTTTTCTTATATCCTTACCATTTACGGACGATTTTATTACAACTTGATTATTCTTACCTCCAGACGATTTTATTCAGCTTAAGGTCTAATAAAGGTGCTGATGATAAAGTCAACGGTTCTTCTCTACAAGTGACATACCTCAAAACGAATAATTTGTTTATATTATACCCTTCTTACTCCCTCTTGGCCTAAAATTGCCGTTTCTCCATCTTGAGTGCCGAGTTGCAGGAACAGATTACCGATAGAATATGATGCTGGTCACGAAGAACTGCTGTGAAGGGGATGTAAAGCCATAGTTTTTTTTTTTTTTTTTTTTCTGCCACTGAGCTAGATGAACGAAGCTGCGCAAGGACGAAAATCTAGATCATGGAAAGGAGAAAGAGAATGTTGCTTGCTGGCGAAGGCGGGAGTTTTGTATCACTGTAATCCGTGGAAGTTCTTGGTCATACCCACACGCGTCCAGTGGGGCTACTTGCATGGGTTCCAGTGATGCAAAACTCCCTCCCACATCCACCCTCACCAGCAAGCATTTGGTGTGGACGCACACTAAACCAATATTACGACTTAACATCCTCTTTGCATGCCCTCAGCTGGTGTTCTTCAGCCTGTGTGAGCGCCTACTAATGCGACATCAGAAGCTGGCCAGTCTGTACACCCTCATGTTCTTCAACGTGGTCGCCTACTGTGTCTCTTACGTCAAGGTGAGGCCTGTACTAAACTCTGCTTACAGAACGTGGTGAATGTTTTTGATGTATCCGATAAGAGCCAGGATTCCGGGGGCTTGAATGATGAGTGAATGGAAGCGTAGCCCATTGGACTGGACAAAGTTGGGCTGTCTGGACATTGCTACTCCTCACCCTGCCCTAGGGTGGGAAAGGAGGTCCGGATGATGATGATGATGATTAACCCTCTCATGTTAGGGACAACTCTAATACTCTATTCCAGCTAATGTTATATTTTATTCAGCTGAGTTACATGAGCGTAAGATTAAGAGTACTGACTGCCTAAAACTGCCATCTGTCCATCTTGAGTACAGTGCTATACCAAGAATTCACACTACAGCACCATGCCAGTCACGAAGAAGTGCTATGACAAGGATGTTGGGCCATAGTATTATCTTATTCAAGCCAGCTACGGGAGATAAACTGCAAAAGGACAAAAATCTTCACCAAATTAAGCTGGACGAATTTCGGTCTTTCAAAAGTAAATGCGTCAACTTTGTCCTCTGTCTCTTAATCTATAAAATCTCTCTCTTGGTTCTACATGTGCAAATTATTCGTTCTTTGGTTCTAGATGTGTTAAATTCGTTCTTCTTATTCTTGGAGTCTAAAATTCAGTCTTTCGATTTTAAATGTAAAAAATTCGTTCTCTGACTCAACGTGTAAAATTCGTCTTTTGTTCCTGTAGGTGTAAAATTCTTCTGCCTTTTGGCTTTTGAAGTCTAAGCCCTTCAGCCTAATTTGGTTTCTCCTGATCTAAATGAATTATTATAGAATCAGTAAAAAATGTTCTAAAATTGAAAGGAGTTATAATTCTGTTTGTTTTGTCAGGAGTTGGTGGAGCGGGAAGACTGGACCATGTACGTGAACATCGCCAGAACCTCCAACGTCCGCCACCTGGCCCTGTCCACCACCAAGATCGTGCTGGAGTGGACCAAGGCCGTCACCTTCATTATCACCGTGGTCTTCATGCTCCTGGTCTTCGGTCTGGAGAAGGGTCTGAAGGATTACTCGCCCACGTCAACCTACTTGATCCTCACAGCTGTCTACTTCACCCTCACGGAGAAGGTCTTCACGGATATGGTAGGAACGTGGCTGGACAACAAGAAGTTCGGGTACTTTGAGAGCCTGGAGAGTCTGTACTGGCCGGCGCTGCTTCTTACATCGCACCTGTTCCTTTCATCACTCCTTACGCTGATCTGCGCACTCACCGGCAGCCTCCGACTCGTGCTCTTGGCTAGCTTCACCAACATCCGCGTCAAGTACCGCGAACTGCGAGACAGCTACCTGAAGCCACTCCAGCGCGAACTTGCCACTCTCTCCGCCTATCGCGCAGCCACGCAGTCCGAAGTTCAACAGCACGATGACGTCTGTGCGGTCTGTCTTGCGGCCATGACCAGCGCACGAGTGACCCCCTGCCAGCACTTCTTTCACGCTGACTGCCTTCGTAGGTGCCTGAGGGAGTCGTATAAATGCCCCATCTGCCAGTACAACATATCACAAAGCGTTGGTGCCAGGGCCTGCTAGCCTTACATGCGCTTATACAGTTCACTCCTATTGTATATTATATGCCCTGTTTATTTTAGCTCTCCTGCTTAGTTCAAATACAGTGTACACATGCATATCTGAGCATACACATATACAGATATACACACATGACTGTTCTGCATAATTACAACTTACACACGACACATATGCATATACTCGCACAACATGCACACATAAACAAACCTAAACATCACACACACACACACACACACACACACACACACAGGTAAATCTATAGAATGGTAACGCCACTTTATAACCACCAAAACTCTCGTGCCACTATCATTTGCTAGGTGCACAATTTTAACATCATTGCGAAAGATTATGAATATTAGGAAGAAGCCACATCGATAAAAAATGAGGCAGCGAGCGATACTTTTGAAACTCAGTGATGCTTACTTCGGAGACCTAGCAAGCTTTTCAGAATGTTACGTAAGAGTTCCATAATAATCCAACTTATATTAATGCCCACAATTCCCTGTATTTGTTAATCTGATAGCTTGCAACAGACAAGGATAGCACCCAACCAGGCCTTTACATCACCCAACCTCCCTCTTTCCCTCCAAGGTCCCCATTTTCAGTTCTAGGTATCGAATAGGAGGGTAAAGATCCTGCCCTTATGCCAAGACCAACCAGTAACATTTACACTCCTGAATGATGTGCCAAAACTTATTATTTTTTCTTTTTTATACGTAATACAACGCAACCAACTGCTCAACACCCGCCAATTTCGTCCCTTCGAGAGAGAGAGAGAGAGAGAGAGAGAGAGAGAGAGAGAGAGAGAAAGGAAAGGTGTAAAAATAAAAAAAATACATTCACTTGGAGATGAAGTAACACAATGCTTTTTTTTTTTTTTTTTGATCAAGAAAGAAGGAATCAAAGGTTGGAAACTCACAAAATTATTCCTCCTAGGGAAAAAAAAAAAAAATCAAGATCCATTCAATAAGCCTGGACACACTACGTTTAAAAGACTGGAGGTCATAGGCAGAGGGAAATACAAACAGAGGAAGACAGTTGAGGAGGTGACCTGTTGCATTAGAGAGCTGGACAGGAAAATAAGGAGGTCGTTGAGAGGAAAACAGACTGACAGAATTGCTTCACAGTTAACCAATATTCACTAATAATGAAGATATCAGTTAATTCGTGCGCTGAGGAAATGTACAGGAAAAAGAAATGACAGAGCTGGCTGGATCTGAGCTGCATGTCCGCCTTTAAGTGTCAGTGAATATCTTAACCCCTACAATGTGAGTCTTTTCTATTAATCTCTTTCACACAATTTCTTCTCTCTCTCTCTCTCTCAACTATACAAATTCTTCTCTCTCTCTCAACTATACAAATTCTCTCTCTCTCTCTCTCTCTCAACTATACAAATTCTTCTCTCTCTCCCATGATAAGGATCCGTACCCCCTTTCTACTTAGGTGAAGGCCAGGTGTCATCAGATTGGCGGGTAAATTTGACTAGTAACCAAGGAGACTCATCCCACCTCAAAGACTCAAACCACGCAACCAACAATATTCAAGTCACGAGATTGGCCCAGTTCCGTCAGATAAGATACGCCAGGAAATTTATCGTCATTAATAGAAAGCTCCCTAACACCTCTTCCTTAGCGATTTACTCCTGGATATGAATGAAGGGGTTTATAAAGTGGTGTAATTATTTTAAACATAAATCAGTGTACAGTCGCCAGAATATATATTGTCATTTATCCATTTTAAATTTCGGATTCGCTCTTGACCGTTATTCTCGACGGTTAAGGAAGCTCCCTAACACCTCTTCCTTAGCGATTTACTTTAGGACATGGGTGGTTAATATCTTTTTGTACGTTATTTACGCAGAGTATGGCGATATTGGAAGGATTTATGCTCCCTAACAACTGTTCCTTAGCGATTTATTTTTGGATATGGCTGGTTAATAGCCTTTTGTGCGTTATTTATGCAGAGTATGGCGATATTGGAAGGATTTATGCTCCCTAACACCTCTTCTTAAGTGATTTACTTTTGGATATGGCTTAATATCCTTTTATACGTTATGCAAAGTATGGCGATGTTGGAAGGATTTATGCTCCCTAACACCTCTCCCTTAGCGATTTACTGTTAGATGCTGCTGGGTAATAGCTTTCTGTGTTATTTATGCAAAGTATGACGTATTACGATATTGGAAGAATTTGCTCTCCCAAACACCTCTTCCTAAGCGATTTACTTTTGGATATAGCTGGCTAATAGCCTGCTGTATGTTATTTATGCAGAGTATGTTGATACTGGAAAGATTTATGCTCCCTAACATATCTCCCTTAGCGATTTACTTTGGATATGGCTGGTTAATATGCATTTGTACGTTATTTATGCAGAGTATGGCGACAATAGAAGGATTTATGCTCCCTAACACCTTTTCCTTAGCGATTTATTTTTGGATATGGCTGGTAAATATCTTTTTGTACGTTATTTATGCAATGTATGGTGATATTGGAAGGATTTATGCTCCCTAACACTTTTTTCTTAGCGATTTATTTTTGGATATGGCTGGTAAATATCTTTTTGTACGTTATTTATGCAGAGTATGGCGATATTGGAAGGATTTATACAACAAGGAGATGGACAGTCAGGTGTAATAAACAAAATGAATCGCTTATGAAAAAGTGTTAGAGAGCTTCCTTAACCGACGAGAATACGGGCCCTTGTCACCTGAGGGAGAGTGACAGCCAATACTAACCCTTCCCTACGACGGCGAAGCACGAATGGGATAGGGTTGTCTGGAGAGAGAGAGAGAGACAGAGAGAGAGAGAGAGAGAGAGAGAGAGAGATGCATATGGATGTTGATGTGTTGCACTGGCTGTGTTTGTCTGTTCGGTCATTATTATCGTTGGTCTCCCTAACACCTTTTCCTATGCGATTTATTTTGCTGATTACACCTTACTGTCCTATTCTGTCCTAAATAAATCCTTCCTGAATCACCAAACTCTGCATAAATATCGTACAAATAGGATATTACCCAGCCATATCCAAAAATAAATCGCTAAGGAAGATGCGTTAGGGAGACTCAACCGATGAGAATTCGAACCAAGGATTCAAATTTTAAGTGGGTTTTGAATATTTCTTAACGCCTCTTCCTTTGCGATTTATTCTGGATAGTACTGTACACCTTATTCTCCTCTCGTATGGAATTAATGCTAAATACGTATATATTATGAACAGGGTATTTGTAATATATAACAGAATGTTAATGGGTAATATTCAAAATCAATCGCTAGGGAAGAGGTGTTACGAAGCTTCTTATGTTACTTAAAAGTCATATTATTATTATTATTATTACTACTTCTACTACTACTACTACTACTACTATCATTACTAGTCTTATTAATCATTATTATTATTATTATTATTATTACTACCACTACTACTAAAATTATTATTATTATTATTATTATTATCATCATTATTATTATTACTACTACTACTACCACTACTACTAAAATTATCATTATTATTATTATTATTATTATAACCACTACTACTACTACATCTACTACTACTACTACTATTATTATCATTATTTTTTACGCTGTTTTGATATTAACATCTTCAATCACACACAGCTTTTAAAAACAACTCTCCCTCTATCTCCGTTTTCTTTGAGCTTCAGGATAGACTTAGGAAATTTTGAGGTTGCCTACAGACTCACTTAACCCCTTCAGCACGAGGCGGCTCCTATGGCCCACTCCCAGCCGAATAAAATCATGTGAGCAGGAATACTATCTATCTATTGCCAGACTCCTTAATCCCACAGAGTAGCCACAAACAAATCGCCTCCACGTCGCCCTGCCCCCCGCCATTTCACTGCCCTGCTCCCGTACACTGCTAGATTTGTCCTCACGAGATTTTGTAAGGGATGGTGACCTAATTTCTGCCTGCGACTGTACACTGGGAAACTCTGCTTATTTTACAAGATATTTCTGTGATAATGCTATAAAATATATATATATACGTATCTATCTATCCATGCCACTCTGAGTTTCAATACCCTTTTGTTAGCTTATTGTCATTATCATTATTATTATTATTGTTATTATTACGATTATTATTATTATTATTATTATTATTATCACAACAACCATTATCATCAGCTCAACTCTATTTCACCCGCATTATCTTCCACTTCTTTCCCATACCTGTCAAATAATCATCATCATCATCATCATCATCATCATCATCATCACCACCACCAGCACCATCATCATCATCACCACCACCAGCACCATCATCATCATCACCACCACCATCATCATCATCACCACCAGCACCATCATCATCACCACCACCAGCACCATCATCATCATCACCACCACTACCACCACCATCACCACCACCACCACCATCATCATCATCACCACCACCACCATCATCATCATCACCACCACCACCATCATCATCACCACCACCACCACCATCATCATCACCACCACCACCACCACCACCACCATCATCATCACAACCACAACCACCATCATCATCACAACCACAACCACCACCATCGTCATCATTTCGGCCTCTTCCCACCGAAAGTCGGGGTAAGGTGGGGTTAAGAAGGCAAGAAAAAGAGGGAAAAATGAAAGATGGAAAACTTAATAAACACATATCCAATCAAAAGGGCCACTCACTCACCATTCAAGCCCCCGGAATCCTAATTAAAATACAGTGGTACCTTCAAGTCACACACACACAACACACACACACACTATGAAAACATTAACTACGCTGGGTGGTAACCATATAATCGAATGGACGCCTGGTGGCCTAGTGGGTTAAGGCAGGCCAATCGAATGTGGCTCTTGTTTGTAATATCATAGTACCACCCTACCACCCTGGGCACGTGAAATAGTCAACTCTCGCCTTTAAATGTTACCTAGCCTAGCCCCGGGTCCCTACGCTCCTGATGGGGGCAAGAAGGGACAGAATAATAGCTAGATACATGGATGACAAGAAATACAAAACTCACAGCATGTATACCTCCACCAGTGACTATACCAGACAACTCAAAATCTCCACCAAACTTCACTCTTCCTTGGCCATAACTGAGACCCACATATCCACATATCACCCAGACCCACATATCCACAAAACATTACCCAGACCCACATACCCACACAATATCACCCAGACCCACATACCCACACAATATCACCCAGACCCACATATCCACACAATATCACCCAGACCCACATAGCCACACAATATCACCCAGACCCACATAGCCACACAATATCACCCAGACCCACATATCCACATAATATCACCCAGACCCACATATCCACACAATATCACTCACACCCACATATCCACACAATATCACCCACACCCACATATCCACATACTATCACCCACACCCACATAATATCACCTAGACCCACATATCCACATAATATCACCCAGACCCACATATCCACATAATATCACCCAGACCCACATATCCACATAATATCACCCAGACCCACATATCCACACAATATCACCCACACCCACATACCCACACAATATCACCCAGACCCACATATCCACACAATATCACCCAGACCCACATATCCACACAATATCACCCAGACCCACATACCCACACAATATCACCCAGACCCACATACCCACACAATATCCAGACCCACATATCCACACAATATCACCCAGACCCACATACCCACACAATATCCAGACCCACATATCCACATAATATCACCCAGACCCACATATCCACACAATATCACCCACACCCACATATCCACACAATATCACCCAGACCCACATATCCACACAATATCACCCAGACCCACATATCCACACAATATCACCCAGACCCACATATCCACATAATATCACTCAGACCCACATATCCACACAATATCACTCACACCCACATATCCACACAATATCACCCACACCCACATATCCACATACTATCACCCACACCCACATAATATCACCTAGACCCACATATCCACATAATATCACCCAGACCCACATATCCACATAATATCACCCAGACCCACATAGCCACACAATATCACCCAGACCCACATAGCCACACAATATCACCCACACCCACATACCCACACAATATCACCCAGACCCACATATCCACACAATATCACCCAGACCCACATATCCACACAATATCACCCAGACCCACATACCCACACAATATCACCCAGACCCACATACCCACACAATATCCAGACCCACATATCCACAAACCTTCACTGGAATCCATCAACAACTTTTTGAAATATCCTGTGGGCAGATAAGTAGGGGTTGCTACAGAATCTCAAATTTTCGTTGGAGGGAGTGAAAATGTGTAAATGACCTGGATTTCACTGGATGCGCTGTTCAGTGCTGTCCCACTTTCATGCTTTCTCTTTCCTTGTTGTCTATCCTACATTACCCCGTCCTTGTATGAGAAATATGATGATGATGATGACGACGGCGGTGGTAATGGTGTGGTAGTGTTGGTGTGGTAATGGTGGTGGTGGTAGTGGTAAATCAAATGACAGACTCCACTGGTGTATATTTATTCCAATTCCAGAGGGACGGGGGGTAAGACTTCTAAAACTTACAACGTAGAGAAAGGAGAGGACCACCGTCAAGAGAAACAACCAGATAAAATCAACTTATTAAACTTTATTACGGAAAAATCAAGAAAAACAACCTGATACAATTAACATCTTTTTATACTTTATTATGGAAAGCAAAATGTCAAATAAGGTACGTTAGCAAGAGGACATAAAAAGTAGCACAATTATTTTTTACTTGTTGCTACATTTTGAGCTCAGTTTGAAAATATGGCCTACTACATCGGATTTAGTTAACGTTTTCTGATGCTATAATATTTTTTGCGGTTTCAATTTACCAGTTTTTAAAAAATTACTAAGTTTTCAATATACTGTATTTTGAGGGAATCTGAAGGCTTGTCTTTGCATTTCTTCCGGACTGCTTGACTGTAGGAGGAATGAGAGAGAGAGAGAGAGAGAGAGAGAGAGAGAGAGAGAGAGAGAGAGAGAGAGAGAGAGAGAGAGGCCTGTATTTACTGACTAGACTTCTTTTCACACACAACCAACTGTGGAAGCCGTAAGTGAGGCTGGGTCGGTAGGATGAGTCTTTGGGGTAAACGCTGTGACCGTCAAAGAGTATTCTGTGCATGCTTCCAGACCTGTCAACTGCACCTCAACTTCCAGGGGCAATGGCTCGTCTGGACTGGAAGGGGCGATGACCTGGGCGTCCTCCTTTCCTGAGGGGTCGGACCAGGTCACATTGTACCATTGCACACATCGGAAGTTCTCCTGTGGTCGCCAGAACTGTACATCGAGGGAATTTGCTTTAGCCTCGACCAGCTCAAAGTTCCGAGGTGCACTTGGTAGTTCCTCATCAGTGGTCTCATTGGTGCTGACCCAACTGCTTTTCAGGCCGCCCTCGGTCACCGCCCTGACCTGGATCTCATAGTTTGTGCAGGCCTCCAGGTCATAGAAGACACTTTCCAGGTGCGGGGTCCAGGTTTCCAGTCCTTGAGCACCAGTCTCCAAGTAAGGGGTCTGTTTTTTCATTCTCTGAACACGTCTCACGTAAGTGTCCAGATTGATCTCCTGGAAGTCATACTCACTGACACACTGCGGGTTGGAGATGGGCGGGTCGAAGCTGACCTCAATAGTGTTTGCTGTCAGACTCGTCACTCGCAGGTTCTCGGGTTGAGATGGCTCTGGGGAAAGTCACTGCCTGTGTTAGGACTGAGGGTGACCTGATGAAGTGATACTCTTTTATTCTGGCCTATTCATGTTCTGGCCATGCAATATTCTAGTTAACAAATATTCTATCTTCTCAGTAATCAAGACTATCAGTATTCCAATCAAATCAAATAAAGCCAGAGAAGGAAAGGAATATTTAGCCTAAGTTAGGTCAGACTGTCAAAATAATGCCCACACACACTCACTTGCTTCATCAGTGCTGCTCTCGCCTAAGTCCAAATTCTGTTATTCCAGCTTGGTGTAATGACTGTTCGGTAAGGTCAGATTATGTCGAACTAAAGCCCATATACTCACCTCCTCAATGGTTCCCTCACTGAAAGCCCTACAGATGTGATGCCTACTCAGAATTACCACATTTAGGTTAAGTTACATCAGATCAGGCCAGGCTAGTCAACCATGGAACTATCTTCCTTGGTCGTCTCTCCCACTGTCCATGGCATCAAGGCACCTCGAAATGAATGGGTCTCGAATCTGGACCAGCCCAGTTTAGGTCAAATCAAGTTTAGTCAGGGAAAAAAAAAAAAATACTTGCTTCCTCAGTGGTGCCATGTCCGTAAGCCCTATCACTGTGATTTCCACTCGGCATCAGAGCACCTCAAAATGAATGGGTCTCGAATCTGGATCGGGCCAGTTTAGGTTAAATCAAGTTTGGTCGGGGGAAAAAATTACTCACTTGCTTCCTCAGTGCTGCCATGTCCGTAAGCCCTATCGCTGTGATTTCCACTCGGCGTAAAGAAGGTGACGTGAAACTCATAGTCGGTGCATGCCAAGAGGCCGTCCAGGATGACTTCATACTCGTCAACCTCCTGACAGTTCTCGCTGGGGGAATTGGCTTCGTAGTAGCACACCTTGAAGTAGCTCAGGCAGGAGTCGTTCGCCAACCAAGAGACGTGCAGGGAGGTGGTGGTTTCATTGTCGACGGCTAGGTTGTCAACAGGAACGATTTCTGGAGGTGGTTAGTGGGGAAATAGGGTGGTTAGAGGCTGTTAGTGGGGAGATAGGATGGTTAGTGGGGAGACAGGGTGGTTAGAGGCTGTTAGTGGGGAGATACGGTGGTTAGAGGCTGTTAGTCGGGAGACAGGGTGGTTAGAGGCTGTTAGTGGGGAGACAGGGTGGTTAGAGGCTGTTAGGGCGGGAGATGGAGCGTTGTTACTGGTGTCAATTATATACTAAAATAATAAAAGAATCTAATTGAAACAGATTAGGTTGTGAGATGGTCGCTTGTTTGCCAGCGAATAGCTTGTTAACAGGGACGGTATCTGGAGATGGTTAACAGGAAGATGAGGTGGTTAGCACTTGTTAGTGGGTGAAATGGGTGGTTTGAGGGATAAGCGAGACAGTTTGAGGCTAACGAAACGTAAAAGATACTGTTAAATCTGTCACAAGCTGGCTGTCTCATTGTCAAGATGTTCGTGGGTGGATGTGGTGGTTATTAAGGTGGAATGGGAAGGTCAGAGGTTGTTATAGTCGCGGCGCATGACTCTGAGGTTGTTATTATCGTGTCCTGGCAACCTATCATTCAAAAGTGCGTCTGATTTCGTGTATGAGACGCATGTGATTCGTGTATATGTTCGTGTATAATATATTCGTGCATAATAATATGATTCGTGTATATGGTACGAAATCGGACGCACTTTTGAATGGTAGGTTACCAGGGTACAATAACGACAACCTCAGAAGCAACTATAGTGGATGTAGAGGGTGATGGGTGGCTAGTTCTTAAAGGATGGATACATTGTTAGAGAGAGGAGATAGTTAAGGTGGATGAGTCAAGTAGTTACCCCTACAAACCACTAATGTCCGATATTTCACTTTAGGTATACTCAGACGAGGTTACCCAGGTCAGGGTAGACTTCACGACCTGGATTTACTGGATGGAGCTTTCGTGACCTCTTCTCGGGTTAGAGCCTTCATGACCTCTTCTGGGATTAGATAGAGCTTTCATGACCTCTTCTCGGGTTAGATAGAGCTTTCATGACCTCTTTTTGTCATGAAAGAGGTCATGAAAGCTTTCATGACCTCTTCTCGGGTTAAAGAGCTTTCATGACCTCTTCTCGAGTCAGATAGAGCCTTCATGACCTCTTCTGGGATTAAATAGAGCTTTCATGACCTCTTTTTGGGTTAGAGCTTTCATGACCTCTTCTTCGGTTAGATAGAGCTTTCATGACCATTCATCAGCTAATATGGATCTTCATGACCTCTTCTCGGGTTAGAGCTTTCATGACCTCTTCCTGTGTTATAGAGCTTTCATGATCTCTTCCTGTGTTATAGAGCTTTCATGACCTCTTCTCGGATTAGCTAGAGCTGTCATGATCTCTTCTCGGGTCAGCTAGAGCTTTCATGATCATTTATCGGCTAATATATAGCCTTCATGACCTCTTCTCAGGTTAGATGGAGCCTTGAAGATCTCTTCTCACGCGGCTCTCCTCTCAAGCATAGAAATCGTCCGACATCAAGAAAAAACTATAAAAATATGCATCAAAGGACTGAAGAAGTTAAATACTGAAGGGATAGTGTTGGTGGGATGTTCTCAATCTACACAGCTCTTCTCAACAGGGTGGAATCAAAGTCTTCTAATCTGTTAAGCCCAGGGACGTTCTCTTTAATTTTCACTCGGTACCAGATGGACTTTTTCGAAATGGAGGGGTGAGAAAATTGCCTCAGTAAACCCCTTCAATACGAGGACGTCCGAAAAAAAAACACTATAGCACGTTCTCTCCCCAGCCCCATCATCTCCGTGGATGGCTCAGTAAAATCACTCTGTAGGGTTTATTTGACTAGTAACCAAGGAGACTCATCTCACCTCAAAACCAAGGAATAATCGAATATCATGCACCCTCGACCCAATTTACTAAAAATGGCTGTTCCACCAAAAAACACGGTTATTTTTGACTAGTAACCAAGGAGATTCATCCCACCTCATAACCAAGTAATCAAATATCACACAACCTCGACCCAAATTACTAAAAATTGTTCAGTTCCACCAGATAAAAACACTGGAGGGTACCTTTGACTAGTAACCAAGGAGACTCATCCCACCTCATAACCAAGAAATAATCGAATGTCACGCACCCTCGACCCAAGCTACTAAATGGCACAGTTCCACCAGATGAAAAAAGTGGAGATTATTTTTTACTAGTAACCAAGGAGACTCATCCCACGCACCCTTAAGTGACTGAAGTTGCCCAGTCCCGTTAGATAAAAATAAATAAATAAATAAATGCGTTCTAATTGGCCTTCTTCCCCTTTCATCCCCCCTCCCTTCAATTTCTTTCTCTTCTCCGCAGTGTTGCCTCGCTTCTCCACGCACACCAGCTCTTACTGACCGGGTGGAGTCGAAAGCTGTTTTTCTTATCAATCTTATCGGGTTTATTAGTTCAATGAGGCTTTCAAATT
>NC_137010.1:56898468-56913468 GCF_032717465.1 Coenobita brevimanus
TGCTGTATGGTAGTGAGACCTGGGCAGTAAAGGAAGAGGATATTCGCAAGCTCAAACGTACAGAAATGACAATGATTAGGTGGATGTGCAGTGCGTCCTTGAATGCGAGGCCTGAGGGGGCTAGGTTTGCAATGGAAGAGTTAGGAGGAAGGATGGGACTGGAGTGTACTGGTGTTGTGATGAGGAGAGGTAGACTGAGATGGTTTGAGAGGAAGGATGGGACTGGATTGTACTGAAGGATGGGACTGGAGTGTATTGGTGTTGTCATAGGGAGGGGTAGACTGAGATGGTTTGGGAGGAAGGATGGGACTGGGGTGTATTGGTGTTGTGATAAGGAGGGGTAGACTGAGATGGTTTGGGAGGAAGGATGGGACTGGGGTGTATTGGTGTTGTGATGAGGAGGGGTGGACTGAGATGGTTTGGGAGGAAGGATGGGACTGGAGTGTATTGGCGTTGTGATGAGGAGGGGTAGACTGAGATGGTTTGAGAGGAAGGATGGAACTGGAATGTATTGGTGTTGTGATGAGGAGGGGTAGACTGAGATGGTTTGGGAGGAAGGATGGGACTGGAGTGTATTGGCGTTGTGATGAGGAGGGGAAGACTGAGATGGTTTGAGAGGAAGGATGGGACTGGATTGTATTGGTGCTGTGATGTGAAGGGGTAGACTGAGATGGTTTGGGCATATGGAGAGGGTAGGGTTGTGAAAGGCAGACCAAAAAAGACCTGGGACGAGGTTATAGAATGTGACCTCAAGGAAAAGGGGATGAATAGGGAGGCTGCCAGAGATCAAGCAGCAAGGACAGCCGCCATTAGGTGACCAAGGCCGATGCATGTAGGGATGTCAGGGCCTTTATAAACGATACGAAGGAACGTACAAACCACAAACAAATCGCCTCCACGTCACCGTGTCCCCCGCCATTTCACTGCCCTGCTCCCAATTCACACACCCCTCTCTCATATACCTCTCCAATCCATCCCTCCATCTCATCCTTGGCCTTCCCCTCCCTCTCTCCCCCTCCACCTTACTCGCACACACTCTCCTCGTCAGTCTCTCACTCCCCATCCTCTCCACATGGCCAAACCACCTCAATGTGGCGTATATGATGATGCTTTTGTGGGTAGCAGTGTCACCTCCTTAACTCTTCCCCTCCTTTATTTTATCATGTATTTCCTACTTCCTACGATCTCCAGTCTTTCAAACGCAGTGAGTCCGGGCATCTCGAAATGAACGGATCTTGAATTTTTTTTTTCTCTCTCTCTCTCTCTCTTTGAAGGAACGGTTTTGCGCGCTCCTGGCCTTTGGTTCCTTCTTCCTTACATTAAAAAAAAAAAAAAAATGTACTCATATATACAGGTATAGTACTGTATTTTGCTGGGAAATATGGCGTGAGGATTCCGCAGACTTTTCCCGCTCTGAAATTGAAGGTGGTGTTTTGCAGACTAAAGAAATATATTGAACACACGAGCATCAAAACTAGAGTGGACAGGGCGACATGGAGGCGATTTGTTTGTGGCCACCCCTTACGGGATTAGGGCGCCTGGCAATAGATAGACAGAAGGATCCACACTAATATTATAAGGGTAAAAATCCCCATATCACTCCCTAAATGAATGCGCCAGTTTTAAAAGGTCTCTCCCTCTCTTTGATCTTGCCCCTTATATTTCTATCTATCTATTGCCCGACGCCCTAATCCCGCAAAGGGTGGCCGCAAACAAATCGCCTCCATGTCGCTCTGTCACCCACCATTTGACTGCCCTCCCCCTAACTCACTCCCCCCTCCCTCATATACCTCTCAACTCCATCCCTCCACCTCATCCTCGGTCTACCTCTCCCTCTCCCTCCCTCCACCTCACCTACATACACCCTCTTAGTCAGTCTTTCATTCTCCATTCTCTCCACATGTCCAAACCACCTCAGTGTATTTCTCCTAATCTTCTCAACCACATCCACATCCACCCCACAACGTTCCTTCACTTCTTCATTCGTCAACCTGTCCCTCCACGTCACTCCACATGCTCCTTTCAAGTAACTCATTTCCACTGCTCTCACTCTTGACTTGTTCCCCTCTTGCAAGGTCCACGCCTCGCTTCCATACGTCAGGGTAGGGATCACAATACCATCATGCAGTGGCTTCTTAACTTCCATACTTACCTCCCTATTTCTCATCACTGCTGCATTACCAGCTATCCAAACGTCCCTCAACTCCCTCCCTATCCCTCAAAAGGAGAATGGCGGATCGCAGGGGAGGAACGACTCAGCCTGCAGTCTACCGGGTTGACGTATGAACTCAGCGGCACAAGAGAGAGAGAGAGAGAGAGAGAGAGAGAGAGAGAGAGAGAGATGGGCTGACCTTTGTATGGGCGAAAGAGAAGGGAAGGGGGGGTCTGTGTGTGTGTGTGTGTGTGTGTGTGTGTGTGTTTCTCTCTCACCTCAGCACACCTGAACTCCATGGTCAGGTAGCTGTTGATGAGTAGGGAGTATTTGCTGACGTCGAAGATGGTAGGGGTGATGGTCCAGTGTAGGTTCACCCACGTAATGCCCACACTCTCCGCCTCCAGGTCCAGGATCATGCCTACGGGTGAGTGAGTGAGTGGGTGAGTAAGTGAGTGATGGAGTGAGTGAGGGAGGGAGGGAGGGAAGGAGGGAGTGAAGGAAGGAAAGATGAGTGAATGAATGAATGAAGGAAGGAAGGAAAGATGAGTGAGTGAAGGAAGGAAGGAAAGATGAGTGAGTGAAGGAAGGAAGGAAAGATGAGTGAGTGAAGGAAGGAAGGAATGATGAGTGAGTGAGAGTGAATGAAGGAAGGAAAGATGGGTGAGTGAGTGAAGGAAGGAAGGAAAGATGAGTGAGTGAAGGAAGGAAAGAAAGATGGGTGACTTAAGGAGGGAAGGAAAGATGAATGAATGAGTGAAGGAAGGATGAAAGGAAAGATAAGTGAGTGAGTGAAGGAAGGAAAGATGAGTGAGTGAGTAAAGGAAGGAAGGATAAGTGAGTGAGTGAATGAAGGAAGGAAAGATGAGTGAGTGAAGGAAAGAAGGAAGGAAGGAAGGATAAGTGAGTGAGTGAAGGAGTGGGTGGACCGGCCAGTGAGTGAGTGAAGGTAAGCAGGAAGGAAGGAAGGTAAGGAAAGATGGAATGACTGAATGAATGAATGAAGGAAGGAAGGAGCATGAGATGGCAGTGACCGTAAATGAAAGAAGGAAGGAAAGTGGAAGATGATGGATGGATGGATGGATGGAAAGATGGATGGAAGGATGGATGGATGGATGGATGAATGAATGGAAGGAAGGAAGGAAGGAAGGACGGAAGGATTGATGGATGGATGGATGGATGGATTGAAGGATTGATGGATGGATGGATGGAAGGATTGATGGATGGATGGATGGATGGATGGATGGAGGGAAAGATGGATGAAAGGAAGGAAGGAAGGGAAAATGAATGAATGGAAGGAAAAGAAGGAACGAAGGAAGAATAGGCATGAACGTCGAATAAGGTAGGTAGGTAGGTAGGTAGGTAGGCAGGTAAGTAAGTAGGTACGTAGGGTTATGAGAAGGTATAATAATGCTGAAGAGTAGTGTGTGACATGAAACAGGAAATACGAGACCAAAAATTCAAAATTCAAATATTCAAATCCTGCAACTGCCAAACTAAAAAGATTATAAAAACGTAAGGAAATATATAAGGCAGTCCATATATTACACATCCCAGGTCTTGTGTGTTTAGAGGAAGGGTAAATCTTGCTGATGTGAAAATTCTAGTTGCCTATGAAATCAAGAAATGTATACAAACAGATATAAATGGCTGATGATGATGCGGGGTGGATACTGGCAACATAAGCCGTCCCCGCAACACACAAGGCTTGGGTGAAACGCGGGATTAGGTACTGGATCACGGTGTATCAAAATCATTCATAAATTTTCAGGAATTGCACGACGAAAGAGTAACAGAACACGGTACATTACAAGTCTAACACTGAAGTACACACACACACACACTACCACACACACACACACACACAGCCATGCGCACGGACTCTCTCTCTCTCTCTCTCTCTCTCTCTCTCTCTCTCTCTCACACACACACACACACACACAGATTAGGCAGACTGCATCTTGGTAATGTCAGCCAAGTTTGGTTTTGAAATGGCTGCAACGGAGTGTGAATATATACAGACGATCTCCATCTCTCTCTCTCTCTCTCTCTCTCTCTCTCTCTCTCTCTCACCTCCCAACACCCCCATATCGATGGAGCACTTCCCAACATTTCCCATCACATCCACGCCAATCATGTCCACTTGGGAGCTGCAACAGGACGCGGTGTAGTCTAAGGTGACCGGGTACTTCGTGGCTGGGGAGAGGCCTGATACCTCGTAGTGCAGGCCTTCTGGACGGGCGTAGACGTTGCTTAGGCCTGTGGGGGAAGCGAGGGAGGTAAATATGGGAGAATAGGCCTGTGGGGGAGGCGAGGGAGGTAAATATGGGATGAATAGGCCTGTGGGGGAAGCGAGGAAGGTAAATATGGGATGAACAGGCCTGTGGGGGAGGCGAGGGAGGTAAATATGGGATGAATAGGCCTGTGGGGGAGGCGAGGGAGGTAAATATGGGAGAATAGACCTGTGAGGGAGACGAGGGAGGTAAATATGGGATGAATAGGCCTGTGGGGGAGGAGAGGGAGGTAAATATGGGAGAATAGACCTGTGAGGGAGACGAGGGAGGTAAATATGGGATGAAGAGAACTGTGAGGGAGGAGAGGGAGGTAAACACTGCTGGGTTGATGTGAAATTTAATCTGGTAGCGAGAGGATTAAACTACGGCGCACGACTCTGAGGTTGTCATTATCGTACCCTGGCAACCTACCATTCAAAAGTGCGTCCGATTTCGTAACATATTATACGCGAATCATATTATTATACACGAATATATTATACATGAATATTATTATACACGAATCATATTTTTATGCACGAATATATTATACATGAATATTATACACGAATCACATGGCAACCTACCATTCAAAAGTGCGTCCGTATCATATATATATACACGAATATATTATACACGAACATATTATACACGAATCACTTGCGTCTCATGTTATACACGAAACGGGAGGCACTTTTGAATGGTAGGTTGCCAGGTACGATAATGACAACCTCAGAGTCGTGCTCCGCGACTATCTCTATTTATCTATCTATCTATATACCCAGGCGGCTTTCCCCAAAGAAAGGGAGGTAGCCGAGACAGGACGACACACACCCCATTTACTCATACACACACACACACACACACACACACACACACACACACACACACACATTCACCTTAGCCCCATGGGGAGAAGGGACAGATCCTCACCGCACCACACCGCTCGAGGGTCAAAACTACGGATTAAACTACGAAATAACATAATCCTATTGACGGAAAGCCACTTGTATGGCGTGAATGCCTAGGCTGCCACAGGAAGAATTTGGGTCCATTCTTCTTTTGTATGCAAGAAAAAGGAACCAAAGGCTAGATGTCCGCAACTCTTCCCTCAAAAATATTATCTATCTATCTATCTATCTATTGCCAGACGCCATAATCCCGTAAGGGGTGGCCATTTGATTTTGAGTTATGTTTTACGGGGAGGGGCACTAACCCTCCACCAACCCACTTGTTGACACGTAGGGAGCACGTAGGGTTTGGTCATATGGTTACCACCCAGCGTTGTAAATGGTTTCTTGGAAAAAGAGTATACTTGATATATTTTAGACATTGTACCGTGTAAATACAGGACATACAAGACACTTAAAAGAAAATCATACGGCCCCCTACGCGTTTAACTCTAACTTGGTCTAAAATTGCCATCTATCCATCTTGAATGCTGAGCTGTAACAGAACATTAACACTAGTCTATGGCGCTAGTCACGAAGAAGTGTTAAAGAATGCACGCAGAGCTGTACCATTGTCTCTGCCTCTGAGCTACATGAAATAAGCTGTAAATGGACAAAAATGGGACAAGTTAAACAGGTACAGTTGGAACAAAATATCGTAGTCCCCCAGTCCATGAGAAAAGAAAATGGTGACTATTAACGCGTACGGTGAAGAGGAGAGAGGGAGAGGGAGGAGAAGACCGAGGATGAGGTGAAGGGATGGAGCTGAGAGGTATATGAGGGAGGGAGGAGTGAGTTGGGTGGAGGGATGGAGTTGAGAGGTTTATGAGGGAGGGGGGAGTGAGTGAGCTGGGTGGAGGGATGGAGCTGAGAGGTATATGAGGGAGGGGGGAGTGAGCTGGGTGGAGAGATGGGGTTGAGAGGTATATGAGGGAGGGGGGAGTGAGTGAGCTGGGTGGAGGGATGGAGCTGAGAGGTATATGAGGGAGGGGGGAGTGAGTGAGCTGGGTGGAGGGATGGAGTTGAGAGGTATATGAGGGAGGGGGGAGTGAGTGAGCTGGGTGGAGGGATGGAGCTGAGAGGTATATGAGGGAGGGGGGAGTGAGCTGGGAGGAAGGCAGTCAAATGGTGGGCGACAGAGCGACTTGGAGGCGTTTTGTCTGCGGCCACCCTTTCCATGATTAGGGCGTCGGGCAATAGATAGATAGATAGACAGCTCCTATAACTCACTCCCAGCTCAATAAAATCACCAGAAATCAGCTGAAAAAATAAAAAAAAATAATAATGGTTCAGCCAAGACAGAGTTAATGTGTATGGTTATAAGTACAAGAAAAATTCAGCATGAGTGTCCTGTATGCCTTCATGAATTATCCTTGAGAGAGAGAGAGAGAGAGAGAGAGAGAGAGGCATGAAGAGAGCAAGTAAGAAAGAGTAACTGAATAAGAAAAGATGTGAGAGAGAGAGAGAGAGAGAGAGAGAGAGAGAGAGAGAGAGAGAGAGAGAGAGAGAGAGAGAGAGAGAGAGAGAGGCATGAAGAGAGCAAGTAAGAAAGAGTAACTGAATAATAAAAGATGTGAGAGAGAGAGAGAGAGAGAGAGAGAGAGAGAGAGAGAGACCTGACACTGGGCCCTGGTGTGTGTGTGTGTGTGTGTGTGTGTGTGTGTGTGTGAGAGAGAGAGAGAGAGAGAGAGAGAGAGTATACCTGACACAGAATCCTGGAGTGTAGCAGTAGTGGTCCAGTTCTTTTGCTGACACACGCCATTGTAAGTATACCCTGTGCAGTCCGGCTCAACAGAAAGTGCACAGGATGGAGGATCTAGGTCGGTAGTCTGGAAAAAAAAATACAATAAAAATAATAATAATAATAATAATAATAATAATACCGGAAATAATAATAATAATAATAATAATAATAATAATAATGCAGAAATCGAAAAAGAAGTGTTAATGAGAAAATCCATCCATCCATCATCCAATTCTATGTTGCCCCATCAGAAGCATAGGAGCCCGGGGCTAGGCAAGTTGGTCCTGACATTTAAAATGGGAGTGGCCAGCCTCACTCATCCCTGAGTGGCATTACGTGAGCAATCAACCCCAACCACTCCTTGGATATAAACCTTCACCGGCTCAATCCGATTGGAGCGCCGTAATTACCCACTAAACCACCAGGCGCCAAATTTGGTGTTATGGTTACCACCCAGCGTAGTAAATGGCTCCCTGGTGTACAGGAAACCATTTGGCTTGTCACTCAATGTAGAGTCACCCACAGGCAGAAGGAAGAGGAAAGAATGAAGGAAAGAAAGACAGAAGAGGGAGTGTAAAGTCACCCACAGGCAGAAGGAAGAGGAAAGAATGAAGGAAAGAAAGACAGAAGAGGGAGTGTAAAGTCACCCACAGGCAGAAGGAAGAGGAAAGAATGAAGGAAAGAAAGACAGAAGAGGGAGTGTAAAGTCACCCACAGGCAGAAGGACGAGGAAAGAATGAAGGAAAGAAAGACAGAAGAGGGAGTGTAAAGTCACCCACAGGCAGAAGGAAGAGGAAAGAATGAAGGAAAGAAAGACAGAAGAGGGAGTGTAAAGTCACCCACAGGCAGAAGGAAGAGGAAAGAATGAAGGAAAGAAAGACAGAAGAGGGAGTGTAAAGTCACCCACAGGCAGAAGGAAGAGGAAAGAATGAAGGAAAGAAAGACAGAAGAGGGAGTGTAAAGTCACCCATAGGCAGAAGGAAGATGAAAGAATGAAGGAAAGAAAGACAGAAGAGGGAGTGTAAAGTCACCCACAGGCAGAAGGACGAGGAAAGAATGAAGGAAAGAAAGACAGAAGAGGGAGTGTAAAGTCACCCACAGGCAGAAGGAAGAGGAAAGAATGAAGGAAAGAAAGACAGAAGAGGGAGTGTAAAGTCACCCACAGGCAGAAGGAAGAGGAAAGAATGAAGGAAAGAAAGACAGAAGAGGGAGTGTAAAGTCACCCACAGGCAGAAGGAAGAGGAAAGAATGAAGGAAAGAAAGACAGAAGAGGGAGTGTAAAGTCACCCACAGGCAGAAGGAAGAGGAAAGAATGAAGGAAAGAAAGACAGAAGAGGGAGTGTAAAGTCACCCACAGGCAGAAGGAAGAGGAAAGAATGAAGGAAAGAAAGACAGAAGAGGGAGTGTAAAGTCACCCACAGGCAGAAGGACGAGGAAAGAATGAAGGAAAGAAAGACAGAAGAGGGAGTGTAAAGTCACCCACAGGCAGAAGGAAGAGGAAAGAATGAAGGAAAGAAAGACAGAAGAGGGAGTGTAAAGTCACCCACAGGCAGAAGGAAGAGGAAAGAATGAAGGAAAGAAAGACAGAGAGGATGGAAGGAGGAGAGGAAAGGGCAGACGCCCAAAGCAGCACTACGTCGAGTGAGTGGATGGTGAGCTCCCCCACCTACCACATACAAATACAAAAATGAAAAAAGAATTGTTAATAATGAATGCACTGAGAAGAATAAGTTATACAAAATTAATGTGAAGGAATGATGGAAATAATGAAGATATATGCAAAAAAAGTCTTTGAAAATGGCTGTGTTAATAAGCTTGATAAAAGTAATGTCACGGGGGAACACGAATAGGTTGGTAGGAAAGCTGAGTGGTATTCTTGATGTTTCTCTCTTTCTCTCTCTCTCTCTCTCTCTCACCTCGGGCAGCACAAGGAACTGGGTGACGGCGCTGTTGACGGACTGGGTCTGCTTGACGCTCTGTGCAGTCAGCGTAAACATACTGACTGTCCCCGGTGCAGCGTCATCTGGTACGTCGAATTCCGCCGATACTGTACCGGTCTCGTTGGTGGCTAGATGGATCCTGGGGGCAGTAAGAAGGTGTTAGAGGATAGTTAGGACAATAACGAGTGTCAAGAGCATAGTTAGAAGCAGGCCCGTAGCCATGGGGGGCTATGGAGGGGTTTAGCCCCCAAAAAACTCAATAGCCTCCCCAGCAGTTTTTCACTTAGAAGCGTATATGATTTGTTTACACACAAACCGGGAAAATATACGAAAATTCAAGCCAGATATACTACTTATTCATGACACATGACTATTGATCCTATACAGCTACATATTTAATGATTAACAATTTTTTTTTGTGCGAGGAAGAAGGAATCAAAGGCCATGAGCCCGCAATAACAGTTCCCCCCAAGAGAAAAACAAAATACAAGAGACAGCCAAATTCAAGATCCATTCATTTCGAGATGCCTGGACACACTGCGTTTGAAAGACTGGAGATCATAGGCAGCAGGAAATACAGACAGAGGGAGACAGTTCCAGAGTTGACCTATTGCATAAATGAAGGACTGGAAGTAACGGTTAACTCTTGCATTAGAGAGCTGGACAGAAAAGGGATGAGAGTTTGCTACTAGACGGGTGCTACTCGCCCGTCGTAGAGGTGGAGGAATTCATGCAGACAGTTCAGAGGAGCAGTGTAAAGAAATAAAGATGCAATAGTGCGGCGAAGAGACAGAGGTTGAAGGGAGTCAGTAAGAGGAGGAGAGTTAATGAGACGAAAAGCCTTTGACTCCACCCCATTGAGAAGAGCTGCATGTGGGGAGCCTCCCCACACATGAGAGTTGTACTCTACACAGGGGCGGATAAAACCCCTGTATAGAGTCAACAATTGTGCAGGGGTAAAGAAAGAACAGAGTCGGCTTAGCACACCCAATCTCTTGGAAGCAGATTTTACAAGAGATGTAATATGATCTTTCCAAGATAAGTCCCGAGTAAATGAAACCCCAAGCATGTTTAAGGATGATGCAGGATTAAGCTGAATATTATTAAACATTAGTGGGTACACCTGTGGAAGATTTTGACGGGTTGATAGGTGTATGAACTGAGTCTTAGATGCATTAAAAACAACAAGATTATTTTTACCCCAGTCAGAGATACGAGCCAAGTCAGACATTAGGTGTGCCATAGCCTCATCCCTTGTTTGTTGAAGTAACTGGTGAGATGGGCGTTGCGGTCATGATGTAATTCATTATATGCAAAATAAGCTGGTATAGGTTATAGGTGTTAGACTGGAATTTAGTTGAACCCGGTCGTGGTTGAATGAACCGGATCAGCGCAGCGGCGGTTTGCAGGTTTATATGGCACGTGCTGCTGGGAAAACGATTCTCTCCTCTCAAGTCTTATGCTAGCACATTTACCCGCTCTCGCCTTATTCCTCAACCGCCTCTTTTTCTTCATGGTTCTCCTCTGCCATATAAAACATCTGCTTCCTTTATTGGCCCTATTTTTTAATCTTGTCTTACTTAGAAGGACCATATCGACTCCTTAAAAATTTCAGCTTTGCAGAGCCTCCGTCTCTTACAAACTTTGTCTCATGTGTTGTAAGGCGCCGATCGAACTACTCTCCTTCGCCTACACACTGTTCTCCCTCTCTCCAAACTTGATTATGGTTGCCAGGTTTATTCTTCCGCTTCAGATACCGTCCTCCAACAACTTGACTCTCTGCATCATCACGGTTTGCGTTTGGCTACTGGCGCTCTCAAATCTTCCCCAGTTGAATGTCTCTATGCTGAATCAGGAGTTCCTTCAATTTACCGCCTTCGTGCTGTGCTCACTCTTCGTACCTTTGCTAAGTTGCACCGTTTCCCTAATACCCTTCCTCTGCTTCCCCGCGGTCCTGACTTGAACACGCTTCCCTCACACCTCAGGATCAAACCACCTTTTGCAATTCGAGCTCGTACCCTCCTCTCACACTCCTCCCCTACCGTTGACAATGTTTTCTATCTCCGGACGATTTTTTTTTTTTCCCCCTCATGGCTTCTTCTGCGCCCCAACGTCTGTTCTTCTTCCCTCATTCTCCGTTCCAGATTTTTAGACCATCTTTCCCGTCATTCTTCTGCAGCTCCTTGTATACACAGTTGGTTCCAAAACCCCAGAGGCTGTCGTGTTCGCAGCTCTCTTTCCTGACGCCTTTGATCGTTTTAGCCTTCCTGTTTGTGAGGGTGTTTTAACGGCCGAGTTGTATACCCTCTTGTTTGCGTTGCGGTATGTTTGTCGTTCCTCCTCTTCCACATTTGTGATAGTCTCTGATTCTTTTGGTGCTCCGTCCCTTCTTCAGTCGCCTTCTATGTCTCATCCTTTAGTCCTTCGTACCTTATGACGATTTTTTTTTCGTCACATGGAAACTCCTCGAGCTGAGAGTGTTAATGTACTCTTGGACAATATCAGTTTCCCCAGATCAAAGTAATCTGGACAAAAAAGATAATTCTTCCGTCGGAATTTTCGGGTTTATGATATCAGTTCCGCAGACATGTAAGTGACGTTCACGTGTACAGAAAAGAATAACGTTCATTTTGGTACCCCCCCCCCCAAAAAAAAAAAAGGTTTCAGCTGGTTTTAGCGCTTACACTAGTATTATGCAGCATATATTTAGTTCATTACATGTTTATACATTACATTCTAGAAGAAATATATACGTGGAAGGGATAGTACAAAAAAATAAGGCCCCCCCCAACGATGGAGATGGCCCCCCCGCCCAAATATCAGGTCCTGGAGTCGGGCCTGGTTAGAAGACAGATAAAGAGCGTAGAGAGTCTTTTAAAAATCTAACGGTTCCTGACGCAGTTAAATTTGAAGACATGAACCCAGCCAGTACTGAACCCGTTTTGTTGGTGTTTAGATGGATCCTGGGGGTTGTTAGGGGGTGTTAGAAGGTAGTCAGGGCAATAGGGAGAGGTAAAGGCACAGTTAGAAGGCAGATAAGGAGCGTTAGAGAGTCAAATCTAACGGTTCCCGACAGTTAAATTTGATGAAATGACCCTAACCAGTACTGAACCCGCTACGTACGTCCTTAGATGGGTCCTAGGGGTTGTTAGAGGGTGTTAGAAGGTAGTTAGGGCAATAAGGAGAGTTAAAGACATAGTTAGAAGTTAGATAAGTGTTAGAGAGTCGTAATAGGCTGGCTAAAACCTTCTAACAGTTCCAGACACATTTCCACTCGGCGCCGTGAACTTAACCTATACTGACCCCATTCCGTTGGTTGTTAGATTTATTTTTTATGCAAGAAAGAAGGAACCAAAGGCCAGGAGCAAGCAAGACTGTTCCTTCCAAGAAAAAAACGAAAACAAGATAACAGAGCGCCAAATTCAAGATCCGTTCATTTCGAGATGCCTTGACACACTGCGTTTGAAAGACTGGAGATCATAGGCGATGGGAAATACAGACAGAGGGAGACAGTGCCAGAGTTGGGAGAGGTTAGAGAGAGAGAGAGAGAGAGAGAGAGAGAGAGAGAGAGAGAGAGAGAGAGAGAGTGTGTGTGTGTGTGTGTGTGTGTGTGTGTGTGTGTGTGTGATACTGAACTGTACTTAACCACACGTTTGGGTAGGAAGAGGCATAATGATGATGATGATGATGATGATGATGATGATGATGGTATGTATCCCATCTATCTGTCTATCTATCTATCTATATCTCATTATGTATATCTATTTGCTTACATATCTCATTCTCTAATACATCTATCTGTCTATCAATTTATCTATTTAACATATCTATCTATCTGGCTATCCATTAATCTATCCATCCATCCATCTACTACCTACTTATCTATCCATCCATTTATCTATCCATCCATCCATCTACCTACCTACCTATCTATCCATCCACCCATCCATCCATCGACCCATCCATCCAATCACCCACCCATCTATCTGTCTATCTACCTATCTATCTACCCATCCATCCATCCACCCCCCCCCTCTCTCTCTCTCTCTCTCTCTCTCTCCACCTACGTCGACGGGTCCAGGTCTGACAGGAACTTCTGGTCATCCGTCCCGGTCAGGGTAAAGTCACTCTCCAGACCAAAATTCGTAACAAGGAAGGTGGCAACGCTGGACTCTCCTGGCCGGGCCGAAAGTTGGTCCTGCGTCGCCGTGACCTCCACGCTGGCCTGGACCGGGGTCATGAGCACAGGTAACAGGCGGCAGAACTCGTTACCTGGTGGCGGTCACGGATAGGGCAGTTAGTGTGAGAGACTGACTAGGAGAGTATGTGTAAGGGGAGGGAGTAAGAGGATGAGATGGTGGGGACGTGGATGGACCTGCAATATTGAGAGACTGACTTGGAGAGTAGGGGCAGTTAATGTGAGCAATACTGAGACTGACAAGGAGAGTATGTGTGAAGTTGTGAGGCAGAGTGAGAAATATTGAGAGACTGACTAGGAGAGTATGTGTGAGGTTGTGTGGAGAGGTGAAGTGTAAGCATTAATGAGAGACTGACTAGGAGAATGTGTGAGGTAGTGAGCAATATTGAGAGACTGACTAGGAGAGTGTGTGTGAGGTAGTGAGCAATATTGAGAGACTGACTAGGAGAGTGTGTGAGGTAGTGAGCAATATTGAGAGACTGACTAGGAGAGTATGTGTGAGGTAGTAAGCAATATTGAGAGACTGACTAGGAGAGTATGTGTGAGGTTGTGAGGGGGGGAGTGGAAGGATGAGTGTATGCAATAGAGAGACTGACTAAGAGAGTTGGGGCAGTTAATGTGAGCAATACTGAGAGACTGACTAGGAGAGTATGTGTGAGGTTGCATTTTTCTCATTTTCGGTGCAAGCTCTCTCTCTCTCTCTCTCTCTCTCTCTCTCTGCCTTCCATCTTTTTCACATCCACTCCCTTCTCGTCCTTTCCTTCTCCTCTCTCTCTCTCTCTCTCTCTCTCTCTCTCTCACCTGACAGCACGTGGCCGCACAGGGACACGAAGAACGGGTCCTCAGGCAAAGGGTCGGACCTTATGTAAAATTCATCATCTATTTCGCCATCGTAGGAGATCTGGCGGAGACTGGTGCCCGCCTGTGGATAGATGGATAGATGGATAGATAGACAGATGGATAGACATATAGATAGATAGATAGATGGATAGATGGGTAGGTGAGTGGGTGGGTGGATGGATGGATGGATGGATAGACAGATAGATAGATGGATGGATGGATGGATAGATAGATAGATAGATGAATCGATAGATAGATAGATAGAGAGGTGGGTGGGTGTGTAGGTGGATGGATGTATAGATAGACAGATAGACAGACACACACAGATAGATAGACAGACAGACACAAACACATAGATTGATGGATAGACAGATAGATAGGTAGATGGGTGGGTGGGTGGGTGGGTGGGTGGATGGACGGATGGATGGATGGATGGATGGACAGACAGACAGATAGACAGGCTGATAGATAAATGTGGGTGGGTGGGTGGGTGGATAGAGAGAGAGAGAGAGAGAGAGAGAGAGAGAGAGAGATTTATTCGAATGACACTAAGACACTCTTGTCGGGTAAGGAAGTTCCCTAACACCTCTTCCTTAGCGATTTACTTTTGGCTATGGCTGGTTAATATCCTTTTGTACGTTATTTATGCAGAGTATGGCGACACTGGAAGGATTTAAGTAACACAGAAGACAGTATGGTGTAATAGACAAAATAAATCGCTTAGGAAGAGGTGTCAGGGAGTTTAAGTAACCGAAAAAGTACATCAGCCTTCAAGCAGGGGCACAGATTCGTATCCCCAAATGTACTTCACCCTATCAATGTACTTCACCCTATCAATGTACTTCACCCTATCAATGTACTTCACTATCAATGTACTTCACTATCAATGTACTTCACTATCAA
>NC_137010.1:56915968-56923468 GCF_032717465.1 Coenobita brevimanus
GGGTAGGGTAGGGTAGGGTAGGGTGGGGTGAGGTTGGGTTGGGTTGGGTTGGGTAGGGTAGGGTGGGGTGAGGTTGGGTTGGGTTGGGTAAGGTAGGGTAGGGTGGGGTAAGGTAGGGTACGGTGGGGTAGGGTTGGGTTGGGTTGGGTTGGGTTGGGTAGGGTAGGGTAGGGTGGGATGAGGTTGGGTTGGGTTGGGTTGGGTAGGGTAGGGTAGGGTAGGGTAGGGTAGGGTAGGGTTAGGTTGGGTTAGGTTGGGTTGGGTTGGGGTAGGGTAGGGTTGGGTAGGGTAGGGTAGGGTAGGGTTGGGTAGGGTAGGGTAGGGTAGGGTTGGGTTGGGTAGGGTAGGGTACGGTAGGGTTGGGTTGGGTTGGGTAGGGTTGGGTAGGGTTGGGTAGGGTGGGGTAGGGTGGGGTGGGGTGGGATGGGGTGGGGTGGGGTGGGGTGGGGTGGGGTGGGGTGGGGTGGGGTGGGGTAGGGTAGGGTAGGGTAGGGTAGGGTAGGGTAGAGTAGGGTAGAGTGGGGTAAGGTAGGGTAGGGTAGGGTTGGGTAGGGTAGGGTAGGGTAGGGTAGGGTAGGGTGGGTAGGGGAGGGTAGGGTAGGGTAGGGTACGGTAGATCAGGTTAGGTTAGGTTAGCATCACAAACCAACTAAGAAAAACAGGTACCTCTATTGGAAGGACTAAATGATATTCCTGTTAACCCCCTCGCTACGGCAGGTCTCATCGAACCTCCAGTACCGCCACGACACCATTATACTCAAGACGTTAATGGAGGATGTTTATATTACAAGAGAGACTTGCCCTGAGCGAAGACCGCCTTTGGTGTCCTCCGCTGGGTGTCAAATTATATACCAACAAATATACAGAAATCGGATCATTGGGATGTTGATTATAATACACCATTACAGTATACGATTTTAGGAGTATAAGGAGGGAGGAAAGAGAGGCGAGAGAGAGGTATTTTCAACGCCAGACCCAAGAACGAATCCATCCCCTCCACTCTAAAGAGAAGGCCAGAAATGAGTCATAACTCGGGAACCGGTGGCCCGATTGGCCTAGAAATTGTTTTATTTTTCAAGTTAGGGCATTTTAACGGTACCTTGCTCTAATATTTTTACTATTGCGGTAACAAACAAACCAACAAACATACAGAAATCGGATCATTATAATTTCGTGTTTCATCTGCTCTGTGTGTGTGTGTGTGTGTGTGTGTGTGTGTGTGTGTGTGTGTGTGTGTGTGTGTGTGCGCGTGCGCTAGATTCTGACATACTGTGTGTGTGTGTGTGTGTGTGTGTGTGTGTGTGTGTGTGTGTGTGTGTGTGTGTGTGTGCGCGCGCTAGATACTTCTCTGCATGTACCTTATGACATTGTGTGTGTGTGTGTGTGTGTGTGTGCGCGCGCTAGATACTTCTCTGCATGTACCTTATGACATTGTGTGTGTGTGTGTGTGTGTGTGTGTGTGTGTGTGTGTGTGTGTGTGTGTGTGTGTTCTTACCTAATTGTTCTTACCTAATTGTATCTTTACAGGAATGAGTCAAGCTCGTACTGTCCCGTGTCTTAAACCATATTTATCGTACATATCCTTAAATTTGTGAATTGTTTTGGCACACACTATTTCATTCGATAGTGCATTCCATTGATCAATTGCTCTGTTTGGGAAACTGAATTTCCTTACGTCTTTATCACCTCTCTTCTTACGCAGTTTTTTGCAGTGTCCTCTTGCTGATGCTTCTCCATATGTTAAGTAATCATTTATGTCTATTTTCTCCTTTCCTGATATGCATTTATATGCATTATCATGTCACCTCTTTTCCTTCTCTCCTATAGTGTTGGTAGATTCAGTTTATTTAGTCTTTCTTCGTAGCTTAGGTCCCTTAAGCTTGGTATCCATCTTGTAGCGGCCCTTTGAACTTTTTCAATCTTGTCTATGTGCTTTTTGAGATGAGGACTCCAGACTACTGATGCATATTCCAGGGTTGGTCTAATGAATGATGTTATTATCCTTCTTAGCATGTCTTCATTTATGTATGTGAATGCTATTCTCATATTTGCAAGCAGTGTATACATGTTCCGTACCTTCTCGCTGATGTGGTCAGCCGGAGATAGTCTGTTATTGATAATCACACCTAGGTCTTTCTCTCTTTCTGATGTATATAGGGTGTTATTTCCTAACTTATAATCCCAATCAGGTCTTCTTCCACTTTTACCAAACTTGATTACATGACACTTGTCCACATTGAATTCCATTTGCCATGTACTACTCCATTCATGAAGTTTATTTAATTCTTCCTGTAGCTCTTTACAAGAGTCTGTGTTAGTAATTCTCCTTTGTATTTTTGCATCATCTGCAAACATATTCAGATAGCTCTCATTTCCAGTGTTACTGTTTATATCATTTATATACACTAAAAACATGATTGGTGCCAGCACTGAACCCTGTGGTACTCCACTAGTCACTTCTTTCCATGATGAGTAGTTTCCTCTTAGTACTGTCCTCATTTCTCTTTTTATGAGAAAGTCTTGCATCCAACAAAACAGTTTGCCTCGAATTCCTCCTTGATGGTACAGTTTCCATAAAAGTCTTTGGTGTGGTACTGTGTCAAAAGCTTTCTTGAAATCTAAATAGTTACTGTCCACCCATCCTTCTCTTTCCTGTATTGTGTTTGTTACTCTGTCATAGTAGCTCAACAGATTAGTAACACATGATTTTCCTTTTCTGAAACCAAACTGTCTTTCTGTTATCATACTGTGTTCTTCTAGATGATTTACCCAAGCTTTTCTTATAAGTTTTTCTAATACCTTGCTTACAACACTGGTCAGTGATACTGGTTGGTAGTTGAGAGGATTTTGTCTATTTCCTTTCTTGAATAAGGGGACAATATTTGCTTTTTTCCACATATCTGGTAGTTTACCTTGACTCAAGGATTTCTTGAAAATTAAAAATAATGGTTTACATAACTCCTTTGTACATTCTCGTGTGTGTATGTGTGTGTGTGTGTGTGTGTGTGTGTGTGTGTGTGTGTGTGTGTGTGTGTGTGCGCGCGCGCTAGATACTTCTCTGCATGTACCTTATGACATTGTGTGTGTGTGTGTGTGTGTGTGTGTGTGTGTGTGTGTGTGTGTTGTGTGTGCGCGCGCTAGATACTTCTCTGCATGTACCTTATGACATTGTGTGTGTGTGTGTGTGTGTGTGTGTGTGTGTGTGTGTGTGTGTGTTGTGTGTGCGCGCGCTAGATACTTCTCTGCATGTACCTTATGACATTGTGTGTGTGTGTGTGTGTGTGTGTGTGTGTGTGTGTGTGTATGCGCGCGCGCTAGATACTTCTCTGCATGTACCTTATGACATTGTGTGTGTGTGTGTGTGTGTGTGTGTGTGTGTGTGTGTGTGTGTGTGTTGTGTGCGCGCGCGCTAGATACTTCTCTGCATGTACCTTATGACATTGTGTGTGTGTGTGTGTGTGTGTGTGTGTGTGTGTGTGTGTGTGTGTGCGCGCTAGATACTTCTCTGCATGTACCTTATGACATTGTGTGTGTGTGTGTGTGTGCGCGCGCGCGCTAGATACTTCTCTGCATGTACCTTATGACATTGTGTGTGTGTGTGTGTGTGTGTGTGTGTGTGTGTAAACTTTCTCTCACCGGTGATGTCTTTGAGGACGGCGCTCGTGATGTACCCAGCCAGCTGCACCTCAAAGTCAAGTACAGAATCGTCAATGGGGACTTGAACAGTGTGGCCGCCCGTTAAGTTCTTCAGCATCGTTATATCCACCTGTTGAGATAGATAGATGGATAGATTGATAGATAGATAGATGGGTAGGCAGATAGACAAACTGATAGAGACGAACAGTGTAGAGGCCAATTAAGTTCTTCAGCATCGTTATATTCACCTGTTGAGATAGACAGATAGATAGACAGATAGACAGACAGATAGATGGATAGATCGGTAGGTAGGTAGCAGGTAGTTAGGTAGGTAGTAGGTAGGTATGTAGGTAGGTAGGTATGTAGGCTGGTAGGTAGGTAGGCTGGTAGGTAGGTAGGTAGGTAGGTAGATAGATAAACAGACAGATAACAGATAGATAGGTAGATAGATAGGTACGTAGACAGACAGACAGATATGTAGATAGACAGATACGTAGGTAGGTAAAACGAAATTCATCTGCAATTGCTCCTAACCCTTCCATATCCGTCCATATTGTTGACAGGGAGTTACAATTACCACGTTCAAAAGTACACAAAGTTCCACGCAAGAATTCAAGACTCAACGCATACCAACTGACGCAAACTTTTGAACGAAGCGATAAACCGTAACGAAGAGAGTTTGAATTTAACACACTGGACAGACCACGGAAAGAAAAACAGTTACACGTCTCAGGGAAGCTGAAATAATAATAATAATGATAATAATAATAATAATAATAATAATGTCAGGATTTGGGGATCAGAAAAAAAATAAAACATATACACAAGAGCGGGAGCTTTGATGAGACGGCCCGAAGATGTATGTGTGATGTGGTATCATTTACAGTCGAGTAATTGAACCAGTTTTCTTCGTAAATAATAATAATAATAATAATAATAATAAATAAACGAAGCTGTGACGAACTCTCTTATCATCCACCACACAAAATAAACTCAACATCTTAAAAACCGAATGGATAATCTATAGAAACCGTTGATACAGATACAAAGACGTAGATTTCAAAACATATACTCACATCAACGCTCTCCACACTCCCTATACTTTTAAAACACCGAATGGATAATGTATAGAAACCGTTGATGTAGAAAGACGAATTTTCAAAACAGTTTACTCACATCGACGCTCTCCACACTCCCTATACTTTTACAACACCGAATGGATAATTAACAGTTGATAAAGATACAAAGAAGAATATTTCAAAACATACATCAACGCTCTCTCCCTATACTTTTAAAACACCGAATGGATAATTAACCGTTGACACAGATACAAAGACGTAGATTTCAAAACATATACTCCCATCAACGCTCTCTCTCAACACTTTTAAAACACCGAATGGATGTAATTAACCGTTGATATAGATACAAAGACGAATATTTTAAAACACATACTCACATCCACGCTCTCCACACTCTCTCCCAGGATAGGCGTTATGGCGTCGATTTCAAACTTGTCCGAGGGAATGAACAGACCTCCCGTTGAATCCGCCAGGCGTTGGTACTCAGGCACGTAGGTTATGAGTCTCTCTCCGTCGTCTTCCTCCGGCTCTCCCCCGCCCTCCTGTACCGCCGGAGTGAGCGGGGAGGTGTAGGAAATGGATCCACTGTACACCGTCGTTACCTGTGCACATGAGTACTTTGGGTTTAGTACTATTTCGGTGTACAGTACAGTCGTGAACATAAATATCGATTAAATTCACACAATAAATTTAGCCCCGTAACACCTCTTCCTTAGCGACTTATTTTTTGATACGGCTGGTTACTATACCTTTGAACGTTCTTAATGGAAAGTATGACAATATTAGAAGGATTTATATTACACAAAATATGACAGCAAGGTGTCATTAGCAAAATGAATCGCTTAGGATGAGGTGTTAGGGAGACTCCACAACCCATGCGAACTCTCAAAAACTAAAGTGCATTTATTCTAACCTGGTAAAGATCAATTACGCTTTTTCAGCTCGATCGAATGCTAAATGTAGCCAGATTTAAGGACTGATTTGACTAGAAACCAAGGAGACTCATTCCTACCACAAAAGGGCTCACCGAATTAAATGAAACCACAACTAACTGTAATCTGACTGAAGAACTGGGGGTGACCACAAACAAATCGCCTCCATGTCGCCCTGTCTCTCGCCATTTCACAGCCCTGCTCCCAGCTCACACCCCCACTCTCATATACCTCTCCACTCCATCCCTCCATCTCATCCTCGGCCTCCCCCTCCCTCCACAAATAGCAAAATTATACCTAATAAATATATAGATTATTGATAATTTGTTTTGATAATTACTATCATTCAGTCTTAATCGGTCAACTAATCGGTCACATAACCTAGTAATTCTCTCTCTCTCTCTCTCTCTCTCTCCTTGATATTGCCCCTCCCCACCAGAGCAATGACCCTCTCTCTCTCTCTCTCTCTCCCCTTGATATTGCACCTCTCCGCCAGTGCGATGACCCCCCCCCCTCTCTCCCTCTCTCTCTCCCCTTGATATTGCCCCTCTCCGACAGTGCAATGACCCCCCCCTCTCTCTCTCTCTCTTCTCTCTCTCTCTCACACACACACATTGATATTGCCTCTCTCCACCAGGGCAACGACTCTCTCTCTCTCCTTGATATTCCCCCTCTCCGACAGTGCAATGACCCCCCCCCTCTCTCTTTCTCTCTCTCAATACTGCCTCTCTCCTCCTATGCAATAACTCTCTCTCTCTCTCTCTCTCTCTCTCTCTCTCTCTCTCTCTCTCCCTCCCTCTCTCTCTCTCTCTCTCCCTCTCTCTCTCTCATCTTAATACTGCCTCTCTCCTCCTATGCAATAACTCTCTCTCTCTCTCTCTCTCTCTCATCTTAATACTGCCCCTCTCCTCCTATGCAATAACTCTCTCTCTCTCTCTCTCTCTCATCTTAATACTGCCCCTCTCCTCCTATGCAATAACTCTCTCTCTCTCTCTCTCTCTCTCTCTCTCTCTCTCTCACCTTGATATTGCCCCTCTCCGCCAGGGCAATAACGCTCTCCATAATGTCGCCGTCTTTCCCGGGGGCGTCGGTGAAGGTGAAGACGTTGCCGTAGTCAGGAGTGTTGGTGAGGGCCAGCTGTGGATAGATAGATAGATAGATAGATAGATAGATGGATAGATAGACTGATAGATAGACAGAGATACAAATGGATGGAGATAGATACAGATAGATGGACTGATAACGAGGCTGATAAAAGGAAAAATAGATAGATAGATAGATCGATAGAAAGAGAGATAGATGCATGGATAGAGATGTTGTAGATTGATAGATAAATTGATGACATGAATATATAGATAGATGGATGGAAGGACGCACAGACATAGTTAGATAGATGGATAGATAGATAGACTGATAGATGAATAGACAGACAGATAGATAAACAGACATGGATGGATAGATGGATGGATACAGAGAGAGAGAGAGAGAGAGAGAGAGAGAGAGAGAGAGAGGGAGGTTGGCAGGTAGATAGACGGATAGATAGACAGAAAAATCGATACGGATAGACAAAGACGAATGAATACAACACTGAAGGAGAGGTGAACTGATAGATAGATAGATAGATAGATGGACAGATAGATAGATAGGTATTTTTTTCCTATTCAATGATCCCTAACCCCATTTAGCTTTAGTTGATGGCCAAGTGTACTCAGATTGGAGGGATGATTTGACTAGTAACCAAGGAGACTCGTTCCTACCTCATCACTAGGACTCAAAGTATTTCATGCAATCAACCCAACCCAACCCAATCCATCCCAACCCAACCCATCCCATCCCATCCAAACCCAACCCAT
>NC_137010.1:56928468-56930968 GCF_032717465.1 Coenobita brevimanus
TCATAGTATTCCGTTTCTCGTCGTGGTCATTATTATTTTACCGTACCAAGCCGTCAACTGCTGAAGATTGAATTTGGATTCCTTTGTATTCACGGAACGTCACGGCACGGATGCACGTACAGGCCCCCGTTGGGTGTGTCTGGGCCCGTAAAAGACCCAGGCGACTGAAATCATCCACGTCTGTTTTCACCCACCAGGCCAGTCTGACGCGTCCACACAAGGTTGCAACTCAGCCCCACACTTGCCCTTCTTGGTACACGCGTAAACAACTGCACTGAAGCGACTTATTTTCTATCAGTATGGCAAGTGATGAAACAGACATACATCTATCTCTCGTGGAGCAGAAGCCAGTAGTATGAGACAAGAGCCTAGATGATTCGAAACTAGCTTTAAAAATTCATGTCATCACTTGTCAGTTCTTCAAACAGTGTTGCAAATGCTCCCACTGTGTGTCTGTTTATTGCGTGTATCCAATGGACTGCACTGTCACCTGTTCTGTTTCCATAATTATCTGACATAGAGCGGTGTCAGAGGCTGCCTGTGATCCATCGCCTTCCGTTGCTGGGTACACACGGAACCAGAGTAGATGGAACCGTGTCAAGCCACGATGCCGTCCGCTGCCTTCACGGCAGTGACCCGTGACACCTCCGGCGCCGTGGCTGTATCTTATTTGATCTGCTCTGAGTCAGCCTTAAGCATCTGAAACCTGGCAGCTGATTGGTTGTCCGAGTGCATTCATTATGACCGAGGCATTTTAAATTATTTTTTATTATACAGGTTACAATAATCGTTTCACGATAAGATTGCCCAAATAAAATACATAGTTTTTGTATAAATTACTTAAAAACAGGGCCATATAAAGTTTATCAGATGGTCTAGACACAATTGAAATTTTGAATTCTCAGGACAGAACACGTCCAGGTCAAGTTTCACGAATACCTTTTTTTTTTTTTTTTTTTTTCTTTTTCTGACGTTCAGGCAAATTCAGGCAAATTAAGGTAAACTGTCATTACTCTGATTATTTGTAAATTCTAGTGTAGCAAATATGACGGCGGGAGGGGGAGGGCCGCTTGTGGGATGTCGCAGTTTACTAAGCAGACGAATTTATTTGAGAGAGTTCTGCTGTCGCATCAGTTTGTATTATGCTTTCTACATTTGCATCACCAGTTAAGTTTTCTGTTTCTTTATTTTCAATACCCAGTTACAACTTTAAGATGGAGTGGAGAGGTATATGAGAGAGGGGAGTGTGAGCTGGGAGCAAGGCAGTGAAATGGCGGGGGACAAGGCGACATGGAGGCGATATGTCTGTGGCTACCCCTTACGGGATTAAGGCGTCTGGCAATAGGTAGGTACAGAACTTTAAGAGCTGTGACAAGGTATGGGCTGCGGGATGTTTAACAGTGACGGTGACAGCTTTTTAACCGTGCCTATCAGTCATTTATATTGGAATTCCGATGTTTTACGGAATTAGAGGTTACAAAATGTCGCAGTAATGACAAGTTACCTTCATTTGTCTGACCATGGAAGGAAACACTCAAGCTACTCTCAAAACTGACCTGGATATGTTTTGATGCGTCCTGAGAATTCAAAATTTCAAACGTGTCTACATCTGATAAACTTTGTAACATTCTGTTTTTATTCTATTCTATACAAATTATTATATAGATTATTTTACTTGGGAAAAGCTATCACCACACGCTTCTTGTAACCCTTATCATTATCATCATCATTTAATCCAGTGTTACCCCATGAGAAGCGTAGGAGCCCGGAGCTAGGCAGTTGGTCCTGACATTTCATTTGAGTGTGACCAGCCTCACTCATTCCTGAGTGGCATTACGTGAGCAATCAACCCCAACCATCCCTTGGATACAAACCTTCACCGGCTCAATCCGACTGGAGCGCCTTAATTGCCCACTAAACCACCAGACGCAATAATTTGGTTATATGGTTACCACCCAACGTAGTAAATGGTTTCCTGGTGTACAGGAAACCATTTGGCTTGTCACTCAGTGTGGAGTCACCCACAGGCAGAAGGAAGAGGAAAGAATGAAGGAAAGAAAGACAGAAGAGGGAGTGTAAAGTCACCCACAGGCAGAAGGAAGAGGAAAGAATGAAGGAAAGAAAGACAGAAGAGGGAGTGTAAAGTCACCCACAGGCAGAAGGAAGAGGAAAGAATGAAGGAAAGAAAGACAGAAGAGGAAGTGTAAAGTCACCCACAGGCAGAAGGAAGAGGAAAGAATGAAGGAAAGAAAGACAGAAGAGGGAGTGTAAAGTCACCCACAGGCAGAAGGAAGAGGAAAGAATGAAGGAAAGAAAGACAGAAGAGGAAGTGTAAAGTCACCCACAGGCAGAAGGAAGAGGAAAGAATGAAGGAAAAAAAGACAGAAGAGGGAGTGTAAAGTCACCCACAGGCAGAAGGAAGAGGAAAGAATGAAGGAAAGAAAGACAGAAGAGGGAGTGTAAAGTCACCCACAGGCAGAAGGAAGAGGAAAGAATGAAG